>NC_092718.1:82911977-83211977 GCF_047496885.1 Scyliorhinus torazame | reverse complement strand
AAATTGATCAAAGAAGAAACCAAGAAGGATGAAATGCTACAAAAGATCATAAAATATTTCAGTGAGGGATGGCCAAAAGGATACTGTTCCAAATATTCCAACATTCGAGCGAAGCTAAGTGCAGCCAATGTTTTTTTGCTCAGGCAAAACAGGATTGTCATACCACAATCTGTAAGATCCATGATTCTACAGAAGATTCATGAGGGCAACTTAGGCATTGAGAAATGCAAATGAAGAGCCAGAGAGACAGTATACTGGCCAGGCATCAATCAAGACATTCAGATCATGATCAAAAACTGTGCAACTTGCCAGGAATTTCAGTACAAACAACAAAAGGAACCAATGCAAATGGGCAAAATTATAACAGGCCCATGGCAGAAAGTGGGAATGGATTTGTTCTATGTGGCAAGAAAAGAATACCTGTTAGTGATTGACTATTTCCCTAACTTTCCAGAAGTGGTACAACTAGCCAACTCATTGGCTAGATGTGTCATCAAACATACCAAGGGCATTTTTGCTCATCACGGAATACCACAAGTTGTTGTGAGCAAGAATGGTCCATGTTTCAGCAGTCATGAATGGACAGAGTTCGCACAGAGCTATGATTATCGACATATAACTTCTCGTCCTCTTTATCCGCAATCCAATGGGAAGGCTGAAAAAGGTGTTCACATTGTGAAGCAACGATTCAAAAAATCTATGGACAATCGGGAAGATCCATATCTCGCATTGCTTAGCTAGAGAGCAGCACCATTGATAAATGGGGTTATCACCTTCACAATTGTTAATGAATCGACAACTCAAAACCACCTTACCATATATTTCACAGGAACGAACCAATCGGAAACTTGTGAAGAAGCTCACATTTCAAAAAAGGAGGCAGAAGAGATATGATGATAGATCTACAAAATATCTGCAACCATTAGCAAAGAATGACACAGTCAGGCTAGAAGATCCTGATGGAGGTGAATGGTTGAAGTGTGCAAAGGTAATACAACTATCAGATCCATAGTCATACATCATCGTCACGAATGAAGGACAGGTTCTATGTAGAAACAGGAGAATCTTGCTGAAGGTTCAGCAGCCCTTTGTTTTACAACCACAGGATGATGTAGAAAGCAATCTCAGGGCAACTGAACAAAAGCTACCTCAGCACGCAGAAACAGAACAAGCTGCAGATGTTCAAAACACAGAAACACAGTCCGGTAGTAATAGCTTTGTTGAGAATTTGGAGGCAGTTTCACCAGCACTTCGGGGTGGGGGCAGGGTCAAGGGAAATGCTGATTCGGGGAAACCGTAGATTTGAGCCAGGGAAGTGGGATGGAAATGTTCGGAGATGGGAGGAGAAAGAAATTAGGACACTAAAATATTTGATTATTGGGGCTCGGTTTGCAGGATTGAAGGAGCTGGGAGCGAAGTATGGGCTGGAGCAGGGGGAAATATTTAGATACATGCAGGTTCGAGACTTTGCCAGAAAGGAGATACAAAGCTTCCCAGTAGAGTCGGCTTGCAAATTGTTGACGACAGGGGGACTGGAGGAAGGGGTAGTATTTGCGGTTTACGGGGCTATTTTGGAAGAGGCGACGGCGCCGCTAGAAGGGTTCACGCCAAAGTGGGAGGAAGAGTTGGGCGAGGGTATGAATGAGGGTTTCCGGTGTGAGGTGCTCCGGAGGGTGAACGCCTCTACCTCGTGAACGAGGTTGGGGCTGATACAGCTGAAGGTGGTCTATAGAGCACACTTTACAAGGGCGAGGATGAGCCGGCTCTTTGAGGGGGTAGAAGATGTGTGTGAACGTTGCGGGCGGGGGGTGCCACAAACCATGTTCATATGTTTTGGTCCTGTCCAAAGCTGGAGGATTACTGGAAGGAGGTTTTTAGGGTAATCTCTAAAGTGGTGCACATGAAACTGGACCCGGGCCCTCGGGAGGCCATATTCGGGGTGTCGGACCTGCCGGGGTTGGAAACGGGTGCGAAGGCAGATGTTGTTGCCTTCGCCTCGTTGATCGCCCGAAGGCGGATCCTGTTAGGGTGGAGATCAACCTCTCCACCCTGTGCCCTGGCGTGGCGGGGGGGCCTGCTGGAATTCTTGACTCTTGAGAAGGTCAAATTTATACTGAGGGGAGGTTGGAGGGGTTCTACAATTCATGGGCGTTATTCATTATGCACTTTCGAGAATTGGATTACATTGAACATTAGGGGGGCGGTGGCTGGGAGGGTTGGGGGGAGGGGGACTGTATGTGTTAATGGTGACTATGGGTGATACTCCTGATTGTCATTTATTTATGTTAACATGCGGGCTAAATTTTGGGGGTTTGGTGGGAGGATGGAATCATTGTTATTGATATGGGGATTGACATTACATTCGTTACTGATTATTGTTTATTGTTGGGTGCAAATGTGGGAGAAAATGTGAAAAAGGAGGAGAATAAAATTTTTTTTAAAAAAAACAACACAGAAACACAGCAAGAGCCATTTTGAGAATGAGTTCAACCAATGCTTAGAAGGTCGACAAGACACAGAAGAAAGCCAGACAATTTGAATTTGTGATGGACCTTGTAAATAATTGAAGTATTATGCATATCATATGTACTGTGTACTGAATTTAAATAATGTATGTAAATATTGTTTATTTCCAAAGGAAAGGGGATGTGATGACAAGGGGATGTGATGAAATGCATAAGCAGTTATGGAAATATTAACAGATACGACCTCCAATCACAGGTGGCAGTAGAGAACAAACACGTGACACTGTTACTGCGGAGTCTGGAGATAGCTGTTGGAGTGGATAGTCGTATTTATAGTAGCTCTTCGATAATTTATAGTAGTAATTTATAGTTAGTAGATTTTGATAATTTTCTTATTGTTATCTGACCCACACTATTGTTTAACAATAAACATTTAACTAATCACAAACTAGACGTTCTCTAGTGCACCAATTTCATCCGGCCAAGAACCAAACTGTAAGAGCTACCACTCCAGCACCCGTCTCCCTTTTCCTTTTTTTGTCTTTTCTTTTTCTTTTATATTTAGAGTGCCCAATTCATTTTTTCCAATTAAGGGGCAATTTAGCGTGGCCAATCCACCTAGCCTGCACATCTTTTTGGGTTGTGGGCGATACTCACACAAACATGGAGAGAATGTGCAAACTCCCCATGGACAGTGACCCAGAGCCGGGATCGAACCTGGGACCTCGGCGCCATGAGGTGCCAGTGCTAACCACTGTGCCACCGCACTGCCCCGCCTCCCTTTTCCAACTTTTCACCCCCAAACAAAAATTAAGGCAACCGCACCCCCCCCCCCCCCCCACCCCGTTGATGACGCAATAACCCTCGATAAACAGCTTCCACCTCAAGGTGAACGCCACCTCCGCCCCTCGCTTGGCGAACCTGATCTTTTCCAAATGAAGGAACTCCAACAGGTCGCTCGCCCACACCCCTGCTTTGGGCAGCTCCGAGTCCCGCCAACTCAGCAAAATCCGGACAGGAGAGGAGGCTGAGGGAATTGCCATTCTGGGTAGCGGGAGCGAGCTTTTGCTATCTTGAGATACTGGTGGCGCAGAGTTGGACACAGCTGCACATGCTGAACTTGGTGATGCTGGTGGAGGGAATGAAGGCGGACTTCAAGAGGTGGGATGTGCTGCGATTGTCTTTGGTGGGGTGGGTGCAGACGGTGAAGATGGCGATACTGCCAAAGTTTTTGTTTGTATTCCAGAACCTCCCGATTTTTGTTCCTAAGTCCTTTTTTAGGAAGGAGAATGGGATGATTTTGAGGTTGGTATTGGCAGGGACGGCTCCGGGGGTGAGGAGGGTGTTCTTGGAGAGGGATTGATGAAGTGGGGAGGTGGGTGGGCCTGGTGAGTTAGCTTTGCCGAGCCTGTTGAACTACTACCAGACAGCACATGTTGCAATGGCTTTTGAGATGGGTGGTGGTGAAGTGGTCAGTTTGGGGGCAGTTGGAGGCGGCATCGTGTAGGGGGACCAACTTGAGGGCACAGTTGATAACTTGCTCTGCAACAGATCACATGTGATTTAATAAAGATCCTGGTTTGGACAAGTCATGTTGTTTGGTCCATAAGATCATAAGACCATAAGACATAGGAGCGGAAGTGAGGCCATTTGGCCCATCGAGTCCACTCCACCATTCAATCATGGCTGATTTCAACTCCATTTACCCGCTCTCTCTCCATAGCCCTTAATTCCTCGAGAAATCAAGAATTTATCAATTTCTGTCTTAAAGACACTCAACGTCCCGGCCTCCACCGCCCTCTGTGGCAATGAATTCCACAGACCCACCACTCTCTGGCTGAAGAAATTTCTCCTCATCTCTGTTCTAAAGTGACTCCCTTTTATTCTAAGGCTGTGCCCCCGGGTCCTAGTCTCCCCTGCTAATGGAAACAACATCCCTACGTCGATTCCTTACTGGACATCGAACACCAAACATAACAGGGAGCTAATGAAGAGGGAGAGTACTCCCATGGAGGAGGTCAGGCTCAAGTGGGAGGAGGAGTTGAGGGGGGGGGGGCGTTGGGGGGTGGGGTTTGAAGAGAAGCTCTGTGGAGGGTGAATGCATCCTCATTGTGTGCCAAATAAGTCTTATCCAATTTAAGGTGATGCGTAGGACCCACATGACGGTGTCCAGGATGAGTCTGTTCATTCAAGGGTGGGAGGATAGGTATGGGTGGTGTGCTGGTGGGCCGGTGAACCATGTGCACATGTTTTGGGCATAACCGAGGTTGAGGGGGTTTTGGAAGGGTTTTTTCAGACGTCATGTCAAAGGTTTTGGGGGTTGAGGTGGCTCCAAGTCTGGAGGTGCCGATATTTGGAGTGTCGGAAGAGCTGGGAGTACAGGTGGGCAGAGAGGCCGACTTGTTGGCCTTTGCCTCCCTGATAGCCCAGAGACAGAGATGCATCCCCTGCAAGGAAACCACCTCTGCTCTCAACTCTTCTTGTGCATGAAGTCCGGCATCATCACCCTTAGACTCCATTCTCCGCCCCCCCCCCCCCCTCCCCCCATCCCCACTCTGAATCGGGCCCAACCAAGATGGCCACCCGCCCCATCCATGATCAAACTCATCCACCATAACTGCCACGTCGCTGTGGTGGTTTAACCTGAAGATCACCTCACCTCAGGCAAGGGGCAGGATTGAGAAGGCGGGACCTTCATGACTAACCTGAACCGTGAATGATCCACATCAACACCTCATGCCCTTCACAGAGCATAACCAACAAAATGCATTAAAACTAAACACAAAGCCCCCAATACTGAAGGGACCTTCTCCGAAACAAGCAGCAATTAAACTTCAATACAAAAATACCAAAATACAAGAAATACAAAGTGTACCAACAATACAAAAGATACATAAAATACAAAAAAACACAAAAAAGGGGGGGTTGCAACCACCCCCATTACAATTTTTCCCAGTCAGCAAACAGAAACAGATAAACTTTCACAGAGGTAACACTTCCACCTAAGATCACCCTTCAGCCCTCCCCCAGTTTAAATTCCTTAATAATGTCATCCGCCTCCTCTGCCGTCCCAAAGTAATACTCCCGGCCTTCGAAAGTTACCCAAAGTCTGGCCGGGTACAGCATCCCAAACTGAATCTGACGCCGATACAGCACTGCCCTGGCCTTGATGAACCCCGCCCACCTCCTGGCCAGCTCTGCCCCAATGTCCTGATAGATCCGGATTCGGTTTCCTTCCCACTCACAATCCTGCCGTACTCTGGCCCACCTCAGAACCTTTTCTTTGTGCTGGAACTTGTGTATACCACACAATGAACGCCCGTCAGGCCTCCCCCGCTCTTGGTCTCTCCTGAGGGACCTATGGGCCTGATTCACCTCCAGGGCCTTGTCCAGTTCCTTCTCTTCCACCAACCTGGCCTGCATCTTTGTGACATAGCTCGTTGCACCCGTTCGGTCCACTCTCTCTGGAAGGCCCACAATCCGCAGATTTTGCTGCCTGGACCTATTTTCCTTTTGCTCGTAGCGTCTTACAAATGTCCCCCAGGATTGCCATTTCCGCCTCCAACGACACAATCCGGCCACTCTGGTCCGACACCATCTTCTCGCCCCCTGGATCATCACCCCCTGCACCTCGAGGCTCTTCTCCACCCATTTCAAAGTTTCGCAAAGAGGTACCACTGCCCTTCAATCGCCTTTGACCAGTCATTCTGCATTTTTTTATGCTGCTGCCAAAACGCGTCCTTAATGTAGCTCATCATTAGCAATGAGCCTTCTCCGTCCGCCATTTTTATAATTGATGCTGCGCCACGAGCCTCCTCCAACTCTTTAGCCAGGGCTCTCACTGTCTTCTGTCGCGTTTGGTAACCCGCTGACATGCCCATCCAGGGGAGAACTGATCGCCCTGCCCACTCCGCACAACTTTCCGCCGAAATTCTCCAAGGTTTGGGTAAAAGGGACCAAATCCAACATCTTCAAGTCGGAGCTGCCCTTTGTGCGACCTGAACTCCATGGCCGTCACCGGAAGTCACTGCTTTGGTCCTTAATTGGACATGTTCTTTCCCTGGTTACCCTTTTACCCCGAATGTACTTGTAAAACAATTTAGGATTTTCCTTTATCTTACCTGCCAGTATCCATTCATGTCCCCTTTTGGCTCTCATAAATTATTTTTAAGTTCCCTCTTGCACAATCTATCCAGCTCGAGGGCTTCTTCTGTTTTGACCCCTTAATTTATGCCATAAGCCTCCCTTTGTCTCCTGATCCAATCTTGTATATCCCTCAATATTCAGGGTTCACTGGATTTGTTGGTCCCACCCAGTACCGAGGAGGTTACAGAAATAGGGAGCATTGTGGGGGTTAGAGGAGATTACAGTGAAAGGGAGGGTTGTAGGGGCTGGAGGAGGTGCAGAGGTAGTGAGGGTTGTAGGGGCTGGAGGAGGTGCAGAGACAGTGAGGGTTGTAGGGGCTGGAGGGGACTACAGTGACAGGGAAGATTGGAGGGGTTTTAGGAGGTGACAGATATAGGGAGGATGGGTGAGGATGCTTCTGAGATGGGTGAGGATGTGGGCATATTGACTCGATCTAAGTCCAATATTGATGAATATTTTTGTCCCTCAGGAATCACATCTAAAATGGATGCCAATGACACTCTGCTGACCAATAGCAGCGAGATTCATCCTGCCGTGACAACTGACCGTGTCTCCGTGGCGACGCACACCTTCACCATTGTGGTCTCTCTGGTGACCTTTTTCCTGGGTGTGCCGGGTAATGGCTTGGTCATTTGGGTCACCGCCTTCAAGATGAAGAGGACGGTCAACACGGTCTGGTTCCAGGGGCTGGCGTTGGCCGATTTCGTCTTCTCGCTCCTGCTTCCATTCACCGTTGCCCTCACCATCTTGAACTTCCACTGGCCCTTCGGCACAGCGTTCTGCAAGATCAACAGCGGCGTGGCGGTCCTGACCATGTTCTCCAGCGTGCTGACCCTCACCGCCATCAGTTTGGATCGTTGCATCTCGGTGGTGCTGCCCGTCTGGTCCCAGAATCACCGACGACCACGCCTGGCGGCCCTGATCAGCCTGGCACTCTGGGGGGCTGCCTTCCTCCTGAGTATTCCCACCTTTTTCTACCGGGACACCATGAAATACAGGGATATTACTAGGTGCTACACCAACTTCCTCACCAGTGCCGAGGGAGACGCCTTGAATGCAATAACCGGCGAAGATTATAAGGCAATGTTGAAGAAACTGATCAGCATCAAGGACTCCAGGTTCAAGTCACTGGCCATTGTCCGATTTGTGTTTGGCTTCCTCCTGCCCTTCCTGATCATCGGTGCCAGTTATACTATCATCGGGCTTCGACTGTGGAGGGACCGCCTGGCGCCCAGCTGGAAGCCCTTCAAGGTGATGATCGCCATCATTCTGGCCTTCCTCCTGTGCTGGGCACCACACCACACTTTCATCTTCCTGCGTCTCTGGCACCCGCCAAGCCCTCACCTCATACTGGCACTGAGAGTGGGCAACCCACTGAGCTCCAGCCTGGCGAGTTTCAACAGTTGCCTTAACCCAATCCTCTACATCTGCATGGGCCACAACTTCAGGGAGAAGGTCAAGAGGTCATGCGGAGCTTTCCTGCGGAAGGTTCTGGAGAACGCCTTTGTCGAAGACTCGATGCATTTCTCAGCCACCGGCCGGGCTAAAACCAAGTCCATGACCCTGGGCGACGACAGCAGTACTTTGGTTTAACGCTCGGAACATAAGATCATCTGAGATAGGATCAGAAGTAGATCATTCAGCCCATTAAGCCTACTTCATATTCAATACCACCTTGGCTAATCTGGGCTCCAACTCCATTTTCTTGCCCAATCCGCATATCCCTCAATTTCCCAAGTGACCAAACATCTGTCTGTCCCAGCCTTAAATATATTTAACAACAGAATATTCAATGCCCTCCCGAGGAGAAAATTCCAAAGGTTCTCAACCCTTTGACTGAAGAAATTTCTACTTAACTCAGTCCTAAATGGCGGACAGCTCATCCTGAGACTGGGCCCTGGGTTTTAGATTTCCCGAGCCGTGGAAACAATCTCTCAGCATTCACCCGAAATAATTATATTAGCATTAACAAATCAGAGCATAGACTTTCAGTGGTGGATGTAAACAGAGGACTCACACTGGGAGACTCTCTGACCTGACCCGACTCGCAAAGCACATAATAAGCAGCGCCAGCTGAAAAGAATTTAAACAAAGGATCAGGGGGAACATACAGCACCTTAACATGCCCACAAACAACAGGAACGTGAAAGGGGTGGCAAATGTACACCTCAGACCTGGAGGTTTCGCTGGAGTTTGCAGAAGACAACATGGCGGCAGCGTGCCACCCCCCCCCCCCCCCCCACCCCGGGTGACCACGTGGCCATTAGTTGAAGACACCAGCCACATTGTGGTGGCTGAATTGAAAAAGCCCAATCGGGATCTGGCCGGAGAGTCAAATCTCAAGCATGTTTGAGGGGATAGATTAAAAAATGGAAGCGTGGAGTGGCACTCACTGACCACAGTGAGCGGATCATGGCGCTGGAAAGAAACCTGTCTTCGGTTCTGGGTGGAAATTAATTTCTAAAGAATAAAGTAAATGGCCTGGAGAACAGGTCTCAAAGGCAAAACATCCGCCTCGTGGGTCTGCCGAAGGGAACAGAGGGCAACATCCCCGCAGGATTCAAAGCTGGAATGCTTTTCAAAATGTTGTGCGAGAAGGTGCTTAAATCGGGGAGAATCCCTTAAATCCCTGAGCTGGATCGAGCCCATCGTGCGCTGCGACCAAGACCTCGCGCAGAGGAACCTTCTCGAGCGATGATCTTGGGGTTCCATAACTTCAAAGAAAAGGAACAGATCCTGCGATGGGCCAGAGAGCACCGGGACGTTAAATGGGAGGTTTCACCTGGCCCGTCTTCAAGTTTTGGTCAAGGGAAAGGATCACTTCTTTACTCCCCAGAAGAGGCAAACATTTTGTTAAGAAACTGGGCTTGAATTCTGTTTAAATCTTTCACTATTGTTGTTTAAAAGTTAAATTGCTGTATGTTCAGAAGTTATATCATTGTTGATTATTTGGTTGATTTACACTGTAAAGGTATTATTGTTGAAGTGTCCCCTTTTGTTTCTCATTATGCTAGTATATATATTGTTCTTATAGCACGGTTGTTGCCACAGGATTGTTATATGTGGAATTCTTGTTTTTGAATAATGTTCATGAAGTTTCACAACTTTTAATATAGGATGGGTTGGAGAGGCCTCAGCTATAGCTAGAGATGGGCCTAGTGAAGGGAAGTCATAAGCATGTATATTCTGCAGCTCCCTCTCGCAAATACTCAGCGTGGAGAGCTTAGAATTAAGTGTAAGAGAGTTTAGGTTTTATATAAATTTGGTGTTGTTTTGGGGATTGCGGGGTTGGGGGTATGGGGGAGGGAGGGGGTGCAAAGCTGGTAGTCTGATGTTGTCCACTAATTTGTACTTGTCTGGCCTTAGCAAGCAAGGAATTTCCTTATACCACTTTGAGGAGATCCCACCAGGATAGCGGTGGCATGAGGAAATTCCTTACTCCAGTCGGAGAGGCGGTAGAGGTTCTCCTCTCTGCCTAATCAACTGGAATGTGAGGGGTTTGAATGGACCAGTGAAGTGGGCAAGGGTCTTTGCACACTTAAAGGGCCCAGACCCGGGTGTTGTGTTCCTACAAACGACCCATTTGCGGGTGAAGGGCCAGATGAGGCTTCGCAAAAATTGGGTGGGACAAGTCTTTCACTCAGGCTTTAATGGTAGGGCCAGAGGCACAGCAATACTAATCCATAAAAAAATACAATTTGCTCACTCCCGGATTATGGATGATCCAATGATCGCGATATCATTGTCTGTGGTTCATTGGAAAACACTCCAGTTATTTTGTGAATATTTATATGCCAATCGGGATGACCCAAACTTATTAAAGTCCCTGGTGAACACTCTCCCCGATTTAGACTCACATCAGACGATTCTGAGAGGAGATTTAAACTGTGTCTTGGATCTTAAACTGGGCCGCTCCACGTCCAAATCCCAGCCCCAAACTGGGATGTCCAGAGCATTGACCTCCTTCATGGATAGGGTTGGAGGGGGTGACCTGGGGCGTTTTCTGCATCCAAACAGTCAAGAATTTTCTTTATTTTCACATGTTCACTGCCCCTACTCCCAGATTGATTTTTATGCTGTTAACAAATCCCTCGTCCCCTCAGTGAGAACAGCTCAGTACTCGGCAATTGTCATCTCGGACCTTGCCCCTCATTTGATTGAATTTTGCTGAGATTTCAGCCCCCCTGAGTGCCCGCCTTGGAGACTCGGCACCACCTTCCTGTCTGATGCCAAACTTTGTGAGCGATTGTCTGCTGCTATTGCAGACTTTACCAAACTCAACAAAACAGAGTCAATTTCTCCATCAACACTCTGGGAGACCCTAAAGGCCGTCATAAGGGGGGAGATTATCTTGCATAAAGCTCACATTGTGAAAAAGGAGAGAGAGGAACGACAAAGGCTGGTGGGCTCCATCGTGGAGGTTGACCGCTCAATATTCTGCTGCCCCGACGCCGGAATTACTGATGCACAGAAAAAACCTGCAACGGCAATTTGAATTGATCTCCACAAGTAAAGCAATGCATCGCTTACATCGTTCTCGGGGCACCTCCTATAACCATGGGGAGAAGGCAAGTCGTCTCCTTGCGCATCAACTCAAGAAGCAGGCAGCCTCCCGAGAAATTCCTCAGATTCGGAGTAAAGAACGTTACCTTGAATCAATCCCTCTCCAGGTAAATGCGGCTTTCCGTACGTTTTACCGTGAGCTATATGAGTCAGAGCCTCCTCCAGATACCTCAGACATAATGAGGTTTCTAGGTGGTTTACACATCCCGACCATTGAGGAAGGCAGGAAACGGGAACGGGAATCCCCCTTAAGCCCAGAAGAAATACAGAAATGTATCGGTCGGCTGGAATCTGGCAAAGCCCCGGTCCTGGTGGCTTCCAATCCAAATTTTGTAAGAGGTTCTCAGAGCAACTAATACCTTTAATTTTGGACATGGTCAATGATTCACTGTCTAGGGGATCATTCCCCCCATCCTTGACCCAAGTCACAATCTTGGTGCTCCTGAAAGAGGGTAAAGACCCAGTGGCGTGTGGGTCATACTGACCCATTTCACTCCTTAATAATGAGGTTAAGATACTGGTGAAACCCTGGCAACCCGGATGGAGCCCTGTCTTCCTGATATAATATCGGAGGATCAGACAGGCTTTATCAAAGGTAGACAGCTATCGGCCAATGTCAACGTCTCTTGAACAGTGTCCTGTCCCCTTCATCTGCTCGGGAACCTGAGGTTTTAGTATCTTTGGACACAGAAAGGGCTTTTGATAGGGTGGAGTGGAACTATCTTTTTGAGATCTTGAATAGATTAGGTTTTGGCCCCACCTTCTCCTCCTGGGTTTGTTTGATGTACAATTCCCCGCAAACCAACATCCGCAAAAATGTGACCTCGTCTGAATACTTTCCACTAGTTAGGGGCACTTGACAGGGCTGCTCCCTTTGTCCATTGCTCTTCACAATGGCCATTGAACCTCTGATATGTGACAACCACCTCTTCATGCCTTCAGGCTTGGACCCATCGTTCAGGTCCTGGAGAACAGGAAGCCTGGTGCACTTTGGGGCTTTATTCCGAGATGGAAGCTTTGCTAACCTTGATCATCAGAGGGATGGAGGGGAATACACCGAGTGGGGGAGGAGCACTGGATCTCACTGTACGCAGATGGCCTACTTTTGTATATTACAGGAAACATCATGAAGATACTCAAGAGATTCCCAGCCTATAAATTAAACATCAGGAAAAGTGAGTGTTTCCCAGTGAACTCAATGGCCAGACGGGCCTCCAATTTCGATATCTGGGGACCTGGGTGGCCCATAACTGGGTTTTATCCACAAACTGAACTTTTCAAGGCTGACCAGCAAGATAAAATGGACCTACAGAGGTGGAATAACCTCCCCCTGACTCTAGCGGCAGGATCCAAACTGTTAAGATGAGTGTGTTATCTAGGTTTTTGTTCTTATTTCAACGTATCCCCATATTTTTACCCAAGGCATTTTTTATAATCAACAAATTAATATCGGTGTTTGTCTGGGCAGGTCAGAGTGTCAGAGTCCGAGCGCTCTGATTCAGAGAGAGAGAGGATCGGTAGACTCGGCCCTCCCAAATCTCCTGTTTTATTATTGGGCTGTCGCCATGCAGAAAATCCTACAATGGCTGTCTGATCTGAGTAGATGAGAGGCACTGCCTTGTGGCACAGCCTCCTCCCTACACGCCAGAATTACCGCACCACTCCCCTTCTCCCCGGTAGGTCTTCCCTCGAAACCTGTGGTGATTTCATCTCTCAGGATTTGGAAGCAGTTTCGGCAGCACTTCACTCTCCTCTCACTCTCCTCACTTGCCCCGATATGTGACAACCACCTCTTTCTGCCCTCAGGCTTGGACTCATCGTTCAGGACCTGGAGAACAGGAGGGGGATTCCTGGGTGGAAGCTTTGCTAGCCTTGGAAAACTCTCAGACATATACGATCTGTCTGGTCCCAAACTTTTCCTTTTTTTTCAAATTCGGGATTACTCACAAGTTCTTTTCATCCTTCTCCCTGACCCCCCCTTCCCTGCTGGAAAAAGTACTGGCCTTGGCACAGCAAGGAAGAATGTCAAATCTGTACAGCCTCATTCTACCTTTGGATCCTGACCCTTTGAATAGAGTACATGAGAAATGGTGGAGGAACTAGACTCTGTGCTTACTGAGGAGGTTTGGAGAGAAGCCTTCCACAGGGTGAATTCCACTCCATCCTGTGCCAGACTGGGTTTGGTTCAGTTTAAAGTGCTACATAGAACTCACTGGATAAAGGCGAGGATGAGTGGATCCTTTCAAGACGTGGAGAACAAGTGTGACCGCTGTTCACTTACATCGGCTAACCACACGCGTGGGTTTTGGTCTTGTCCTGAGCTTGCTGGATTCTGGGACTCCTTTTGTGACACAATTCCCAAGAGTTTGCAGATAACCTTCGAACTTTGCCCACTGGTTGCAATATTTAGAGTTTTGGACTTCCCGTCTTTCTACTCGGAGTGAGGGTGGATGTTCTCGCCTTTGCCTCCTTTTAGCCATGAGGTGTATACTGCTCAACTGGAGATCCCCCTCTCCACCCAATGCATCGGCCTGGTTGGAAGATTTGATATCTGTCTTACATCCGGAAAAGGTCAAGTATACTTGCAGAGGCTCGGTGGGAGGTTCCACCAGAGATGGCAGCCATTCATTTCTTTAAGGACCTAGACATGTTAGAGGGCTGGGAGTGAGGGGGGTGGGGGGTGGGGGGGGTGGGGGGTTAGTATTTGCTTGTTTATGAAAGTTATATTGTGTGTATATTTTTGGCTATATACATATTACTATTTGTATTTGATAATTCAATAAAATGTTGTTCATTTAAAAAAACAATGATTCCGAGCGGTCTGTCTATTTTCCATTCTGGCTTTATTCTCTGTTTTTGAAGGTCTTAATAGTAAATATCACGGAGAGCGCAGGAACAGATGGAGGCCCATTCAGCCCCTCGGGTACACAAGAAAAGGGGGAGACCCATTCAGCCCCCTCGAGTACACAGGAACAGGGGGAGGCCCATTCAGCCCCCTCGAGTACACAGGAACAGGGGGAGGCCCATTCAGCCCCCTCGAGTACACAAGAAGAGGGGAAGGCCCATTCAGCCTCCTCGAGTACACAGGAATAGGGGAAGGCCCATTCATCCTCCTCGAGTACACAGGAACAGGGGGAGGCACATTCAGCCCCTCGTGCCTGTACCATAGGAACAGGAGGAAGCCCATTCAACCCCCTTGAGCTTGTTATAGAGGACCAGGAAGAGGCTCATTCAGCCCCAGCCAAAGAACATCTCTTGAGAAAGTAAGCCTGGGTCTGCTAACTGTATTTAAAAGTGGATTGAGATCTTAATTTGATTTGTTTGAGTAGGAGTAAAGATAGCAGTTAAGGGTTATTGTGTCACTGTATTGTTCAGCATTGTTTTTTTAAATATAAATTTAGAGTACCAATTCATTTTTCCAATTTAGCGTGGCCAATCCACCTAACCTGCACATCTTTGAGATTTGGGGGTGAAACCCAGGCAAACATGGGGAGAATGTGCAAACTCCACACAGACAGTGACCCAGAGCCAGGATGGAACCTGGGGCCTTGGCGCCGTGAGGCAGCAATGCTAACCATTGTGCCACCGTCCTGCCCCGTTCAGCATTGTCTAAGGGGTAATTATCAGCTATTTTCTGGTGTGATGTTAAGATATTTTAATACTGTATTAGTAATAAAATTTGTTTTAACAAACCATAACCCTATCTCTTTGTATAATCACTCCTGGAGTGAGGTATCCTTTCCTCATAGTCTTACAAAATTAAAATAAAATATTGGGGTTTCTGACTAGTATCCTGGCAACTGTTGGGGTCTGGTCTGCGATCATAATACTGCCCTTCCAGTTTGATTTTGTTACTCACTCCTGTTACTACATCGGGCTTCAGTACCATTTTAGCAATTGTAGTTTGGGTGCAGCAGGCATTAGAGTGGAGAAACACACCCTTCAAAGGAATGGAATGTAGTCCAGTCCAGTGATTAAGATTGGTCATTGCCAGATCAACTCGAGTCCTTAGAAATCCCTTTGGCAATCTTCGCTGTCCGTTCATCTTGACTGGGGATGGTGTGAAGATGATGTGCAGTGCTGAATTTCCCAATCATACCTGAAGTGTCTGTATTCTTCACTCGTGAGCTGAGGGCCATTGCCACTCATCACAATTTCCGGAATGCCAGGGTGACGGAAGTGTGTTTTCTATGATCTCACTGGCAGGGTTGATGTCAGCTGGTCTGAGTAGCAAGCGATGGTGATGAGGCAGTCAGTGAGATTGAAGAGGTCCACTCTAAGCTTCATCCATAGTCTGCCTGGGATGTCACAAGCAACTCTTTTGCTTTCTTAGCTTGATATTCATTTACAAAACACTGCACTTTCTTATGTAATCCTCGATCTCATTGCTCATTTTTGGCCAGTAGAGCACTTATTTTAACTTCCTCAAATTAGGTTCAATTCCTTGATGACTTGCGATGGTGCACTTCAGCATATCCTCATCTCCTCAGGCATGAAGACTCAAGTTCCCTCGTACAAGATGCCATCTCGGTCATTCATTCTCCCCTGTATGCTCTAGAACCTCTTATAGCAACAGGTGTGTACCTGACGGTTTCCAGCCAATCCTATCATCGCTGCTTGCTGCGGCTCTTGGACAATTACATCTCGCCGCGTGGTTTGCTTGTTCTGAGAATTTGTCTGTCAGATTCAGTATCTCCGCTGCATAGATGACTTCCAAAGCAGGGCGGGCCGGTGCCGTTCATTGAGTCAGGAAGATGTCACGCTCAATATGAGGAAGGGTGCAGAGGAGATTCACCAGGATATTTGCCGGGCTGGAACGATTCAGCTATGAAGAGAGGCTAGTTAAGCTGGGGTTGTTTTCCTTCCAGCAGAGAACGATGGGGGGGGCGGGCAGGGTGCTGGTTGGGGGTGTGGGGGGGGGGGGGGGGGCAGTGGGAAGGCCGGATTGAGGTGTATAAAATTATGAGTGGCATAGATAGGGTGGAGAGGGAGGAACTTTTCACCTCAGTGGAGGGGTCAATAACCAGGGGGCATAGATTAAAGGTGAGGGGCAGGAGGTTCAGAGGGGATTTGAGGAAAAGTGTTTTCACCCAGAGGGTGGTGGGAATCTGGAACTCACTGCCTGAAAGAATGGTAGAGGTGGGAACCCTCAAAACATTTAAGAAGTATTTAGATGAGCACCTGAAACACCATAAGGAACAAGGCTGTGGACCAAGTGCCCTAAAATGGGATTAGAATAAGTTGGTGTTTGATGGCCGGCATGGACATGATGGGCGGAAGGGCCTCTTTCTGTGCTGTAAAACTCTAAGACAATGACGAGCATCATCAACTCTCAGTGAAGGCTCTCAGAAACGCGTCGGTGATGTACGTCCATTTCGCTGCTTGTACTTAAATAAAGTAACATTCTTTGCCCATGCTTCAGAGCGGATAGTTGAGGTTTGAGAAAGATGGTTTGTGGTCAGACTCTACCTCCGCCTTCTCTCCTCAAACAGGTAAAATGCTCACAGGCAAAGACAAAATCAAAACGCCCACACTCTTTTGCAACCCGTGGGCGGCATTGTTCAGTTAGTAGTAATGCTCTGGGTTCTCTGGGTTTCCCTTGCTGCATGAGGGTGGCACTAAGTGTGATCTTGCTGACATCGCACTGCAGAGTGACCTCGTCAGTACCTACAAACATCCCGACTAGGAGCAGGGATAAGCCGCTCAGCCCCTCAAGCCTGCTGCCCCATTCAATAAGATCATTGGCTGATCTGATTGTAACCTCAACCCCATGTCCCTGCCGACCCCCGATAACCTTTCAACCCCCCCCCCCTTGTTAACCAAGAAGCTGTCCACCTCAGCCTTAAAACTCTTCAAAGATTCTGCTTCCACTGCCCTTTGAGGAAAAAAGTTCCAAAACTCTCAATCTTCTGAGAGAAAAAAATTACTTCTCATCTCTGCCTTAAGCGAGCAACACCTGGGACGTCATTCTTCGACCCCCCGCCGGGTTGGAGAATCGCCGGGGGCTGCCGTGAATCCCGCCCCCGCCGGTTGTGGAAGTCTCTGACACCGGATATTCGGCGGGGGCGGGAATCGGGCCGCGACGGTTGGCGGGCCCCCCCGCTCGATTCTCCGGCCCGGATGGGCCGAAGTCCCGCCGATAAATTGCCTGTCCCGCCGGCGTGGATTAAACCACCTTTTGAAGGGTGGGACAAGGCGGCGTAGGCGGGCTGCGGGGTCCTGGGGGGGACGCGGGGCCATCTGGCCCCGGGGGGTGCCCCCACGGTGGCCTGGCCCGCGATCGGGGCCCACTGATTCGCGGGCGGGCCTGTGCCGTGGGGGCACTCTTTCCCTTCCGCCTCCGCCACGGTCTCCACCATGGCGGAGGCGGAAGAGGCTCCCTCCACTGCGCATGCGTGGGAAACTGTCAGCGGCCGCTGACGCTCCCGCACATGCGCCGCCCGGGGATGTCATTTCCGCGCCAGCTGGCGGGGCAACAAAGGCCGTTTCCGCCAGCTGGCGGGGCGGAAATTCCTCCGGCGTTGGCCTAGCCCCTCAATGTTGGGGCTCGGCCCCCAAAGATGCGGAGCATTCCGCACCTTTGAGGCGGCGCGATGCCCATCTGATTGGCGCCGTTTTGGGCGCCAGTCGGCGGACATCGCGCCGTTTCGGGAGAATTTCGCCCCTTATTTTTAAAATGTGACCTCCGAGTTCTAGATTCTCCTCCACGAGGAAGCATCCTCTCCACATCCACCCTACCAATGCCCCTCAGGATCGTCAAGGTTCCGATCAAGTGGCCTCTCACCATCTATACTCCAGTGGATACAAACCGAACCTCTCCGACCCTTTCTCATCAGACAACCCACCCATTCCTGGTGTTAGGCTGAGAAACCTTCTCTGAGCTCTTTTTTTTAAAAAACGTGTTTGTCATGATATTCAAACATACATCATAACACATACATAATGATAGACAGACCAACGGACCAATTAGCACACATAACACGACAGCCAATCACAGACAAGAGCAGACACAGTATAAGACAAGAAACACAACACTTCCTGGACAGTCCATCTGGAGACAGCACAGTGCCAGGACCTCATAGCAAGACACTCACACAGTCACAACGTGCTGAGTACCAAGTCTGATGTATGAATAGTTAAATGGAATAAAACGGCGTTGTACCAATCGCAACCGTGTTGGTCCGTCTGTATCTCAGAGCACCCAACACCTCATGATACCAGGAGTGAATCGATACCTACCAGCAAATCTGCCATCCTGAGCCATGGGCACCCGCAACAAACCGCAGCCGTTGCAAGTTGCTGGGAACCTGGGCACAAATTGGAAGCTCTTCAAGCAGCGCTTCGAACTCTTCATGCAAGCCAATGAAAAACAGGGGGCCTCGGACGAAACAAAGATTGCCATGCTCCTCACTACCGCAGGTCAGCACGCCATCGATGTATACAACTCCTTCGTGTTCGCGGAAGGCGCGAACAAAGCCAAGTATGACACGGTCCTCCTCAAGCTCGACAAGCACTTCAACGTTGAGGTCAACGAAAGCTTTGAGAGGTATGTCTTTCAGCAGCGCCTGCAAGGTAAGGATGAGCTATTTCAGTCCTTCCTGACGCACCTCCGCATACTCACGCAGTCCTGCGGTTACAACACCACCTCAGAGTCCATGATCCGGGACCAGATCGTTTTTGGCGTTGCCTCCAGTGGCCTACGCAACGGGGAGAGAAGTGAGGAAAAGCCCCATAAGGGCAAGGTGCAGGCGGTCGCACCAGCACCCCTCCCTAGGAGGGAGTGGAAGCAGGAAGGCAGCTGGACCTCAGGCCGGAGGCCGGTATGCTACGGGTGTGGGAAGCCCGGGCACTTCAGGAGGGAGTGTAGAAACCCGAGTAGCGAGGAAAGGGCTCCCACAGGAGGGACCCAGACCCCGGTGGTTGGGGCATCAACGCCAGGGACTATCGACGTGAAAGATCTGCTAGCCTATCTGCAGATAAAGGCAGCAGGGTCCGGGCAGGTGGCGATGGCAACAGGCCAAGGCCCGCCCGTGCCCGCACCCCAAGCACCCTTATGACTACCAGCAAAGCAGCCCACCTTAAGGCATCCTGGAGTGACCTTGGCCCCAGACCTGGCCACAGTTCAGGCACAGGACCCTGAGTTAAAAACCGTTTTAGCAGCCCTAGGCAGACAAGAAAGGGTAGAGGGTCCCTATGGGGAGAAGAACATGACCGTGAAGGAAGGCATGCTCTTCAGAGGGGGCCAATGGGTAGTGCCGTCCCAGCACAGGAGGGGGTTTATAGAGGTGGCACACGAGAGCCCCGGAGCGGGACACCCCGGTCCCGAGACCACCTGGCAGCGGGTAGAGAGGGTGGCCTGCACTCCGGGAAGAAGTCTGCGACTTTTGCGCGAGCTGCCTGGTATGTGCCACCAACAATCCTGATCCCCAGAAAATGAAGGTTTCCCTGGGACACATCCGGAGGGTGGAAGGACCATGGCAGTCGATACAAATTGACTACATCAAGCCCCTTCCCACCGCCTCGGGGGGGGTACAGGTACTGCCTCGTACTTGTGGATGTGTTCTCCAAATGGGTGGAGGCCTTCGCTTGCCGAACAGCCACCGCTGTGGGTACGGCAAAAATATCAGTGAGAGAGGTGTTCTCCAGGTGGGGACTCCCACAGTTTGTGGAGTCGGACCAGGGGAGTCACGGGGCAGGTTATGCAAACGACCCTTAAGGTCCTGGGCATTAGGGCCAAGTGGCATGTGGCCTATAACCCCCAGTCCTCGGGCCCTGTAGACAGGTTGAACCGCACCATAAAGGAGAAGTTGCAGAAGGAGACCGGCAACTCTCCCAACCGATGGGTGGAAGTTCTGCCCTTAGTGCTTATGGGGATCCGGGCTAGTCAGTCCAGGAGTACAGGGTATTCCCCACACGAGCTCATGACTGGGTGAGTCATGAGGACCCCGATGCATGTCATGGTGCCTGCCCTGACAGAGGGACAGCTCAGGGAGGTAAGCAGGGATAAATTTGCCAAAAAGCTGCTAGAACACCTGAAGCAGGTTCACTGGCAGGCAGCCAGTAACATGGGGGCCCAGCACCGCAGAAACAGGCTGCTGCTGGAGCCCCGCACAACTCACGAGTGGGCCATAGGGGAGCAGGTGATGGACTGCAATTTTGCGCGGGTAGGAACCTTTGAGCCACTGTATGCGGGGCCATACAGTATAGTGGCTGAAGCCAGCCCCATGGTGTACGCTTCCCCGAAAGATAAGATGGTACCACGTAAACCAGTGCAAGCTCTTTGACCCCACTAGGGCTGGGAAGAGCAGGAAGGAAAGGAGGAAAGGGGAAGTGAGTGAGAAAGCCCCCTTAGAGGTGGAAACGGTAGGGTAGGGGAAATACCCGACCCCACCGTTACCCAACAGGTGACAACGTGCTGTCCCCGCCTGGCAGCACCAGAACAGTGACCACAATTCAGTAAGTTTTAAAGTGCTGGTGGACAAGGATAAGAGTGGTCCTAGGATGAATGTGCTAAATTGGGGGAAGGCTAATTATAACAATATTAGGCGGGAACTGAAGAACATAGATTGGGGGCGGATGTTTGAGGGCAAATCAACATCTGACATGTGGGAGGCTTTCAAGTGTCAGTTGAAAGGAATTCAGGACCGGCTTGTTCCTGTGAGGAAGAAGGATAAATACGGCAATTTTCGGGAACCTTGGATAACGAGAGATATTGTAGGCCTCGTCAAAAAGAAATAGGAGGCATTTGTCAGGGCTAAAAGGCTGGGAACAGACGAAGCCTGTGTGGAATATAAGGAAAGTAGGAAGGAACTTAAGCAAGGAGTCAGGAGGGCTAGAAGGGGTCACGAAAAGTCATTGGCAAATAGGGTTAAGGAAAATCCCAAGGCTTTTTACACGTACATAAAAAGCAAGAGGGTAGCCAGGGAAAGGGTTGGCCCACTGAAGGATAGGCAAGGGAATCTATGTGTGGAGCCAGAGGAAATGGGCGAGGTACTAAATGAATACTTTGCATCAGTATTCACCAAAGAGAAGAAATTGGTAGATGTTGAGTCTGGAGTAGGGCGTGTAGATAGCCTGGGTCACATTGAGATCCAAAAAGACGAGGGGCGTCATTCTCCGACCCCCCGCCGGGTTGGAGAATCGCCGGGGGCTGCCGTGAATCCCGCCCCCGCCGGTTGCCGAAGTCTCCGGCACCGGATATTCGGCGGGGGCGGGAATCGGTCCGCGCCAGTTGGCGGGACCCCCCGCTTGATTCTCCGGCCCGGATGGGCCGAAGTCCCGCCGATAAATTGCCTGTCCCGCCGGCGTGGATTAAACCACCTTTTGAACGGCGGGACAATGCGGCGTGGTCCTGGGGGGGGGCGCGGGGCGATCTGGCCCCGGGGGGTGCCCCCACTGTGGCCTGGCCCGCAATCGGGGCCCACCGATCCGCGGGCGGGCCTGTGCCTTGGGGGCACTCATTCCCTTCCGCCTCCGCCACGGTCTCCACCATGGCAGAGGTGGAAGAGACTCCCTCCACTGCGCGTGCGTGGGAAACTGTCAGCGGCCGCTGACGCTCCCGCGCATGCGCCGCCCGGGGATGTCATTTCCGCGCCAGCTGGTGGGGCAACAAAGGCCGTTTCCGCCAGCTGGCGGGGCGGAAATTTCTCCGGCGTTGGCCTAGCCCCTCAATGTTGGGGCTCGGCCCCCAAAGATGCGGAGCATTCCGCACCTTTGGGGCGGCGTGATGCCCGTCTGATTGGCGCCGTTTTGAGTGCCAGTCGGTGGACATCGCGCCATTTCCGGAGAATTTCGCCCGAGCTGTTGGGTGTCTTAAAAAATATTAAGGTAGATAAGTCCCCAGGGCCTGATGGGATCTACTCCAGAATACTGAAGGAGGCTGGAGAGGAAATTGCTGAGGCCTTGACAGAAATCTTTGGACCCTCACTGTCTTCAGGTGATGTCCCGGAGGACTGGAGAATAGCCAATGTTGTTTCTCTGTTTAAGAAGGGTAGCAAGGATAATCCAGGGAACTACAGGCCGGCGAGCCTTACGTCAGTGGTAGGGAAATTACTGGAGAGAATTCTTCGAGACAGGATCTACTCCCATTTGGAAGCAAATGGACGTATTAGTGAGAGGCAGCATGGTTTTGTGACGGGGAGGTCGTGTCTCACTAACTTGATAGAGTTTTTCAAAGAGGTCACAAAGATGATTGATGCAGGTAGGGCAGTGGATGTTGTCTATATAGGCTTCAGTAAGGCCTTTGACAAGGTCCCTCATGGTAGACTAGTACAAAAGGTGAAGTCACACGGGATCAGGGGTGAGCTGGCAACGTGGATACAGAACTGGCTAGGTCATAGAAGGCAAAGAGTAGCAATGGAAGGATGCTTTTCTAATTGGAGGGCTGTGACCAGTGGTGTTCCACAGGGATCAGTGCTGGGACCTTTGCTGTTTGTAGTATATATAAATGATTTGGAGGAAAATGTAACTGGTCTGATTAGTAAGTTTGCAGACGACACAAAGGTTGGTGGAATTGAGGATAGCGATGAGGACTGTCAGAGGATACAGCAGGATTTAGATTGTTTGGAGACTTGGGCGGAGAGATGGCAGATGGAGTTTAATCCGGACAAATGTGAGGTAATGCATTTTGGAAGGTCTAATGCAGGTAAGGAATATACAGTGATTGGTAGAACCCTCAAGAGTATTGAAAGTCAGAGAGATCTAGGTGTACAGGTCCACAGGTCACTGAAAGGGGCAACACAGGTGGAGAAGGTAGTCAAGAAGGCATACGGCATGCTTGCCTTCATTGACTGGGACATTGAGTAAAAGAATTGGCAAGTCATGTTGCAGTTGTATAGAACCTTAGTTAGGCCACACTTGGAGTATCGTGTTCAATTCTGGCCGCCACACTACCAGAAAGGTGTGTAGGCTTTAGAGAGGGCGCTGAATAGATTTACCAGGATGTTGCCTGGTATGGAGGGCATTAGCTATGAGGAGCTGTTGAATAAACTCGGTTTGTTCTCACTGGAACGACGGAGGTTGAGGGGCAACCTGATAGAGGTCTACAAAATTATGAGGGGCATAGACAGAGTGGATAGTCAGAGGCTTTTCCCCAGGATAGAGGGGTCAATTACTAGGGGGCATAGGTTTAAGGTGCGAGGGGCAAGGTTTAGAGGAGATGTACGAGGCAAGTTTTTTACACAGAGGGTAGTGGGTGCCTGGAACTCGCTACCGGAGGAGGTGGTGGAAGCAGGGACGATAGTGACATTTAAGGGGCATCTTGACAAACACATGAATAGGATGGGAATAGAGGGATACGGACCCAGGAAGTGTAGAAGATTGTAGTTTAGTCGGGCAGCATGGTCGGCACGGGCTTGGAGGGCCGAAGGGCCTGTTCCTGTGCTGTACATTTCTTTGTTCTTTGTTCTTTTGTCCTAATGACCACTGTGAGGCAGATGGTGATACAAGCACCCAGCCCGGGTAACTTTAAAATACCCGAACACCCACTCACCGGTCGAGTAAACTGCCTCAGGGAGGCAGAAGTAGTGGAAGCAGAGGAGATGGAGGTGTCGCCTCTGGTTTGGGAACCATTGAGGGGACGTAGGAGCGGTAGGGTCTCCAAGCCCCCTGTAAGGTGGTCTCCCTCACACATGGCACCTGGGGTCCGATCCCGCAGTAAAAGGGCTTGGGTGGATGGTGGGAACCGTGGAGCACTGCCGAGTGCGGCCACAAGTAGCCCAGTCTCCGCAGGGAGCGGAGGGGGATTCCAGAACCCCTTAAGAGAGGGGGAGGCCGGGGGCAGTCAGGCCCCTCGGCCCAGGGAAGTCCGGATCAGACGGTCGGACCAGACCGACGACTGGCCCCAGCATAGTGGGGACTGGCTTTTAGCTGGCCACCCGGGGACGGGCGGCGTTGTGCATCGGTTTATTGCTGTATTTATAGCTTCTGTTTAGTAGAACTTTTGTGTAGGATCTGGTCAGTGTTGTGTGTGTTTTGTTTCTACTTGGGGTAACAGTTTATTGTGGAGGTCGGGAACTTCCACCGTGCGAGATGAAAGCAGGGCACGAGGACCCTGGGGAGCCGGGCTGCGAAGTACAGCACCACAGCCGGCAGTTTTAAATTGTCTCGTGACAATCTTAAAGTGGCAGCCGCTAGTGTCGGCCATATGGCGTCCTTCCGTTTTAAAAGGTCTCAGGAAGGGTGGACGACAATGTGGAGGCAAGGAGGTCTTTTGTTCTGTTTTTCAGATGGGTCGTCCAGCTATGTGGATGGTGTTGATGGCGTGTCTGGAGGTGTGCGAGGCCCGCAGACGAGATACGGAATAGTCCCTGGTGTACGGGTGCTCTGGGGGCAGGGCACCCCTCGTAACCACCGGACAGGGTAACCCGGTAGCAAATGAACGGGCCCGCTACTCCCACAAAGGGAGGTGGCCTGGGTGGCTGGGGTCGAACTCGACCAGGTACTCCAGCCACCAGAGCCTCACTTACGGGGAAGCCTCTGTGCCCTGTAAAGAAATACAGGTGGCGACTGACCGGGTTAGGGTGACTGAGGGCATGCGGGTGTGTTTGACTTGCAAGGGGGATTTTCCTTCGGGGAGATGGTGGTGGCTCAGGAAGCTGAGCCCGGACATGTGGAATCGATTCTCGAACTGGGAACGATTAGACAATGACACCTACCGGACCATCACGGGGTCGCCGGGAGGGATTACTGTATGTGGGGAGAAGTGGTGGGCTTATGACCAGGGGATATATTTATGCCTGTGGGGGTCTGCCAAGGCATGTCCACAAGGGGCATCGATCACTTTTGTGAGGTGGTGGCAGGACCCAGGGAACGGGATGAATTGGGGTCGCAGTGGGCAGGAATGTGTAGCTCCCAGGGTAGGGATGACAGTGAAAGCTACCGAACTGCTGGTTCAGGTGAAGAAGCCCCTACGCACCGCCCAACCGATCGACCCTCACAGCTGTCCGACCACCACCAAGGGGCCCGAGAATGGGTTAGTACTCGTCCCCACTAAGAAGGTGTTATACCAGGGGGTACATTACGCTGGGGCCTCGGTTGTTCTGAACCGGACCGAAGTACGTTTGCCAGCATGGTGTCCTCGCGAAACGGAATTGTTGTACCAAGCACTTTTAAAAGATATGTTTCAGAAGTTCCACAACTTGGACTTCGGGGATATAAATGTGGAGGAAATGTATCGTGGTGGAGGGGAGTTTAATGTGGGTTCCAGCCGGCGACGGAGAGGGCTGGTTAATGATGGTTTCACTGCATTTAATACGGGGCCATCTGTTGTAAATAGCATGGATACTGTGGAGCTGGCCTTACAGATTAACCAGTTAAAAGGCCAGCTGAGAAAAGTACTGGGGGATGAGAATGCTGTGGTAGGTTCTGGGTTGCACGAGGAGGTGGCAATGACTCTCCATCTAAAAGAAATAATCGCGCAATTGGAGAACCACGCTAAAACGGTTAATGCGCTGATTCGGGAGGACCGGAATGCGTCCGATCAGGCTGCTCAAAACGAAGTGTGTGGGCTGTATGGCGCTTGGTTGCGAGGAGCAATCTGGAGGATTTGAGACAAGGTCAGATTCCCTCCTGGATTAGCAACCAGCACCTAGCAGCGCTGCATCCGTTTAACAGCACTCTGAGTCCTTGTCAGCTTCGTACAGCCTCAGAAGCCTACCCTGTACCGGTAGATTGTGGGAAGTCCAACCACACGATCATGGGGGTGGTCGTGAGGATCCCAGTCCTGGGAAGTTCGGCACGACCAGCGCCCCTGTACCGAGTGGAAAATGTGGGAGTCGTTTGTGGGGAGGTACATATTCGCTATGGGAAGGTCCCGCTCTATGTCATAGTGCGGGATGAAGCTGTGACGGGCACTGACCTCTTGGGTTGTCGGAGCCGGGGAGCACAGGTGATCCTGTGCCCCCAGCACATGGGCGCCGAGGCTAGGCCTCAGTGTGGGTTCAGGACTGTTGGGGCAGAACCTATAAATTGTACCATGGAGGCGATGGCAGCGAACCATGTCCCGCCACAGGTGGCAGATATAGGGAGTGGGACATATTGTGTCCCCACTGAGGCCCAGCGGTATCGACACGGACCACAGCAGTGGTGTCCGATACCGCACAGCAGCTTCTGTTTTAAACCCAAGGCAGAGGTCCATGTGGCACAGCAGCGAATATTGCCCATCCCAGAACCATCCTCAGTTCACCTCTCGGTACGTGAGAATATTACCGACCTACATACGTATGTGGCCCGGCTCGGGTACGATATTCTCCCAGTCAAGGAGAATTTAAAGGAATTACTAGCAGCCGTAGAATTGTCTCATAAACACTTTTTCTCCCTGGAGCAAAAGACCCAGGATATTGATCGGGAAATAGAAGATATTAGATCCCCCGATTGGTGGAACTCAGGCTCTTGGATCGTGATCCCAGCCTGAATCCGTATCGCCTCCTATCTATTAATTGTGTGTCAGCTAATTATTGTGTTTTATTTACTATGTGTTAACTGCAAGTTCCGGAAGCGAAGAAAGACCGCAGAGCTGCGGAAGTTATTAAATCGATCAAACCTCCACGGTCAGAACCGAACCTCACCAGTTTAATAAAAACGCTACTGTACCCCAATGCTGTGAAATTTCTGTATATATATATATATATGCGGTAACCCCTATGTTTGGAGGCCGCTAGTTTACTGCTGTACTTGTTGTATTTAACGTTTTTCCATCCCGCACATCGCAAGGGATTGTTGTAATGTATCTACCTATATCACCTTTCTGTGTTGCTATATGTAAAAGGGGTGTAGCTCAGATTAAGGGGACTCCTCGGGACACAGAGCTTCACGGGTTAGTAGGGGGTGCTTACAGTCGCGAAGGAGGAGAAGTGTTGCCCTTCAACGTTTTATGTCGATACGGTCCGAGCGAGTCTGGACGTATCGAAGGGGCATCTGTAAGTTTTTCGGGCAACACCATCACCCATAAGGACTGTAAAACGCACATTGGCCATTTTAAATGGTAGAAGTGGCCACGTTTGGCTGCAGAAACTGGCTGTTTCTCCCAGCAGGCTCAGCCCCCCGTCGAATTCACAAACGGTCAGAGCCCAGACGGGCTGCTGATTAGATTAACTGAAACACAAAGGGGGCAGATGACATCACCAGACCAGACCCGCATCGAGATTGGAAGATCGATACCAACCACAATGGACCTGGATAAGATACAATAGACACGATAATGGGGCTATCCAGGAGTAAGGAGAAACCCATCTCCATGATGGGAAAGCAATCTGTAAGCCCCGGTAAAGTGATTAGGAACATCGATGGGGCCCATACATACTGGGCAGGGCAGTCTATAGACTGTGCTATCACTGAGGCTGATAACAATCCAGGACCATTGTTCTTGCAATTGCCGATGGGGGCGGAGCTCACGGGACGTTTTGAAATCTGAACTTTAGAAAGTGTAGTACGAAGTCTTACAACACCAGGTTAAAGTCCAACAGGTTTGTTTCGATGTCACTAGCTTTCGGAGCGCTGCTCCTTCCTCAGGTGAATGAAGAGGTATGTTCCAGAAACATATATATAGACAGATTCAAAGATGCCAAATAATGCTTGGAATGCGACCATTAGCAGGTGATTAAATCTTTACAGATCCAGAGATGGGGTAACCCCAGGTTAAAGAGGTGTGAATTGTATCAAGCCAGGACAGTTGGTAGGATTTCGCAGGCCAGATGGTGGGGGATGAATGTAATGCGACATGAATCCCAGGTCCCGGTTGAGGCCGCACTCATGTGTGTGGAACTTGGCGATAAGTTTCTGCTCGGCGATTCTGCGTTGTCGCGCGTCCTGAAGGCTGCCTTGGAGAACGCTTACCCGGAGATCAGAGGCTGAATGCCCTTGACTGCTGAAGTGTTCCCCGACTGGAAGGGAATGTTCCTGCCTGTTGATTGTTGCGTGATGTCCGTTCATTCGTTGTCGCAGCGTCTGCATGGTCTCGCCAATGTACCATGCTTCGGGACATCCTTTCCTGCAGCGTATGAGGTAGACAACGTTGGCCGAGTCGCACGAGTATGTACCGCGTACCTGGTGGGTGGTGTTCTCACGTGTAATAGTGGTATCCATGTCGATAATCTGGCAGGTCTTGCAGAGATTGCCATGGCAGGATTGTGGTGCCGTGGTCACTGTTCTGAAGACTGGGTAGTTTGCTGCAAACAATGGTTTGTTTGAGGTTGCGCGTGTGGTAGTATGCATTAGGGGTCATGTGGGACTGTGAAGCCGTGATGTCATTGGCTGACAGATCCCGGGTCCTGGTTGGACGTTGACCTCTAGCTCCGCCCTGAAGGCGGAGTATAAGTACCAGGAGTCCTCCCCCGCAGGCAGTCTACTACTGAACTGCGGGGGAACAGTCACGCTTAATAAAGCCTCATCGACTTCACTCTATTCGTCTCTCGGAGTCTTTGTGCGCTACAATTTATTAAGCGTGACTAAAGGACTATGGAGCTCAGGATCATCCCGGAATGCCTGAGGATCAGCCCCCACGCAGTGAACGCGGCAGCAGCTTTCAAGCACTGGCAGACTTGTTTCGAGGCCTACCTCAGAACGGCCACCGGCCGGGTCACAGAAGACCAAAAACTACAGGTCCTGCACTCGAGGTTAAGCACGGAGATTTTCTCCCTCATCGAAGATGCAGAGGATTTCCAGACGGCGTTCGCAGCACTAAAAAGTCTATATGTTCGCCCAGTAAACCAGATCTACGCTCGCTATCAACTCGCAACGAGACGGCAAAGTCCCGGAGAATCGATAGATGAATTCTACGCTGTGCTACTAATTTTGGGACGGGCCTGCAGATGCCCGCCGGTGAACGCAAATGAACACACGGACATGTTAATGCGCGATGCTTTTGTGGCAGGTATGAACTCCTCCCAAATCCGTCAAAGACTTCTAGGAAAAGAGTCGCTAGGACTCTCAGAGGCACGGGCCCTAGCAGCCTCCCTAGACATGGCCGCGCAAAATACCCGCGCCTACGGTCCCGACCGCGCGGCAGCCCATTGGGCTCCGTACGCACCCGTCGCGACAAACCCACCCCCCCCCGGACACCCCACAGGCTTGCGCGGTTCAAACGCCAAGTCGCACCGGGGGAGCCCGCTGCTATTTCTGCGGCCAGGCGAAACACCCCCGGCAGCGCTGCCCGGCCCGCGCAGCGATCTGTAAGAGCTGCAGGAAAAAGGGCCATTTCGCGGCTGTGTGCCGGTCCCGCGAGGTCGCCGCTGTCCCGGGAGAACAGGGAGCCCTGCACGCCGTTTACGCTCCCCAACCCCCCCAGCGCCCCATGTGCGACCCGCAGGCGCCGCCATTTTGGGTCCCGGCCACCACAAGGGGAGGAAGGGCGCCGCCATCTTGGACCACCCCAGACCTGTGCGACGCATGGGGGCGACCATTTTGTCCACCCCCGCCGCCATCTTGTGACCCCCCAGCCATGTGCAATGCATGGGGGCAGCCATCTTGTTCACCCCCGACGCCATCTTAGATGGCAACAACGGACCCCAGTGTCGACGGCTCCACGGGGTTCGAAGAAGACGCTCAACCATTACAACCACGTCTGGCTTCAATGACGCTGGACCAAGCACGGCCCCGGACGCTCCAGACGACGACGACAATGGTGCTGATAAACGGGCACGAGACACGTGCCTGGTCGACTCCGGGAGCACGGAGAGCTTTATCCACCCCGACACGGTAAGACGCTGTTCTTTGACCATCCGTCCCAGCGCACAAAAGATTTCCCTAGCTGCAGGATCCCACTCCGTACAGATCAAAGGCTTCTGCATAGTTACCCTAACGGTGCAAGGGAGGGAGTTCAAAAACTACAGGCTCTACGTCCATCCCCAACTCTGCGCCCCCACATTACTGGGATTAGACTTCCAGTGCAATCTACAGAGCCTTACCTTCAAATTCGGCGGCCCAATACCCCCACTCACTATCTGCGGCCTTGCAACCCTCAAGGTGCAACCCCCATCCTTGTTTGCAAACCTCACTCCGGATTGCAAACCCGTCGCCACTAGGAGCAGACGGTACAGCGCCCAGGACCGGACCTTCATTCGGTCCGAAGTCCAGCGGCTACTAAAGGAAGGCATAATCCAGGCCAGCAATAGTCCCTGGAGAGCACAGGTGGTAGTAGTAAAGACAGGGGAGAAGCAAAGGATGTTGACTATAGCCAGACCATCAACAGGTACACACAACTAGACGCGTACCCTCTCCCCCGCATATCCGACATGGTCAATCGGATTGCCCAATATAAAGTCTTCTCCACCGTGGCCCTCAAGTCCGCCTACCATCAGCTCCCCATCCGCCCAAGTGACCGCAAGTACACAGCCTTCGAGGCAGACGGGCGATTATACCATTTCCTACGGGTCCCATTTGGCGTCACAAACGGGGTCTCGGTCTTCCAACGAGAGATGGACTGAATGGTTGATCAACACGGGTTACGGGCCACGTTCCCGTATCTCGACAATGTAACCATCTGCGGCCACGATCAGCAGGACCACGACGCCAACCTCCAAAAATTCCTCCAGACCGCTAAAGCCTTGAACCTCACGTACAACGAGGACAAGTGCGTTTTTAGCACAAACCGGCTAGCCATCCTGGGCTACGTAGTGCGCAATGGGATAATAGGCCCCGACCCCGAACGTATGCGCGCCCTCATGGAATTTCCCCTCCCGCACTGCTCAAAAGCCCTAAAACGCTGCCTGGGGTTCTTTTCATACTACGCCCAGTGGGTCCCCCAGTACGCAGACAAGGCCCGCCCCTTAATACAGACCAAGACCTTCCCTCTGTCGACAGAGGCTTGCCAGGCCTTCAGCCGCATCAAAACGGATATCGCAAAGGCCACGATGCGCGCCATCGACGAGTCCCTCCCCTTCCAGGTTGAGAGCGACGCCTCCGACGTAGCTCTAGCGGCCACCCTTAACCAAGCGGGCAGACCCGTGGCCTTTTTCTTCCGACCCCTCCACGCTTCAGAAATCCGCCACTCCTCAGTGGAAAAGGAAGCCCAAGCCATAGTGGAAGCGGTGCGACATTGGAGGCATTACCTGGCCGGCTGGAGATTCACTCTCCTCACGGACCAACGGTCGGTAGCCTTCATGTTCGATAATGCACAGCGGGGCAAAATCAAAAACGACAAGATCTTAAGGTGGAGGATCGAGCTCTCCACCTTCAACTACGAGATCTTGTATCGTCCCGGAAAGCTGAACGAGCCGTCCGATGCCCTATCCCGCGGCACATGTGCCAACGCACAAATTAACCGCCTCCAAACCCTCCATGAGGACCTCTGCCACCCGGGGGTCACTCGGTTCTACCACTCTATTAAGTCCCGCAACCTCCCATACTCTTTAGAGGAGGTCCGTACAGTCACAAGGAACTGCCACATCTGCGCAGAGTGCAAACCGCATTTTGTCAGGCCGGATGGTGCGCACCTGATTAAGGCTTCCCGCCCCTTTGAACGCCTTAGTCTGGATTTCAAAGGACCCCTCCCCTCCACCGACCGCAACATATACTTCCTTAATGTGGTGGACGAGTACTCCCACTTCCCATTCGCCATCCCCTGCTCTGACATGACCGCGGCCACAGTCATTAAAGCCCTGAACACCATATTCACACTGTTCGGTTGCCCCGCATACGTCCACAGCGACAGGGGGTCCTCCTTCATGAGTGACGAGCTGCGCCAGTTCCTGCTCAGCAACGGTATAGCCTCGAGCAGGACGACCAGCTACAACCCCCGGGGGAATGGGCAAGTAGAGAGGGAGAACGGCACGGTCTGGAAGACCGTCCTACTGGCCCTACGGTCCAGGGACCTCCCAGTTTCACGGTGGCAGGAGGTCCTCCCGGACGCCCTCCACTCCATCCGGTCACTACTGTGTACTAGCACTAACCAAACGCCTCATGAGCGCCTCCTTGTCTTCCCCAGGAAGTCCTCCTCTGGAACGTCACTGCCGACCTGGCTGGCGGCCCCAGGACCCATCTTGCTCCGAAAACATGTGCGGGTGCACAAGTCGGACCCGTTGGTCGAAAGGGTTCACCTCCTTCACGCGAACCCGCAGTACGCTTACGTGGAGTACCCCGACGGCCGACAGGACACGGTCTCCCTGCGGGATCTAGCGCCCGCCGGCAACACACACCCCCCCCGACACCAATCACCCCCTTCCTGCCACCGCCACACCCCGCGACCGCCCCCTTCCCAGGAGGATCGGTCCTCCTCTCAGGCCCGACCAGGAGTGAAGCCCAAGCTGAAACCGTGCGGCTCCCGGAGACGACAACACCGGAACAAGCACCACCACCACCACCGGGGCCGAGGCGATCGACACGGACGACCAGACCGCCCGACTGACTCGTGGCGTCGATCTAACACTCCAATATGTGGACTTTTAACGAGAACATTTTGTCTTTTTTTTCCTGACGATTACTGTAAATAGTTCGAAACAAAAAAAACCTTGTACATACTGTAATAACATGCAAAAGTTTTCCTCCCAGGACCAGCCTTGTAAACCCTTACCACCATGCGAAGCATCACCCCGCCGGGTTCATTTTTAACAAGGGGTGAATGTGGTAGTATGCATTAGGGGTCATGTGGGACCGTGAAGCCGTGATGTCATTGGCTGACAGATCCCGGGTCCTGGTTGGACGTTGACCTCTAGCTCCGCCCTGAAGGCGGAGTATAAGTACCAGGAGTCCTCCCCCACAGGCAGTCTACTACTGAACTGCGGGGGAACAGTCACGCTTAATAAAGCCTCATCGACTTCACTCCATTCGTCTCTCGGAGTCTTTGTGCGCTACAGCGCGGTTGTTTGAAGGCAAGTAGTGGGGGTGTGGGGATGACCTTGGCACCTTTAGAAAGTGTGGCCTGGCAGCCTTTTCGCTCTCTTTTCTCTTCGGACCCGCATGGCAACTCTCTTTCTCTTCGGACTCTCCTGGACCGAGTTACAGACAGCAGTTTTTTTCACAGCACGCAGCCAGCCCAGAAGGTCAAGCTCGACTCAACTGAGTAATTTATAATCCAGGATTGTGAGTATTTCCTCGTAATTCGCGAAGTTCCCGAGGGTCACATAGCAGTTGAGGCTTTGTGGGAATGGTGGGTGCATGAACCTTTCATAGTGGAATACGTTGCTAATACTGTTTACAGTTAGAATTTACGTTGTGTCCGTTTAGTTCTTATTCCCATAGTCATAGATTATAGAGTATAAGATACCTACATGTTGTTTTCTGGTGTTGATGAGGTTTAATCTTGGTGGCTAATAAAAAATATATGATTTGAACTCGATTGGAGTCCATCTTGCTCTTTCATTTTCTCATCAGTTATCCCTGGTCGGGTCACAATTTAAATATCCCTTACCATAATTCCGGAGTCGAGAACCGAGGGCACTCGGGGCCATTCAAACCCGTCCACTCAGGAAAGGCTACCCGGTAGTGGATAGGCAGCAGTTTTCCTTTTCTCTCTCTTTGGGGGCCGCTACTCTCGTGAAGTAGGCGCAAGGTGGCCGTTGTTCCACCGGCGAGAGAGAGAGAGAGAGAGAATCACTCGGGCATTGGTGGGGTTTGGGCAACGGAGAACCAAACCCAGAATAAGTCAGCGAGTGGAGTTAAAAAGAGGGAGCCCGCTACATGCTCCACCAGGAGCCTTGCCAGTGGAAGCATTTTTCCTGAGTTCCGGAATGTATCACGGATTGTTTTCTGGTTGGTGATTCGCAGGCCGAGTCACATCTTCCATTCCCACCCCACTCCCCGGCCATGCCAAGCAGGTGAACCTTCCTTGGAAAATCTCCCCCTTCATAAACCTGGGGCGGATTCTCTAATCCCGCGGCAGAGTGTCCACGCCTTTGTAAACGCCGTCGCGTTTTACGACGGCGTGAACGGGCCGCCTCGACTACTAATTCTGGCCCGAAAAGGGGGCCACCATGGGCGCGGCGAGAAGCATGGGGGGGCGTAGCGCCAGACCAGCGTCATTCGCGCGACGCCCCCATGACGCGGCGCGAATCGCATAAAATGTGCACGAGCGGCACACAGCCCCGAGACCGGCGAGACGGACGCCCCAGCCGTACCGCCCCGACGTTCAGGGACCATGACCTCGAGGCGCTGCTGGACGCGGTCGAGGAGAGGAGGGCGATCCAATGCAATAGACATGGCCACCGGCACCCTGCCAGCACAGTCCGGCAGAATTGGCGTGAGGTCGGCAATGCCGTAAGCGCGGTGGGGCACACCTCACGGATGGGCGAACAGTGCCACAAGAATATGCGCGACCTGACGAGAACAGCCAGGGTGAGTACACCGAGACATGCCCTTGGCACCACCCAACCCCTACCACCCACGCATGTGAAAGTACCCCCCCCCCCCAAGGAGAGGTGCCAAACCCCCCATCGGACCCACATGGACTGCACACACACCTGAGGGCCGCCATGGCCAGCTGCGCAGTGCACCCATGTCATCAACTAGCCAACATCTGCGTGGGATGCTGCGGACCGCCTAACTCTGATGCTTTGCCACCACACCCCCCCCTCCCCCCGCCCAAGGGAAGACAGCCCACAACCACAGGGAGAATTGGAGGGGGTTCACCTGTACTGCACCCCCTCACAGTGCATGAGCAGAAGACACTGGACTTCGTTGGCGGAGCTGGGGACCGGGAGCTTGCCCCTTGCCAGATCAGAGGCGTACCAGCAAGTGAGACTCCCCTGCCTGGCTCCACCCCCTCACCCCATTCCCCCCCCCCCCACTCCACTTCCTCACCTCATTCCCCCCCCCCCACTACACCCCATTCCCTCCCCTACTCCACCCCCTGACCCCATTCCCCCCAACGCTCCACCCCCTCACCCCATTCCCCCCCACCACTACACCCCCTCACCCCACACCCCCTCCACCCCCTCACCCCAGTCCACGTGTCTACCGATACATGCTGTATTGTGTCTTACAGCACCTGTCGCCGATCGTCCCGGCCCATCTGGGGCTCCTCGCCCACGACCAGTGCCAGGTCCAGATGCTCCCAGGGATGCACGCCACAGCGGGGAGGGCAGGCGGCAAGGAAGGCCTTCCTCCGTCACTGGGACCCAGGAATCGGACGCAGAGAGGACTGAGACCCAGGACGGTGATGAACAGAGGTCGGACACGCAGGACAGCGACAGCTTGGAAACGGAAACAATGGACATTGACGCACATGACAGCAAGGACAGTGACACACAGAAGACGGCCAGACAGATGATGGAGAGACCGGACAGTGCCCCTCAGATGGGGGCAACACAAAGAACATCGGCCCAGGGCTCGACGCAGGAGCCCCCAGACTTTGGGTCCGATGAGGACATAGACTTGGCGTCACTGCAGTCACCCACACCCCCCACCGTCGCAGAGACTCGCACCTCGGTCGGGCACTTTAGTGATGAGGCTTCTGGGACACAGACTGATGTACGCCACACAGCAGTACCGGTACAGCAGGTGGAGGTAGGAGCAGCCGAGGGGCCGGAGAGTCGGAGGGCAGCCCAGCCCCACAACCAGCTGCCGCCCAGACGGTACCTGGGTTCCTGGACTTTCCAGACCCATCCATAAACCCGATGCAGTTAGAAACCCAGGGACTAGACAACGGGATGACGGCCGGCTTCCAGCAGCTGCATTCGCAAGTGGAGGAGTCCATCCACGTCCAGGAGTAGGGAGTGGTGCCGGTCATGGCTGCCACCCAGGCCGACACCGCATGGGTGGCGTCCGTGGTGGAGGCAATGGGTGCAACGGTTTTGGCCATGGGTCAGGTTATGCAAGGCGTGGGGCTTCATGTGCACGCATCATCCATGGCCCAGGACAGGGCTGCCCTCTCACAGGCACCCATGTGCCAGAGCCAGCTGGACATCTCAGCCGCACTCCGCAGTGTGGCCGAGTCTCAGCAGGCAATGGCCGAGTCTCAGCAGGCCATGGCCCAGTCTCAGCAGGCCATGGTCCAGTCCCAGCAGGCCATGGCCCAGTCTCAGCAGGCCATGGTCCAGTCTCAGCAGGCCATGGTCCAGTCTCAGCAGGCCATGGCCCAGTCTCAGCAGGCCATGGCCCAGTCTCAGCAGGCCATGGCCCAGTCTCAGCAGGCCATGGCCCAGTCTCAGCAGGCCATGGTCCAGTCTCAGCAGGCCATCGCCCAGTCTCAGCAGGCCATGGTCCAGTCTCAGCAGGCCATGGCCCAGTCTCAGCAGGCCATGGTCCAGTCTCAGCAGGCCATGGTCCAGTCCTAGCAGGCCATGGCCCAGTCTCAGCAGGCCATGGTCCAGTCTCAGCAGGCCATGGCCCAATCTCAGCAGGCCATGGCCCAGTCTCAGCAGGCCATCGCTGAGAGCATCGGCGGTGGCATTGCCCACGTGCTGGATGGCGTCGCACAAGCCCAGAGGGAGATGGTGCAGTCCCAGACAGGAATGGCCCACTCCCTGAGCTCCATTGCTGCGAACATTCAGACCCTGGTCGATACCGCAGTGGGCTTCCAGGACTGGCAGCGCCAGATGTCGGTGGTGCCTCGGGGCTTGTCTTCGCTCACACCTCCGTCCCACAGAGCGGCCCAGGGGCCACCGGGCACCCCGGGGGAGGAGGAGGTTCTGGGGCCCGTCCCAGTGACTCCTGCAAGGGAGGTCCCGGAACACTGTGGATCCTCGGACTCCCCCCGTCCCGTCCCTGGAGCATCTCATGGGCAATGGGCAGAACAGGGTGGCATCACGCCACCCAGCATGCCTGCGGAGCAGCCTGGCCCATCCAGGTTTGGCCGCCCCAGGAAACGCGCACCAACGGGGAGCCGAGTCGCAGGGCAGGAGTCTCAGCAGGCCGACTGTAGAAGCCAGGTATTTCGAATACAACTAGTATAGGTAAAAGATAGCTGTTTAAGCATAAATGTTGAGCCCCAGTTTTTAATGCCCATTTATACAGCATAATTCACTTATACTGAAGTCCGTTGTTCTGGCAAATGCATATTTTCAGAGTCAGTGTGACATTAAAAAAAAAGCACAGTTGCAAGATAATTTGACACTGTCTTGTGCTAATTGTCAAGGACAGGGACTGAATACACAGCAACATGAAGGCACCATTGTTCACAATGCAGATAACAGCTAGGTCAGAAAAGCTTATGTTGCACATTGAAGATGGACGGCTTGCCATCAAATCAAATGTGTTTGAGTCTAACCCAAACCAATTAGGATTATATTGGGGTGTAATTAGATGACTTAAGACAGATATGAAAGTGTATAACTGAAAAGTTTCTCCCGGCCATTTTTAGGTTAGGTTTGGTTTTAGTGTTTAGTTTAGTCAGTTTTGTTTTAGTGTTTAGATTTTAGGTTTATGTCTTTTGGGGGTTGTCAGTCTAACAGTCTGTGTCAGTGATGTTAGTCCACTTTTGACTTTGAGTTTGAGTTTAGCTGAAGATTAGCTTTCTCTCTCTCTTCATGTTTCATTGCCAGACTTTGACCTTTTAAAAGTTACTTTCGAGCTGTCTGCCTAAGCAAAGAAAGATAATGTCTGTAATTCTCTGAAAGCTTCGAATTGTCTACGAATTGCCTTTTAAATGACTTTCAAATTGTAATCCAGCGACTACAAATAAAACAATTCTTTTTGGCACCTGAGGAGTTTATACTGCAAATTTCTGCTGAGTTCCAGTATTCGCAAAGTGCTACTGATAACCGAATAGCAGAGATGATATAAATTCCTTCAACTATACACAGTCGAATAATACAAGGAATCGAACAACTTAACACAGTCTACAAATAGTACAAATCTTACAACTTGTCGTATTGCGCCAGGACTTGATTCATCAACTAAGTTTCCCCCAAACTTGGCGTATTTCGACAGGTTAAGATCCCTATAAATTAAAGATTCTTTCATTTTGGCGTAGTCAGGCAGTCGGGGGGGAGTACTGAGGACGACCTTCGGAGGCCCAGGTGACGACGGAAAGCTTCGAAGATAATCGGAGGAGGTCGGGAACCTTCGGGAAGCTTCGGAGATAATCGGAGGAGGCCCAGAAGACAGCCGGAACCCACGGATAGACTGGGGTAAGAAATATCTTTTTCACCCATTAAAAGTCTTAAAGCCGCATCAATCAGTACTTCGACCCTTGAAAAGAACATTTTTTATAAACTGTTAAATAAATCAAGTGCCAGTCGGTCAGACTATCAGGCGTGACTGGAAGATTAGTCACTGCAGTAACTAAAATAAAACGGCAGTCAGCGATCAAGAAAAGTTATGGCTGATCCAATTCAAAGTGTAGATTCAGAGCCTTTAGCAGACAGAAAATTACTCCCCACTACATCCAAGGGGGGTGCTGGAATACCAGATGTTTCTGTTGAAGATATGTTGGGGGATTGTAGATCTTTCACTCGTAGACATTTTAACCTATGTGAAACCTCAAAAAAAATTGAATCAAAGTATGATATCCCCAGAGGACAGTGGTCCTTCAATAATATCAAGAGAGCATGGGGAAAATGCACACGATTACACGGTGCAGAACGTGTAAAATGGTCCCTGGTAATTACGGGACAGATACACAGTCAGCAAGAGATCATTGTTAAAAATAAAAGTGATCATCAGCTTCAGTCCACTAAAGACCAACTAAGTGCAGTTCTTGAAGATTTGCAAGATGCAAAATCCAAACTTGAGCATTATGATGAAATTAGAACAGATTTGCAAAATAAAACCTCTGAACTCCAGCAGTTAAATGTTCAAATCGCAGAATTTCAAAATCAAGTTTTTAAAGTGGAGTCAGAATTCCAAAATCAAGTTTTTAAAGTGGAGTCAAAATACCAACAGCTGCAATTAAATACTGAACGAAGTGATGATGAGTATAGATCTACTAAAAGGCAACTAATTGCAGTTGTTGAAGAATTGCAAGATGCAAAATCCAAACTTGAAACAGATTTGCAAGATGCAAAATCCAAACTTGAGCATTCTGATGAAATTAAAACAGATTTGCAAGTTGCAAAATCCAAACTTGAGCATTATGATGAAATTAAAACAGAATTGCAAGATGCAAAATCCAAACTTGAAACAGATTTGCAAGTTGCAAAATCCAAACTTGAGCATTCTGATGAAATTAAAACAGGTTTGCAAGTTGCAAAATCCAAACTTGAGCATTATGATGAAATTAAAACAGAATTGCAAGATGCAAAGTCCAAACTTGAGCATTATGATGAAATTAAAATAGATTTGCAAGTTGCAAAATCCAAACTTGAGCATTATGATGAAATTAAAACAGAATTGCAAGATGCAAAATCCAAACTTGAAACAGATTTGCAAGATGCAAAATCCAAACTTGAGCATTCTGATGAAATTAAAACAGATTTGCAAGTTGCAAAATCCAAACTTGAGCATTATGATGAAATTAGAACAGATTTGCAAAACAAAACCTCTGAACTCCAGCAATTTCAAATCCAAGTTTTTAAAGTGGAGTCAAAATACCAACAGTTGCAATTAACTACTGAGCGAAGCGATGATGAGTATAGGTCCACTAAAAAGCAACTAATTGCAGTTGTTGAAGAATTGCAAGATGCAAAATCCAAACTTGAGCATTCTGATGAAATTAAAACAGATTTGCGAAACAAAACCTCTGAACTCCAGCAGTTATCTTTTCAAATAACAGAATTCCAAAATCAAGTCTTTGAAGTGGAGTCAAAATACCGACAATTGCAATTAAAAACTGAGCGAATTGAACTTGAAAATTGCAAGTTAGTGAAAGAAAGATGTGTTTCAGAAAGAAATATAACCAGCGTGACTGAACATTGCAATTCTTTGGCAAACATGCTTTCTGTACAAAAGATTGAACAAACTCAGAAAGCAGTCCAAGCCACCCACCTAGTGGCACAATCGGCAATTGCACAGCCAAGATCAATTGTTAAACATAAATCATTTTCTCTGTCGGATGAATCAGACAAAGATAGTGTTCCTACAATACAAAATACTAAAGCAATTCGACTAGCCCCTTTAAAACACAAACGGGTTAGAGTTGGAAGCAAAAAAATAGAGGAAGATGGTGAAACTATCACTAGAAACATATTTGACCACCAATGGGTTCATGAACAAATTGATCCTTCTAAAATTGACGAATGGTCCAAGGGTCTTCCACACCCTAAAAAGGGTGGTAAGACCACATGGGATGGAATTCACAGATTACAAGCCATTTACAGTCTCCACCCATTTGATGGAGTACAAATTCTGACTATCATGCTAGGTACTCGTATAAGTTCAACCCTTAGAAATGAAGTAGAAGTTGCCCTTGGAGACGATTTGCAAAATTTAGAAGCTGGTTGGCTAACAATCAAGAATTGGCTATTACAATTTCGCCCCCCGAGGACCAATTGGTCTAAGATCACAGCTTGCTTTCAAAAAAATGATGAAGATATTCAGGATTTTGAGGAAAGATTTTTACATACTTGGATGGAATATTCAGGGATGACACTCGACCAGGAAAATGACACATGGGATGCAAGCACTTTAAGTCCATTAAAAACGGCTTTTATAGCCGGTGTTAAACCTGGAGTTTCTGCTGCCTTGAATTTGGTTTTACCAGCTTGGGCCACAGCTGGCACATACCGAGACATAGTTGACCGATGCATTCAGATAGATCGTGGTTTGCACAATCAGGCAACTTTTAACACTGCAGCTGCTCAAATGCAGCCTATTGCTCAAATCCAGCCCATGTTACCTGCTGCTCCAGCGGCGGCTGTTGCAGCACCTGCAGGAATATCAGCAGTAACTACAATTTCACCACCAGCGCCAGAGCAAACATGTACCCTTGCTCCATTAAAATCACGTAAGAAAATACCACAATGTCTTTCCTGTGGTAGAGTAGGACACTGGATGGCAAAATGCTATCAAAAACAACGGATGGATTCAAGAGATGATAATGAAGTAGACAATGTTCACTACAATACATCTCCACCTTGTGGTCAACCATGTAACACGTACCAACAAGACACACCCAGCATGGCTTCTGGTCAGCCCTACTGGCTAAGCAACTACAACCATGGTTTGCTTTTACAGTTAATCAACAACAGTATCATAATAGCCCAACTGTTTACCACATGGCTTTACAGAATCATCTCAGGCAACTGCCTGTTCGGCCTTCCACCATTATCCAATATGAAGATGATGTTCTGATAACCTCTATCAATAAAGATGATCATGACAAAGATTTACGGATGGTGTTGAACCACCTCAGTACTAACAGTCGCAAAGCTAGCTTTCACAAAGCACAAATTGCCCAGAAAGATGTTTACTTGGGACAGAAAATTTCCAAACGAAAAAGGGAACTTACTCAGAAGAGAACGGCTGCCATCAAAGCAGCGAAAGAACCCTCAATGTATCGCTAAAAAGTTGCCAAGAACTGTCAACTTAAGAAAACTGTCATTCTGAACGTTGCTTTATTAATTTAAAGAAATTAACATATCTTGTTAGCTGTGTTTCCTTTAACAGAATCGGCAAATTCATCTACAGAAAATCAAGATACAGCACACGATTGGTTCAGTTATATATTTAATAAGTTATTGTATTTGATATTTTAAAATAAATGTTTGGAATTAGCCTGGAAATTAAAACTTCAAACAATGTGGAAGCTGGTTTAAAAAAAAACCCAACAATCTTTGATTAAAAGCCAAAAGAACAGGTTGTTCAAAGAAATTTGATAACGGGAATTTGGCAGCAATCCAACTTTTACTCCCAGTCCATTTGAGTGACAAAAAAAAAGTTTAAAGATGCGAATGGCATCATTCCAAGCTATACGCCTCTTTTTGTCCCTGTAAGAAAATTAACCCTTTCAACAAGCTTTTGTGTATAATCCAGAGGATGTCCATTTTGATAATCATTTTACCATTTATTACTAGATCATATGTTCAACTTTTATTGTATAATAATTTTATATGAAGTTATTATTAATTACCAATGTGATCAAATTTGATTAATTTATTAATTATAATAATTATTTTGAAATGCCTGTTGCAATGTTAATTCCATTTTATTGTTTAAAACTGCAATGATTCTTTGCGCTTTTACCTATCCTATCGCATTAATGATGTATTTTAATCTTTTCTGATATATCTCAATTTTTCGATTTATCAAAGGGCCAGGTATTTCGAATACAACTAGTATAGGTAAAAGATAGCTGTTTAAGCATAAATGTTGAGCCCCAGTTTTTAATACCCATTTATACAGCATAATTCACTTATACTGAAGTCCGTTGTTCTGGCAAATGCATATTTTCAAAGACAGTGTGACATTAAAAAAAAAGCACAGTTGCAAGATAATTTGACACTGTCTTCTGCTAATTGTCAAGGTCAAGGGATTGAATACACAGCAACATGAAGGCACCATTGTTCACAATGCAGATAACAGCTAGGTCAGAAAAGCTGATGTTGCACATTGAAGATGGATGGCTTGCCATCAAATCAAATGTGTTTGAGTCTAACCCAAACCAATTAGGATTATATTGGGGTGTAATTAGATGACTTAAGACAGATATGAAAGTGTATAACTGAAAAGTTTCTCCCGGCCATTTTTAGGTTAGGTTTGGTTTTAGTGTTTAGTTTAGTCAGTTTTGTTTTAGTGTTTAGATTTTAGGTTTATGTCTTTTGGGGGTTGTCAGTCTAACAGTCTGTGTCAGTGATGTTAGTCCACTTTTGACTTTGAGTTTGAGTTTAGCTGAAGATTAGCTTTCTCTCTCTCTTCATGTTTCATTGCCAGACTTTGACCTTTTAAAAGTTACTTTGAGCTGTCTGCCTAAGCAAAGAAAGATAATGTCTGTAATTCTCTGAAAGCTTCGAATTGTCTACAAATTGCCTTTTAAATGACTTTCAAATTGTAATCCAGCGACTACAAATAAAACAATTCTTTTTGGCACCTGAGGAGTTTATACTGCAAATTTCTGCTGAGTTCCAGTATTCGCAAAGTGCTACTGATAACCGAATAGCAGAGATGATATAAATTCCTTCAACTATACACAGTCGAATAATACAAGGAATCGAACAACTTAACACAGTCTACAAATATTACAAATCTTACAACTTGTCGTATTGCGCCAGGACTTGATTCATCAACTAAGCTTCCCCCAAACTTGGCGTAGTTCGACAGGTTAAGATTCCCTTAAATTAAAGATTCTTTCACCGCCTCCACTCCTGCTGTACCGTCTGGGGAAACACCGAGACGTAGTGGTAGGGCCCATAAGGCCAAGTAGTTTGACACCTAGTAAGTTGACACGGGTGCAGGGCACAGTATAGTTATAGGGGCGAGGGCACTTGTAAGTTACCGTTACAATTAAACTCACTCTTACATCAATGCACGATGCCTCTGTTCTATGTCCGGCGCCCGCGGGGTGGTGAAGGGGGCTGAGTGGCACTGTGTTCGAAGGTCGGTGGAACGGTGAACCCAGGTGGGTGTAAATCTTCCCCCCGCCGCCCTCAGCACCCCGGCGCCAGCTACTCAACATGTCCATGTGATGGCGTGTCAGTAATGCACACAGGGACCACACAGGTGGAGGGTGTAGCTGTGGCCATGAGTCAGATATTGGCTAAGGATTTGGAGCTCACAGCTCATCGCAGAGCGGGTTACCATCATTCATGATAGCATTGAACACACCCGCTCCCACAGGCAATCGTGTGAGACAAGCCCGTTGTGCCGCAGTTGGAGGGAGTTGTGCATGTGGTGGTGTGGCAGGTAAGGTAGTCGGGTGTTGTGGGAGGTGTGGGTGCTGGGTGGTGAGGTGGGGCGGTACGAGGGTGCCAGTGCCCCTGCTCAGAGAGCCCCTACCCCCCCAGTTGCTGAAACGTGCGGGGGTTAATGCCTCGCGTGCGCGCTGGCCAAGCTGGTGGCATCGTGCAGCCTCCCGTCCATAACCCGCCCCCATGTCACGTCTGTTGCTCCCCTCGTCCCCATCCTCCTCACCTGGAGAGGCGTCCCCTCCCGCGGCCTCCCCCTCTGCCCCCTCCTCCTCCTCCAGCACATCGCCCCTCTGCTGGGTAATATTCTGGAGGACGCAGCAGACAACGACGATGCGGCCGACCCTCTCCGAATGGTACTGGGGGGCCCCTCCAGAGCGGTCCAGGCGTCTGAAGCGCACCTTCAACAGGCCGAAGCACCTCTTGATCACACCCCTGGTTGATGCATGGGCTTCGTTGTATCGGGTCTCGGCATCGGCCTGTGGCCTCCGTATAGGAGTCATCAGCCACGACCACAACGGGTAACCCTTGTCACCCAGCAACCAGCCCCTCAACTGGGGGGGGTTCCTCGAACATGGCGGGGATGAACGATTGTGCCAGGATAAACGCATCGTGTACACTACCCGGGTACTGGCCGCAGACATTTATGATGTTCATGCGGTGGTCACAGACCACCTGAATGTTCATGGAGTAGGACCCCTTCCTGTTCATGAACACGTCCCTGTTCTCCGCTGGAGGCTGCATGGCGATGTGCACCCCATCGATCGCTCCCTGTACCATGGGTATCCTGGCCAAGGCTGCGAATCCCACTGCCGCGGGCATTCGGGTGGGCGCGGTCACTGGGAACTGTATGTCCCAGTCCGCGATGTCACACAGGGCATCAGTCACTGCACGGATGCATCTGTGTGCCGGTGGCTGGGAGATGCTGGACAGGTCCCCACTCGGCGACTGGAACGACCCCTTCGCATAAAAGTTCAGAGCCACCGTAACCTTAACGGCCACCGGGAGAGCGTGCCCCCCCAGTGCCACGCGGTGCCAGGTATGCCATCAGTTGGCAGATATGGGCGACCATTTTCCGACTCATCTGGAGTCTCCTCCTGCATGCCCTGTCCGGCAACCCTCGAAGGAAATGCGGCGCCGGTAGACACGTGGCCTCATGGGGCGCCTCTGGTGCCTTGGCACCACCACCACCTGCTCCTCATCCACATCGGTATCGTCATCCTGTGCATCCGCCTCATTGTTCTGGTCCTCGTCCGCCTCTGCCTCCTCCTGCGCCCAACAGGCGGGCGGCCCTGCAGCCTGAGCGGTTGCCACCTGACGTGCTGCAGCCTGTCCCTCTGCTGCAGCCGCCGCTGCCGCCGCTGCCGCAGCCGCTCTGAGCCACCTGCGCTGACGCTGCCACAGGACCACAAGCAGGGAAGCGGCTTCCGCCATGGCGGCCAACATCGCTGGCTGGTGCCCAAACATTGTGATCTGCAGCGGGTGGGAGTATACAACATGTTTAAGGATGGCGCGTGGTCCCCTCTACAGCCATGTGCCATGGGCTACATGTCTGCCCCGGCTTGCTGATTGCGCCACAGCCACGCATGCACCCAGACCCCCTGCCCACACCCTTCGTGTTCCGCCCAGTGTTGCCCATCCCTCCTGATAGCACCATCGTTGGATGGCTGTGCCCTCACTGGGGGCTGCCATGGGTGCGGAGCCGCCCCTTGCCGCCGATGGTTGCTGGTTGCTGGGAGGTCTGCCCCTGGGGGTCTGGGACCCTTGGGCAAGGCCCGGGCAAGCCTGTGCCCAGGGCCGGTGCCCATCAGCCTGGCCGCCGTACTGGTGACCGTGGCTTTGGCAAAGCCCTGCCACGGCAGGCCGGCTGGCATGTCATCATCCCCCCCCACCCCCTCCAGAACATGGAGGCCCTGCCCCCCCAAACATGGAGGCCCCCCCCCCGAACATGGAGGCCCCCCCTCGCCTCCAGCCCCGGCCGTCCCGAATGACTCAGGAGCACAAAATGCCGGCCGCTCACCTCCTCTCCCGCATCGTCAGGCAGTACAACTGGCTGACGATTTTTATTTGCAGGTGTGAACGGCGCCGGTGTGACCTGGGGTCACACCGTCGGTACTTCGGCCCATCCAGGCCGCAGAATCCACGGGACCCCGGAGAATCGCGGGACTTGTCCCCTCGGCCGATTCTCCGGGTGGAGCGGCGCCGTTCACGCCGGTTCAGAGAATGGCGGAACGGCGTCGGACCGGCATCACGTAAAAACACGGCGCGATCGCCGATTCTCTGACCCGGCGCAGTCTGACAGAATCCCACCTCTGCTTCTTTTTTGTCGAGGTTGACGTTTTATTTTCCCATCTCCTCTCCTCCGATTGGCTTGCGACAGACAGCCATGCCTCATTCATTCCACCACAAGTCTCCTGGCCAGAAACACTGATTTCACTCATTGTAAGCTTATCTCAGACTCATCTCTGCACCGGGCATGTTATGCTCTCACCACAGACCTATAACTCTTTTAAAAATGTAATGTCCAGTTAATAGGTGAAGGAATGACGAATTATGATTTCCATGTGTTAAAACCTTCACTGTAACCAATAACTAAAAAGCACCATGAGCTAAACACTATTTTCATTTTGTAGGTAGCTTATTCTTTAAACTTCACAGAGGAACATTTGCTTTTTATACCTACTCACCCACTGCACTCTCCATGGAATTATAGTCCTTATAGCCAACAATCCACAGTTACCCCCAGCTTCCAACAGGTTTTGTATCCCCACATCGCCATGTAGTAATTTTAAATGACCATCACCAGGTGTTTTCCTTAGGTCTCAGATAGTTCTTAACTCCACCCCCAGCAATAAATACAGATATGAATATGGCCTATGCCAGGAGAAATCTTCTAAAATCCGTAGAAAACCTCAGGATGTATGTCTTTAACTAGAGACTGCTTCCCATCTGCACCTGCATCCTGTTGTGGTAACCCACAAATTCAAGTCGTTTTTCTCTCAGCTTATCACATAAATGGGGGGAGGGAGGGCATGGTAGCACAGTGGTTAGCACAGTTGCTTCACAGTTCCAGGGTCCCATGTTCGATTCCCTGCTTGGGTCACTGGCTGTGCGGAGTCTGCACGTTCTCCCCGTGTGTGCGTGGGTTTCCTCCGGGTGCTCCGGTTTCCTCCCACAGTCCAAAAATGTGCAGGTTTGGTGGATTGGCCAGGCTAAATTGCCCCTTAGTGTCCAAAGAGGTTGGGTTGGGTGGGGTTACTGGGTTACGGGGATAGGGTGGGGGTGTGGGCTTAGGTAGGGTGCTCTTTCTAAGGGCCGGTGCAGACCCGATGGGCTGAATGGCCTCCTTCTGCACTGTAAATTCTATGAAATCTATGATAAATCTGCTGCTGTCTGTCTGTGATTTGATTGATTTTTTTTAGGGAAGCCTGTAACCTGATCTCACAAATGGCTTCCTCTTCCCCGTGGCAATGTGAAACAAATTAGCCTTTCATCCAGGTAGAAATTGTGAATTAGCTATCCTTGATCCCAACCAGCAATAATTAGTTTCATTCCAAAAATAAATGGATAGTTTACAGCCGTCCGTAAGGAATTTCACAGATTCACTACCCTCTGAGAGAACAAATTCCTCCTCATCTCTCTCTTAAATGAACGACCCTTTACTCTGAGACTATACCCTCTGGTCCTAGACTCTCCCACAAGGGTAAAACAACCTTGTATCATCGAGCCTGTCAGAACCCTGAGAATCCTACATGTCTCAATAAGGTCACCTCTCATTCTTCTAAAATGAGTATAGACGCAACCTACTCAAACTCTCCCATAAGAAAATCCCTCCAGATCCGGGATCAATCTAGTGAACCTGTCCTGGACTGCCTCTGATGCCATTTATCTTACCTTTTTGTTTCCTTTCAAATTAGTTTGTGAACCACTTGCCCCAAGAAATACCTCCCATTGTCTTTCATAGCTGCAGCTTTTTTGATGTCTAAATCTGCAAAAGAAAATAGTTCAGCTGGACAAGCATCTGGGTTGTCTTTCTCCTGTTTAAATGGAGGATTATGGTTCTCCTTTGTTGATTTAGGGATCTTAGAATCATAGAATCATTGAATTTACAGTGTCGAAGGAGGTCATTTGGTCCATCGAGTCTTCACTGACCCACTGAAAGAGTACCCTACTTAAGCCCATGCCTCAATCCTATCCCCGTAACACGGTAACCCCACCTAACCTTTTGGACTCTAAGGGGCAATTTAGGATGGCCAATCCACCGAATCTGCACATCTTTGGGCTGTGGGAGGAAAGCGGAGCACCCGGAGGAAACCCACGCAGACATGGGGAGAAAGTGCAAACTCCACACAGTCACCCGAGGCCAGAATTGAACCTGGGTCCCTGGAGCTGTGAGGCAGCAGTGCTAACCACTGTGACACCATGCCACCCCTGCTGAGATCACGTTTGTATTCCACCAAAAATTCTTGGGCGGCACGGTAGCACAGTGGTTAGCACTGTTGCTTCACAGTGCCAGGATCCCAGGTTCGAATCCCAGTTTGGGTCACTGTCTGCAGAGTCTGCACATTCCCCCCGTGTCTGCGTGGGTTTCCTCCGGGTGCTCCGGTTTCCTCCCACAAGTCCCGAAAGACGTGCTGTTAGGTAATTTTGATATTCTGAATTCTCCCTCCGTGTACCTGAACAGGCGCCGGAATGTGGCGACTAGGGGCTTTTCACAGTACCTTCATTGCAGTGTTAATATAAGCCTACTTGTGACAATAAAGATTATTATTATTATAAATTATTTCTCATAGTTTCCTGCACTCTTGCCGTTATTTTTAAAAGTCTTCCCGGACAGTATGAGCTCTTTCCGAGCAAGTACCACAGCTTCTTCATTTTGGAGTTTCATTTTGCGGTCAGTCATGTGGCTGATTTGTTATGTTCTCGGTGTAACATAAGCGGCTTCCTTGTGGTGCACTGGACAAAGGAAGGTTCAGACGTGGAGATAACTTCAACACGTTTATTAAACTATTTACACTTCTATTACTCGGGTTCGACACTACTGCTAATCCTACTATAGCTACCCAGACTGACTAACCAGTTGCTGCAATCCACGTGCTGGGAGTGCTATTGAATCAACCCTGTGTCTGTACTCACTGACTGTCTCCACTGGAAAGAGGCAGATCATGTGTGTGGTGTCCTTTATATATGGGTTGGTGTAATGCCCCCCTGTGGTCGTGTCACCTCTGTGTGTATCGTGAATGTTCATTGGTCGTGTCCTATCTAACTGATCTATTGGTTGAGTGAGTGTGTGTGTGATGTTTCTGGTGCTCCTTCTAGTGTCTAGCTAGCCTACATGCATTTACATTAATGCACATCACCACATCCCCCCTTTTTTATATGTTACATGTTTTCTGTACACTTTGAGAAAATTGAACAAAGAACAAGTAGATAAGGTAAGGTATATACAAGTCATGGGAACAGTGATTAAACAATAAGTCCAAATCATTCGTGTGAGTCCAAAAACCATCAATCATCATGGTCAAATGTCTCTCTTGGTTATGAACACCATCAATGTCCCTGTGCCACAGGAACCAAGAAGTGGTCAAATCACTTCGCTGTCTGATTTGGAGTCCCTTTCTTTTTCGATGTTTGTGATGATGCTGTCGGATGGCATCTTGTAGCTGATAAGGTGTTGATGTTGAAGAGGTACCATCAACAGTATCATTCGAGGTCATGGATGTGCCATATGTTGAAGTTGGATAAGACTGTACATACTGGTTCTGGCCACATGCTGTGCAGGAAGGGTGACCCTGCTGAGAACCGTTGAAGCTTGTTGAATTGGAAACAGAATTGCTGCTCGCATAAATACCTGGTGATGGTGTGAAACTAGAACCTTGCATCTGATAGGAATATGCCGTCTGGCCAGGCTGGGGTGCAGCAAATCCTGGGCTGTCACTAAGGCATCCAGTCTGTGGTGCAGATTGCGCTTGCGGTAGTCATCCTTCGGTCTTGATTCCATTAGTGGGCAATCCGTAGTGCTAGCCTGTTTGAGAATATGCTGCACAGACTGCTGGCTGCTGCATGCCTGAATACTGGGTTTGTCCAGCATGAGCTGTCATTGGCTGCACTGCTGGTGTGGAAAAAATGTGTGGATATAGCTGTGGTGAATATTGGTGTATTCCTCTTGGACTGTAGCCGCTGCTTGTTATTACTGACCCAGTGTAATTGTTAAGTGATCCATCACCTGTCGTTGTGGCATCTGCTGTCACCCTGAGCGTGCCATCACTGAGGTTGCGCCACTCCCTGTCTGGAGTAAAGTCCGGCTTACGTGAATCAAGTCGGCGTTTGGTTGCTCCCCATCTGGAGTCTGGTCTGTTTTAACTGAGTCAGTGTTGGTTTGTTGATGCTCCCCGTCCGGAGTCTTAGCAGGTTCACTGGAGTCAGCTGAGATTTCGCGAAGCTGCACGTCTGGAGTCGGAACATGCAGGAATGCATTGACTTGTGGAGAGGTTCGAGCGGATGAGTGTGGAAGTATCGTGGTGTCACCGGAGTCACCAGTGGTCTCACAGTGATCGTCGAGTGCCTCTGTACACACTAGCTGAGGTCTGTCACATAAGAACATAAGAACTAGGAGCAGGAGTAGGCCATCTGGCCCCTCGAGCCTGCTCCACCATTCAATGAGATCATGGCTCATTTTGTGGACTCAGCTCCACTTTCCGGCCCGAACACCATAACCCTTAATCCCTTTATTCTTCAAAAAACTATCTATCTTTATCTTAAAAACATTTAATGAAGGAGCCTCTACTGCTTCACTGGGCAAGGAATTCCATAGATTCACAACTCTTTGGGTGAAGAAGTTCCTCCTAAACTCAGTCCTAAATCTACTTCCCCTTATTTTGAGGCTATGTCCCCTAGTTCTGCTTTCACCCGCCAATGGAAACAACCTGCCCGCATCTATCCTATCTATTCCCTTCATAATTTTAGATGTTTCTATAAGATCCCCCCTCTTCCTTCTAAATTCCAACGAGTACAAACTCAACCTCTCCTCGTAATCCAACCCCTTCAGCTCTGGGATTAACCTAGTGAATCTTCTCTGCACACCCTCCAGTGCCAGTACGTCCTTTCTCAAGTAAGGAGACCAAAACTGAACACAATACTCCAGGTGTGGCCTCACTAACACCTTATACAATTGCAGCATAACCTCCCTAGTCTTAAACCCCATCCCTCTAGCAATGAAGGACAAAATTCCATTTGCCTTCTTAATCACCTGTTGCACCTTTAAACCAACTATTTGCGACTCATGCACTAGCACACCCAGGTCTCTCTGCACAGCAGCATGTTTTAATATTTTATCATTTAAATAATAATCCCTTTTGCTGTTATTCCTACCAAAATGGATAACCTCACATTTGTCAACAGTGTATTCCATCTGCCAGACCCTAGCCCATTCACTTAGCCTGTCCAAATCCCTCTGCAGACTTCCAGTATCCTCTGCACTTTTTGCTTTACCACTTATCTTAGTGTCGTCTGCAAACTTGGACACATTGCCCTTGGTCCCCAACTCCAAATCATCTATGTAAATTGTGAACAATTGTGGGCCCAACACTGATCCCTGAGGGACACCACTAGCTACTGATTGCCAACCAGAGAAACACCCATTAATCCCCACTCTTTGCAACTTTGCACATCTTGCATGGGAAGTGGGATGCTGTCGTCACTCGTCTCACATACCGTGGGTAGAGCCTCAGTAGCTGCTTGTTGTTCACTTGGGTTGGGTAAATTGTCAGAGTCTTCATCTGGTGCCGCAAACAATGTGGGTGGACTGTCATTGTCTTGCTGTTGTCCTTCATTTGGGCTTGGACTGTCATTGTCGCTTTGTTCTTCACTGTAGCATGATAAACCGTCATGGTCGACCTGCTGTGCACTGGAGCGTGGTAGACTGTCATAGTCTTCTTGCTGTTTACTTGAGCATGACAGAATTGCATCGTCTGCTGCTAGTTGGTCAGAGGAGGTTGCTAGACCCTCATGGTCTTGTTCCTGCAAGGACTGCGCGTTGGAGTCTTGCATTGCTTCTAACGTGGAGTCTGTCCACGAGCTCGCTGTGGAGACTTGTGACACTGGAGTCACGTCTTGTTCATGCAAGGACTGTGGTGTGGAGTCTTGCGTGTCTTCTTTCGTGGAGTCGGGAACCCTGAGCGGTGCATGGACCATGCTCTGTGTGGCAGCAGGCCGCTCTCTGTGGGCTTGTACCTCTCTCTGTCTCTTGGTTTCAGGCCGCAGCATAATCCTGCATTCACGATGTCATATCTGCTGGGCTGAAGATCCTCAAATCCGAAGAACTCGTCGTCGGGGTCATCAATGTGCAACATGTCCAGTTGCGGATCGGATTTGGTACTGGGGTAGCCTCCCAAGGTGAAAGGTTCATCTGAGTCGTTGTCTTCTAGGACCATATCATCACTGTTTGCGTCGGAGCTGGCATTGGGCTCGCGAGGTTCAGAGAAAATGTAAAGGTCGGTTTTGAAGTATTCAAGGTCGGAATCATCGGTTTGGGCGTAGGTAACTGCTTGTTGCAGGGTTCTTTGGAGATTAATTTCATTTCCTGGTTCAATTTGAGGCATTGTGCTGTCATTCCAGGTGAAGGAAAGTTGTTTTACGGCTTTAAAAGATTTTTTCTTTGACTTGGGACGTTTCCCCTTTAAATGGGCGTGGTCCGGGGCCTCGGACATCATGACGCATGTGACATCATACGTAGGAAGGGATTGCGCATGCGCAGATCGCTGTTCCTTTACTGATGGCCGTTTTCGTGATTGCACATGCGCAGCGTCTCGCGCATGCGCAAACGGACCTTCCCGTTCTGTGCGCTTCCCGCGCAACTGTGCAAGTGCAGTCCCTTTAGAAAGATGGCCGCCGATCACAATTGTTCTCTGCTCCGGTATCTCTGCCTCGTGGTGAGTACTGGCGCTTCTCGTCCCTTTTCTTGCTGGTTGGAGTGTGTTTTCCTCACAGTACTTGCCGAATTTGTCCAGGACTGCCTGGAAGTCGCTCCTGTTTTGCCCTTTGGAGAACTTGAATTTTTTAAAGATTTCTTCTGCTCTGGCACCGGCGATGGTGAGCAGAAGCTCTGTCTTTTCAGCATCGGCCACGTCTTGTAGGTCGGCTGCTACCAGGAAGTTTTCAAACATTTGCCGGAATACCCGCCAGTTTTCGCGGAGATCGCCGTGGCACTGGATCTGCTGCGGAACCCGGATCTCGAGCAACTTGCCTGGGTATCATTGCTGGTTGTCACTGTACACTGAGGTATGGCTATCTGGATTGAAACAGTTCAGTCCTGGTACCATGATTTGTTATGTTCTAGGTGTAACATAAGCGGCTTCCTTGTGGTGCACTTGACAAAGGAAGGTTCAGACGTGGAGATAACTTCAACACGTTTATTAAACTATTTACACTTGTATTACTCGGGTTCGACACTACTGCTAATCCTACTATAGCTACCCAGACTGACTAACCAGTTGCTGCAATCCACGTGGTGGGAGTGATACTGTATCAACTCTGTGTCTGTACTCACTGACTGTCGCCACTGGAAAGAGGCAGATCATGTGTGTGGTGTCCTTTACATATGTGTTGGTGTAATGCCCTCCTGTGGTGGTGTCACCTCTGTGTGTATCATGAATGTCCATTGGTCGTGTCCTATCTAACTGATCTATTGGTTGAGTGTGTTTGTGTGATGTTTCTGGTGCTCCCTCTAGTGTCTAGCTAGCCTACATGCATTTACATTGATGCATATCACCACAGTGGCCTCGTAAGTCAATTGCATGAGCATTTGCTACAAGTAAATCCTTTAACTTCCAAGCACTCTGTTTCTCTGGTGGTCCATTAGGCTGAGACACCCCTCCTGTATTCTGTTTTAAAACAATTATCCAAATCTCTGATGGTCATTGTGAGTTTGTGGCAACTTTTTTCAAATGAAGCGAAATACATTTCAAATCCCTCCTCGTCGAACCTAGGTCAATATTTTATGCAAAATAAAGATCAGGGCCGGGATTCTCCCTTCCGGGGTCTAAGTCCCAACACCGGTGGGAAAACCGGCGCCAACGACTCCGGCATCAACAGGCCCCCAAGGTGAGCAATTCTCACCTGTCTCGGGAGCTTGGTGGACGCCAGAGGGGTTGGCCCCGCTCCAGACGGCACCGAAGGGACGGCGCAGGTTCACGCATGCGCCAAAGGGCCAGTGTGATCTTGCGCATGCGAAAACCAGCCGGCGTATTTTGGCGCATGCGCTGGGGTTTCTCTTCTCCACGCCGGCCATGGCGGAGCCCTACAAGGGCCAACGCAGAAGGAAGAAGTGCCCCTACAGAACAGGCCTGCCTGCAGATCGGTGGGCCCCGATCATGGGCCAGGCCATCGTGGGCCCCCCCACCCTCGGTCAGAACCCCCCGCGCTCCCTCGAGGACCGCCCCCGCCAACTTACCTGCCAGGTCCCGCCGTGTGGGACCATACAAAACCCACGCTGGCGGGACTGACCAAAGACGGACGGCCGCTCGGCCCATCGGAGCCCGGAGAATTTCCGGTGGGGCCGCTGCTAACGGCCCCCGATCGGCGTGGCATGAGTCCCACCCGCGCCCGAAAAACGCCGCCTGAGAATACAGCAGCCGGCGTCGGGGCGGGATTTGCGCCGCCCCCCCGGAGATTCTCCGACCCGGCGGTGGGGGGGGGGGGGGGGGGGGGGGGGGGGGGGGCCGAGAATCCCGCCCCAGGAGTTGAATCTTCGTGTCAGGGTTACCTTTACATTTCAAATTTGTTAACTGAATTAAAATTTCTACAGCTGTCGTGAAGGGATTTGAACCTTTGTCGCGAGAGTATTTGCCCAGGCCTTGGGGTTGCTGTCATGTGACATTATCACTGCACCACCAAAGTGTTCCTGTGTGTTAATTTTCTTTTACTATTAAACCCTGGCTGGTCACGTATGGAGAACAAGGGGTTGCCAAGCTGCATGAATGAGTCAGAGGCTTGGTGGTACTGTTACTGGACCAGTAACCTTCCAAAAATAAATGGATAGTTTGCAGCACAAATGTTTACAACCTGAAACCTACAACACCTCCCTGGAACTTTGGGAGACTCACAGCCATTATAAACTCAGAGACTGCTGCCCTTTGTCTCAATGTGTAAATTCCTTGCACCCTAGAAAATAGAACATACAGTACAGAAGGCCATTCGGTCCATCGAGTCTGCACCGACCCACTTAAGCCCTCACTTCCACCCTATCCCCACAACCCAAAAACCCCTCCTAACCTTTTTGGTCACTAAGGGCAATTTATCATTGCCAATCCAGCTAACCTGCACGTCTTTGGACTGCAGGAGGAAACCGGAGCTTTCAACACTGGCCAGCTTGTTTCGAAGCTTACATCAGGTCTGCACCAGACCCAATCCCGGAACCTCAGAAGATCCAGAAAACTCTACTTGCGGCTGAGCTCCAACCTCTTTCCTCTTATCCAGGCACGCTGAACTACGCCGAAGCCATGGCGCTACTGAAAGAGAATTACGCCCAGCGGACGAACACGCTCTTCGCCAGACACGTACTCTCTACTCGCAGTCAACTCCCTGGTGAGTCCGTAGAAGATTTCTGACGTGCTTTAAGTCCTCTGGTCAGAGACTGTGACTGCCAGGCCGCCACGTCAGGGAACATTCGAACCTCCTCATGCGGGACTCCTTCGTTACGGGGATCTACCCTCATTCATCTGAACTCCAGCGAGTATAGGCCTAAAATGCTCAATCTCTCTTCATAAGAACAAAGAACAAAGAAAGGTACAGCACAGGAACAGGCCCTTCGGCCCTCCAAGCCCGTGCTGACCATGCTGCCCGACTAAACTACAATCTTCTACACTTCCTGGGTCCATATCCCTCGATTCCCATCCTATTCATGTATTTGTCAAGATGCCCCTTAAATGTCACTATCGTCCCTGCTTCCACCATCTCCTCCGGTAGCGAGTTCCAGGCACCCACGACCCTCTGTGTAAAAAATGTGCCTCGTACATCTACTCTAAACTTTGCCCGTCGCACCTTAAACCTATGCCCCCTAGTAATTGACCCCTCTACCCTGGGGAAAAGCCTCTGACTATCCACTCTGCCTATGCCCCTCGTAATTCCAGTGAGAACAAACCGAGTTTATTCAACCGCTCCTCATAGCTAATGCCCTTCCATACCAGGCAACATTCTGGTAAATCTCTTCTGCACCCTCTCTAAAGCCTCCACATCCTTCTGATAGTGTGGCGACTAGAATTGAACACTATACTCCAAGTGTGGCCTAACTAAGGTACTATACAGCTGCAACATGACTTGCCAATTCTTATACTCAATGCCCCGGCCAATGAAGGCAAGCATGCCGTATGCCTTCTTGACTACCTTCTCCACCTGTGTTGCCCCTTTCAGTGACCTGTGGACCTGTACACCTAGATCTCTCTGACTTTCAATACTCTTGAGGGTTCTACCATTCACTGTATATTCCCTACATGCATTAGACCTTCTAAAATGCATTACCTCACATTTGACCGGATTAAACTCCATCTGCCATCTCTCCGCCCAAGTCGCCAAACAATCTAAATCCTGCTGTATCCTCCGACAGTCCTCATCGCTATCCACAATTCCACCAACCTTTGTGTCGTCTGCAAACTTACTAATCAGACCAGTTACATTTTCCTCCAAATCATTTGGATGGGATTGGATTGGGTTGGATTTGCTTATTGTCACGTGTACCGAGGTACAGTGAAAAGTATTTTTCTGCGAGCAGCTCAACGGATCATTAAATACATGGGAAGACAAGGGAAGAAAAGAAAATACATAATAGGGCAACACAACATATACAATGTAACTACATAAGCACTGGCATTGGATGAAGCATATGTTAATGAGGTCAGTCCATAAGAGGGTAATTTAGGAGTCTGGTGACAGTGGGGAAGAAGCTGTTTTTGAGTCTGTTCGTGCGTGTTCTCAGACTTCTGTATCTCCTGCCCGATGGAAGAAGTTGGAAGAGTGAGTAAGCCGGGTGGGAGGGATCTTTGATTATGCTGCCCGCTTTCCCCAGGCAGCGGGAGGTGTAGATGGAGTCAATGGATGGGAGGCAGGTTCGTGTGATGGACTGGGCAGTGTTCACGGCTCTCTGAAGTTTCTTGTGGTCCTGGGCCGAGCAGTTGCCACACCAGACTGTGATGCAGCCAGATAGGATGCTTTCTATGGTGCATCTGTAAAAGTTGGTCAGGGATAATGCGGACCTGCCAAATTTCCTTAGTTTCCTGAGGAAGTATAGGCACTGTTGTGCTTTCTTGGTGGTAACGTCGATGTGGGTGGACCAGGACAGATTTTTGGAGATGTGCACCCCTAGGAATTTGAAACTGCTAACCATCTCCACCTCAGTCCCGTTGATGCTGACAGGGGTGTGTACAGTACTTTGATTCCTGAAGTCAATTACCAGCTCTTTAGTTTTGCTGGCATTGAAGGAGAGATTGTTGTCGCTACACCACTCCACTAGGTTCTCTATCTCCCACCTGTATTCTGACTCGTCGTTATTCGAGATCCGGCCCACTATGGTCGTATCGTCAGCAAACTTGTAGATGGAATTGGGACCAAGTTTTGCCACGCAGTCGTGTGTGTACAGGGAGTAGAGTAGGGGGCTAAGTACGCAGCCTTGCGGGGCCCCGGTGTTGAGGACTAATGTGGAGGAGGTGTTGGTGTTCATTCTTACTGATTGTGGTCTGTTGATCAGAAAATCGAGGATCCAGTTGCAGAGTGGGGAGCCAAGTCCTAGGTTTTGGAGTTTTGATATGAGCTTGGCTGTGATTATGGTGTTGAAGGCGGAGCTGTAGTCAACAAATAGGAGTCTGATGTAGGAGTCCTTGTATCTGAGATTTATATATACTACAAACAGCAAAGATCCCAGCACTAATCCCTGCGGAACACCACTAGTCACATCCCTCCAATTAGAAAAGCATCCTTCCATTGCTACTCTTTGCCTTCTATGACCTAGCCAGTTCTGTATCCACCTTGCCAGCTCACCCCTGATCCCGTGTGACTTCACGTGTTGTACTAGTCTACCATGAGGGACCTTGTCAAAGGCCTTACTGAAGTCCATATAGACAACATCCACTGCCCAACCTGCAGCAATCATCTTTGTGACCTCTTTGAAAAACTCTATCAAGTTAGTGAGACACGACCTCCCCTTCACAAAACCATGCTAGCTCTCACTAATGCGTCCATTTGCTTCCAAATGGGAGTAGATCCTGTCTCGAAGAATTCTCTCCAGTAATTTCCCTACCACTGACGTAAGGCTCACTGGCCTGTAGTTCCCTGGATTATCCTTGCTACCCTTCTTAAACAGAGTAACAACATTGGCTATTCTCCAGTCCTCCGGGACATCACCTGAAGACAGTGAGGGTCCAAAGATTTCTGTCAAGGCCTCAGCAATTTCCTCTCTAACCTCCTTCAGTATTCTGGGGTAGATCCCATCAGGCCCTGGGGACTTATCTAGCTTAATATTTTTCAAGACGCCCAACATCTCGTCTTTTTGGATCTCAATTTGACCCAGTCTATCGATACACCCTTCTCCAGATTCAAAATCTACCAATTCCTTCTCTTTGGTGAATACTGATGCAAAGTATTCATTAAGTACCTCGCCCATTTCCTCTGGCTCCACACATAGATTCCCTTGCCTATCCTTCAGTGGGCCAACCCTTTCCCTGGCTACCCTCTTGCTTTTTATGTATGTGTAAAAAGCCTTGGGATTTTCCTTAACCCTATTTGCCAATGGCTTTTCGTGACCCCTTCTAGCCCTCCTGACTCCTTGCTTAAGGTCCTTCCTACTTTCCTTATATTCCACACAGGCTTTGTCTGTTCTCAGCCTTTTAGCCCTGACAAATGCCTCCTTTTTCTTTTTGACGAGGCCTACAATATCTCTCGTTATCCAAGGTTCCCGAAAATTGCCGTATTTATCCTTCTTCCTCACAGGAACATGCCGGTCCTGAAGTCCTTTCAACTGACACTTGAAAGCCTCCCACATGTCAGATGTTGATTTACCCTCAAACATCCGCCCCCAATCTAGGTTCTTCAGTTCCCGCCTAATATTGTTATAATTAGCCTTCCCCCAATTTAGCACATTCACCCTGGGACCACTCTTATCCTTCTCCGCCAGCACTTTTAAACTTACTGAATTGTGGTCACTGATGTGTTGGGTGTTCTGGATCACATACAGGTCACCAATACTTGAAGTATTGCAACACTATTTTATTAAAAGGTTAACTATTTAAACATACTTGAACTGTGGGTAAATACGATACCAGCTTTAACTAAAGACCTTTGCCTTGTCCTAACCAGTTGATGCACTCAGCACATGGTGAATGTCTGTGTTGCAGGCTGTTAGCTCTGTGCTCTGAGCTGGCTGCTACTTGAATGAGCGGGAACTCTGATGTCCCCTGTCTTTATAGTGCATGTGCTCTCACTGGTGATTGGCTGCGGTGTTGTATATGTTGATTGGTCCCACTGTGTGTCCATCAGTCTGTGTCTGCACCATGATATACTGGTGTATATTATGAGAGTCACAGTTCCCGAAATGCTCCCCTACTGAAACTTCTACCATCTGGCCGGGCTCATTCCCCAATACCAGGTCCAGTACAGCCCCTTCCCTAGTTGGACTGTCTACATATTGTTTTAAGAAGCCCTCCTGGATGCTCCTTACAAACTCTGCCCCGTCTAAGCCCCTGGCACTAAGTGGGTCCCAGTCAATATTGGGGAAGTTGAAGTCTCCCATCACAACAACCCTGTTGTTTTTACTCTTTTCCAAAATCTGTCTACCTATCTGCTCCTCTATCGCCCGCTGGCAGTTGGGAGGCCTGAAGTAAACCCCAAAATTGTGACTGCACCCTTCTTATTTCTGATCTCTACCCTATGGCCTCACTGCCCTCTGAGGTCCTCCCGTAGTACAGCTGTGATAGTCTCCCTAACCAGTAGCGCAACTCCGCCATCCCTTTTACATACCCCTCTATCCCGCCTGAAACATCTAAATCCTGGAACGTTTATCTGCCAATCCTGCCCTTCCCTCAACCAGGTCTCTGTAATGGCAACAACATCATAGTTCCAAGTACTAATCCAAGCTCTAAGTTCATCTGTCTTACCCGTAATACTTCTTGCATTAAAACATATGCACTTCAGGCCACCAGACCCGCTGTGTTCAGCAACTTCTCCCTGTCTGCTCTGCCTCAGAGCCATACTGACCCTATTCCCTAGTTCTCCCTCAATGCTCTCACCTTCTGATCTTTTGCTCCCATGCCCACCCCCCTGCCATGCTGGTTTAAACCCTCCCGTGTGACACTAGCAAACCTCGCGGCCAGGATATTTATGCCTCTCCAGTTTAGATGCAACCCGTCCTTCTTATATAGGTCACACCTGCCCCGGAAGAGCTCCCAGTGGTCCAGATAACGGAAACCCTCCCTCCTACACCTGCTGTTTAGCCACGTGTTTAGCTGCTCTATCTTCCTATTTCTAGCCTCACTGGCATGTGGCACAGGGAGTAATCCCGAGATTACAACCCTCGAGGTCCTGTCTTTTAACTTTCTGCCTAGCTCCCTGAACTCCTGCTGCAGGACCTCATGCCCCTTCCTGCCTATGTCGTTAGTACCAATATGTACAACGGCCTCTGCCTGTTTGCCCTCCCCCTTCAGGATGCCCTCCACCCGTTCGGAGACATCCTGGACCCTGGCACCAGGGAGGCAACATACCATCCTGGAGTCGCTTTCACGTCCTCAGAAGCGCCTATCTGTGCCCCTGACTATAGAGTCCCCTGTGACTATTGCTCTTCTGCGCTTTTACCCTCCCTTCTGAACATCAGAGCCAGCCGTGGTGCCACTGCTCTGGCTGCTGCTGTTTTCCCCTGATAGGCTATTCCCCCCGACAGTATCCAAAGGGGTATACCTGTTCGAGAGGGGGACAACCACAGGGGATTCCTGCACTGACTGCCTGCCCTTTCTGGTGGTCACCCATTTCTCTGCCTGCACCTTGGGTGTGACCACATTTATATCACTGCGATCTATGACGCTTTCCGCCACCTGCACCTCCTCAAGACAGTCCTACATCCCAGGAATCAATCCAGCAAACATTCTGTAATGCATTTTTGTCCTTCCTCAGGGAAGGGGACCAAAAATGTGCACACTACTCCAGATGCGGTCTCACCAGAGCCCTTTTCACTTGCAACACTTCCCTACCCTTACATTCTATTCCATGAGGAATGAATGTCAAAATTCAGTTTCTTGAGATTTTCTATCAGTCGCTGTGAGGTATCAGTGTGTACCTATTATCCAGGTGGTGTATTGGCTGTCTGGAATGAAGGATTAAAATTGAAGAGGAGTGTCCGTCAACTGTGATGCCTTCAACAATCGAACATTCGGAGGCTTGACTTTTCAGCTGGACTCAGCTGGACTCAGCAGGGTTTATTTGGAGGTGGTTACACCTCTTGCAGACTGCCTAGATTTGGATCAGCAAAGCTGCAGTTGATTTGTGGAAAACCTTTCCCTCTGCCTTCCCTTGGCCAAGAACCCTCTCTGCTGTTGTGACTCAGAGTTTGTCCCAGGGATTCTGCACCCCTGCCGCACAAGTTAACTTCTCACAGGCTCCTTTGTACAGTTCAAAAAAAAGACAAAAGAAAATGGCTGGTGTGTTATTTTTACAGAGAGCCGTTGCTTCATCAGGCAAAGACCACATTGTGGTCCTTCAAAGCCCTTTCTGATACCCTGTTCTGTAAAGGAGAAGTAAAGGAATGTTTCTGACAGCCAGGAGCCATGTTGTCTGCTTTCCTCCATTTTGAAAAAGATCTTTAAAATTCAAAGTAACGATTTGAAAAAAAGGAGCATTTAATACAGCTATCCTTAAGTTCCTTAACACCACAATGACACATTCATGGCAGCTAGTCATTGGCAAGTGTTGATTCTGGGTGTTGAGACAGTGTGGTTTTGATGCCTTCTGATTCTAATTAAGGAGACAAACACAAAGAGGAAGTCTTTGCTCACAGCCAGAGTGAGAAGACTGCAGTTACCGGACTGAGTATAAGCAGAGTGAGGCAGAGCCAGATACGAGAAGCCGCCATTGATCGTTCGTCTCCACCCGCGAAGCGTTATCAGGCAGGTGTGGCATTTTCTAATTAGAACGTTGGAACAGGAGGAGGTCCGTTCAGCCTCCCCAAGCCTGTTACGCAGATACAGGAGGGGACCATTCAGCCCCCTCAAGCATGTTACATAGGAACAGGGTGGGGCCCATTCAGCCCCATAGAGCCTGTTACATATGAACGGGAGGAGGCCAAAACAGCCCCCTCAAGCCTGTTACACAGGAACAGGAGGAGGGCTCATTCAGCCCCATTGAGCCTGTTACACAGGAACAGGAGGAAGTCTATTCAGCCCCTCTCGCTGACAGTGCAGTGCACCCTCAGTCCTGACCCTGTGAAAATGCAGCATTCTCTCACAACTGATCTCCACCAGGACAATGATCTCCACCTCTGACAGTGCAGCACTCCCTCAGTACTGACCCTCTGACAGTGCAGCACTCCCACAGTACTGACCCTCTGACAGTGCAGCACTCCCTCAGTACTGACTCTCTGACGGTGCAGCACTCCCTCAGTACTGACCCTCTGACAGTGCAGCACTCCCACAGTCCTGACCCTCTCTCAGTGCAGCACTCCCTCAGAACTGACACTCTGACAGTGCAGCGCTCCTTCAGTGCTGACCCTCTGACAGTGCAGCGCACCCTCAGTACTGACCCTCTGCCAGTGCAGCGCACCCTCAGTACTGATCCTCTGACAGTGCAGCACTCCCTCAGTACTGACCCTCTGACTTTGCAGCACTCCCTCAGTACAGACCCTCTGACAGTACAGCACTCCCTCAGTACTGACCCTCTGACAGTGCAGCGCACCCTCAGTACTGACCCTCTAACAGTGCAGCACTCCCTCAGTACTGACCCTCTGACAGTGCAGCGCTCCTTCAGTGCTGACCCTCTGATAGTGCAGCACTCCCTCAGTACTGACCCTCTGACAGTGCAGCGCACCCTCAGTACTGACCCTCTAACAGTGCAGCACTCCCTCAGTACTGACCCTCTAACAATGCAGTATTCCCTCAGTACTGACCCTCTGACAGTTCAGAACTCCCTCAGTATTGATCCTCCGACAGTGCAGCACTCCCTCAGTACTGACCCTCTGACAGTGCAGCACTCCCTCAGTACTGATCCTCCGACAGTATAGCAATCTCTCAGTAATGACCATCTGACAGTGCAGCTCTCCCTCAGTACTGACCCTCTGACAGTGCAGCACTCCCTCAGTACTGATCCTCCGACAGTGCAGCACTCCCTCAGTAATGACCATCTGACAGTGCAGCTCTCCCTCAGTAATGACCATCTGACAGTGCAGCACTCCCTCAGTACTGACCCTCTGACGGTGCAGCACTCCCTCAGTACTGACCCTCTGACAGTGCAGCACTCCCTCAGTACTGATCCTCCAACAGTGCAGCATTCCCTCAGTTCTGAGCCTCTGACAGTGCAGCACTCCCTCAGTACTTATCCTCTGACAGTGCAGCACTCCCTCAGTACTGACCCTCTGACAATGCAGCACGACCTCAGTACTGACCTTCTGACAGTGCATCACTCCCTCAGTACTGACCCTCCGACTGTTCAGTTCTCCCTCAGTACTGATCCTCTGACAGTGCAGTCCTCACTCAGTACTGACCCTCTGACAATGCAGCACTCCCTCAGTACTGATCCTCTGACGGTGCAGCACTCCCTCAATATTGACCTCTGACAGTGCAGCGCTCCTGCAATACTGACCCTCTGACGGTGCAGCACACCCTCAGTACTGACCGTCTGACACGGCAGCACACCCTCAGTACTGACCGTCTGACAGTGCAGCACTCCCTCAGTACTGACCCTCTGACAGTGCAGTACTCCCTCAGTACTGATCCTCTGACAGTGCAGTACTCCCTCAGTACTGACGCTGTGACAGTACAGCACTCCCTCAGTACTGACCCTCTGACAGTGCAGCACTCCCTCAGTACTGATCCTCCGACAGTGCAGCACACCCTCAGTACTGACCGTCTGACACGGCAGCACACCCTCAGTACTGACCGTCTGACAGTGCAGCACTCCCTCAGGACTGACCCTCTGACAGTGCAATACTCCCTCAGTACTGACCCTCTGACAGTGCAGCACTCCCTCAGTACTGACCCTCTGACGGTGCAGCACTCCCTCAGTACTGACCCCCTGATGGTGCCGCATTCCCTCAGTACTGACCCTCTGACGGTGCAGCACTCCCTCGTTCCTGACCCTCTGACAGTGCAGCACTCCCTCAGGACTGACCCTCTGACAGTGCAGCACTTCCTCAGTACTGACCCTCCGACTGTTCAGTTCTCCCTCAGTACTGATCCTCTGACAGTGCAGCACTCCCTCAGTACTGATCCTCTGACGTTGTAGCACTCCCTCAGTACTGACCCTCTAACGGTGCAGCCCTCCCTCAGTACTGACTCTCTGACAGTGCAGCACTCCCTCAGTACTGATCCTCTGACGGTGCCGCACTCCCTCAGTACTGAGCCTCTGACAGTGCAGCACTCCCTCAGTACTGACCATCTGACAGTGCAGCACTCCCTCAGTACTGACCCTCTGACAGTGCAGCACTCCCTCAGTACTGATCCTCCAACAGTGCAGCACTCCCTCAGTTCTGACCCTCTGACAGTGCAGCACTCCCTCAGTACTGACCCTCTGACAGTGCAGCACTCCCTCAGTACTTATCCTCTGACAGTGCAGCACTCCCTCAGTACTGACCCTCTGACAATGCAGCACTACCTCAGTACTGACCTTCTGACAGTGCATCACTCCCTCAGTACTGATCCTCCAACTGTTCAGTTCTCCCTCAGTACTGATCCTCTGACAGTGCAGTCCTCACTCAGTACTGACCCTCTGACAATGCAGCACTCCCTCAGTACTGATCCTCTGACGGTGCAGCACTCCCTCAATATTGACCTCTGACAGTGCAGCGCTCCTTCAATACTGACCCTCTGACAGTGCAGCACACCCTCAGTACTGACCCTCTCATGGTGCAGCACAACCTCAGTACTGGCCATCTGACAGTGCAGCACTCCCTCAATACTGACCCTTTAACAGTGCAGCACTATCTCAGTACTGATCCTCTGATGGGGCGGCACTCCCTCAGTACTGACCCTCTGACAGTGCAGTATTCCCTCAGTACTGACGCTGTGACAGTACAGCACTCCCTCAGTAATGACCCTCTAACTGTTCAGTCCTCCCTCAGTACTGACCCTCTGACAGTGCAGCACTCCCTCAGTACTGATCCTCCGACAGTGCAGCACACCCTCAGTACTGACCGTCTGACACGGCAGCACACCCTCAGTACTGACCGTCTGACAGTGCAGCACTCCCTCAGTACTGACCCTCTGACAGTGCAGTACTCCCTCAGTACTGATCCTCTGACAGTGCAGCACTCCCTCAAGACTGACCCTCTGACAGTGCAGCACTCCCTCAGTACTGACCCTCTGACGGTGCAGCACTCCCTCAGTACTGACCCCCTGATGGTGCCGCATTCCCTCAGTACTGACCATCTGACGGTGCAGCACTCCCTCATTCCTGACCCTCTGACAGTGCAGCACTCCCTCAGGACTGACCCTCTGACAGTACAGCACTTCCTCAGTACTGACCCTCCGACTGTTCAGTTCTGCCTCAGTACTGATCCTCTGACAGTGCAGTACTCCCTCAGTACTGACCCTCAAACAATGCAGCAATCCCTCAGTACTGATCCTCTGACAGTGCAGCACTCCCTCAGTACTGACCCTCTGAGAGTGCAGCACTCCCTCAGTACTGATCCTCTGACGCTGTAGCACTCCCTCAGTACTGACCCTCTGACGGTGCAGCCCTCCCTCAGTACTGACTCTCTGACAATGCAGCACTCCCTCAGTAATGATCCTCTGACGGTGCCGCACTCCCTCAGTACTGACCATCTGACAGTGCAGCACTCCCTCAGTACTGACCCTCTGACAGTGCAGCACTCCCTCAGTACTGATCCTCCAACAGTGCAGCACTCCCTCAGTTCTGACCCTCTGACAGTGCAGCACTCCCTCAGTACTGACCCTCTGACAGTGCAGCACTCCCTCAGTACATATCCTCTGACAGTGCAGCACTCCCTCAGTACTGACCCTCTGACAATGTAGCACTACCTCAGTACTGACCTTCTGACAGTGCATCACTCCCTCAGTACTGACCCTCCGACTGTTCAGTTCTCCCTCAGTACTGATCCTCTAACAGTGCAGTCCTCACTCAGTACTGACCCTCTGACAATGCAGCACTCCCTCAGTACTGATCCTCTGACGGTGCAGCACTCCCTCAATATTGACCTCTGACAGTGCAGCGCTCCTTCAATACTGACCCTCTGACGGTGCAGCACACCCTCAGTACTGACCCTCTGATGGTGCAGCACAACCTCAGTACTGACCGTCTGACAGTGCAGCACTCCCTCAATACTGACCCTTTTACAGTGCAGCACTATCTCAGTACTGATCCTCTGATGGGGCGGCACTCCCTCAGTACTGACCCTCTGACAGTGCAGTACTCCCTCAGTACTGACGCTGTGACAGTACAGCACTCCCTCAGTACTGACCCTCTAACTGTTCAGTCCTCCCTCAGTACTGACCCTCTGACAGTGCAGCACTCCCTCAGTACTGATCCTCCGACAGTGCAGCACACCCTCAGTACTGACCGTCTGACAGTGCAGCACTCCCTCAGTACTGACCCTCTGACAGTGCAGTACTCCCTCAGTACTGATCCTCTGACAGTGCAGCACTCCCTCAAGACTGACCCTCTGACAGTGCAGCACTCCCTCAGTACTGACCCTCTGACAGTGCAGCAATCCCTCAGTACTGACCCTCTGACAGTGCAGCACTCCCTCAGTACTGACCGTCTGACGGTGCAGCACTCCCTCAGTACTGACTCCCTGATGGTGCCGCATTCCCTCAGTACTGACCCTCTGATGGTGCAGCACTCCCTCAAGACTGACCCTCTGACAGTGCAGCACTCCCTCAGTACTGACCCTCTGACGGTGCAGCACTCCCTCAGTACTGACCCTCTGATGGTGCAGCACTCCCTCATTCCTGACCCTCTGACAGTGCAGCCCTCCCTCAGTACTGACCCTCTGACAGTGCAGCACTCCCTCAGTACTGACCCTCTGACAGTGCAGTACTCCCTCAGTACTGACCCTCAAACAATGCAGCAATCCCTCAATACTGACCCTCTGACAGTGCAGCACTCCCTCAGTACTGACCCTCTGATGGTGCCGCACTCACTCAGTATTGACCCTCTGACAGTGCAGCACTCCCTCCGTACTGACCCTCTGACGGTGCAGCACTCCCTCAGTACTGACCCTCTGACAGTGCAGCACTCCCTCAGTACTGACCCTCTGACAGTGCAGTACTCCCTCAGTACTGACCCTCAAACAATGCAGCAAACCCTCAATACTGACCCTCTGACAGTGCAGCACTCCCTCAGTACTGACCCTCTGATGGTGCCGCACTCACTCAGTATTGGCCCTCTGACAGTGCAGCACTTCCTCAGGACTGATCCTCTGACAGTGCAGCACTACCTCAGTACTGACCCTCTGACAGTGCAACGCTCCCTCAGTACTGACCCTCTGACAGTGCAGCACTCCCTCAGTACTGACCCTCTAACAGTGCAGCACTACCTCAGTACTGACCCTCTGACAGTGCAACGCTCCCTCAGTACTGACCCTCTGACAGTGCAGCACTCCCTCCGTACTGACACTCTGACGGTGTAGGACTCCCTCAGTACCGACCCTCTGACGGTGCAGCACTCCCTCAGAACTGACCCTCTGACGGTGCAGCACTCCCTCAGTACTGACCCTCTGACAGTGCAGCACTCCCTCAGTACTGACCCTCTGACAATGCAGCGCTCCCTCAGTACTGACCCACTGACGGTGCAGCACTCCCTCAGTACTGACCCTCTAACAGTGCAGCACTACCTCAGTACTGACCCTCTGACAGTGCAACGCTCCCTCAGTACTGACCCTCTGACAGTGCAGCACTCCCTCCGTACTGACACTCTGACGGTGTAGGACTCCCTCAGTACCGACCCTCTGACGTTTCAGCACTCCCTCAGTACTGACCCTCTGACGGTGCAGCACACCCTCAGTACTGACCCACTGACGCTGCAGCGCACCCTCAGTCCTGACCCTCTGATTGTGCAGCCCTCCCTCAGGACTGACCCTCTGAAAGTGCAGCTCTTCCTCAGTACTGATCGTCTGACGGTGCCGCACTCCCTCAGTACTGACCATCTGACAGTACTGCACACCCTCAGTACTGACCCTCTGAGAGTGCAGCACTCCCTCAGTACTGATCCTCTGACAGCGCAGCACTCCCTCCGTACTGACCCTCTGATGGTGCAGCACTCCGTCAGTACTGACCCTCTGACACTGCAGCGCTACCTCAGTCCTGACCCTCTGACAGTGCAACGCTCCCTCAGTACTGAACCTCTGACAGTGCAGCACTCCCTCCGCACTGACCCTCTGACGGTGTAGCACACCCTCAGTACTGACCCTCTGACGGTGCAGCACTCCCTCAGTACTGACACTCTGACGGTGTAGGACTCCCTCAGTACCGACCCTCTGACGGTGCAGCACTCCCTCAGCACTGACCCTCTGACGGAGCAGCACACCTTCAGTACTGACCCAATGACGCTGCAGTGCACCCTCAGTACTGACCCTCTGATTGTGCAGCCCTCCCTCAGGACTGACCCTCTGACAGCGCAGCACTTCCTCAGTACTGATCGTCTGACGGTGCCGCACTCACTCAGTACTGACCCTCTGACAGTACAGCACTCCCTCAGTACTGACCCTCTGACTGTTCAGTCCTACCTCAGAACTGACACACTGACAGTACTGCACACCCTCAGTACTGGCCCTCTGACAATGCAGCACTACCTCAGTACTGACCCTCTGCCAGTGCAGCACTCCCTCAGTACTGACCCTCCGACTGTTCAGTTCTCCCTCAGTACTGACCCTCTGACAGTGCAGCACTCCCTCAGTACTGGCCCTCTGACAATGCAGCACTACCTCAGTACTGACCCTCTGCCAGTGCAGCACTCCCTCAGTACTGACCCTCCGACTGTTCAGTTCTCCCTCAGTACTGACCCTCTGACATTCCAGCACTCCCTCAGTACTGACCCTCTGACAATGCAGCACTCCCTCAGTACTGATCCTCTGACAGTGCAGCACTCCCTCAATACTGACCCTCTGACAGTGCAGCACTCCCTCAGTACTGACCCTCTGATGGTGACGCACTCCCTCAGTACTGACCTTCTGACAGTGCAGCACTCCCTCAGTACTGACCCTCTGACAGTGCAGCACGACCTCAGTACTGACCCTCTGACAGTGCAACGCTCCCTCAGTACTGACCCTCTGACAGTGCAGCACTCCCTCCGTACTGACACTCTGACGGTGTAGGACTCCCTCAGTACTGACCCTCTGACGGTGCAGCACTCCCTCAGTACTGACCCTCTAACAGTGCAGCACTACCTCAGTACTGACCCTCTGACAGTGCAACGCTCCCTCAGTACTGACCCTCTGACAGTGCAGAACTCCCCCCGCACTGACACTCTGACGGTGTAGGACTCCCTCAGTACTGACCCTCTGACGGTGCAGCGCACCCTCAGTGCTGACCCTCTGATTGTGCAGCCCTCCCTCAGGACTGACCCTCTGACAGTGCAGCACTCCCTCAGTACTGACACCCTGATGGTGCCGCACTCCCTCAGTCCTGACCCTCCGACTGTTCAGTTCTCCCTCAGTACTGACGCTCTGACGGCGCATCACTCCCTCAGTCCTGACCCTCTGACAGTGCAGCACTCCCTCTGGACTGACCCTCTGACAGTGCAGCACTCCCTCAGTACTGACCCTCTGACAGTGCAGCACTCCCTCAGTACTTATCCTCTGACAGTGCAGCACTCCCTCAGTACTGACCCTCTGACAATGCAGCAATCCCTCAGTACTGACCTTCTGACAGTGCAGCACTCCCTCAGTACTGGCCCTCTGACAGTGCAGCACTCCCTCAGTACTGACCCTCTGACAGTGCAGCACTCCCTCAGTACTGATCCTCTGACAGTGCAGTACTCCCTCAGTACTGACCCTCTGACAATGCAGCAATCCATCAGTACTGATCCACTGACCGTGCGGCACTCCCTCAATACTGACCCTCTGACAGTGCAGCACACCCTCAGTATTGACCCTCTGATGGTGCCGCACTCCCTTAGTATTGACCCTCTGACAGTGCAGCACTTCCTCAGTACTTATCCTCTGACAGTGCAGCACTCCCTCCGTACTGACCCTCTGACGGTGCAGCACTCCCATAGTACTGACCCTCTGACAGGGCAGCACTCCCTCAGTACTGACCCTCTGACAGTGCAGCACTCCCTCAGTACTGACCCTCTGACAATGCAGCACTACCTCAGTGCTGATATTCTGACAATGCAGCACTCCCTCAGTACTGACCCTCCGACTGTTCAGTTCTCCCTCAGTACTGATCCTCTGACAGTGCAGCACTCCCTCAGTACTGATCCTCTGACAGTGCAGCACTCCCTCAATACTGACCCTCTGACAGTGCAGCACTCCCTCAGTACTGACCCTCTGACAGTGCAGCACTCCCTCAGTACTGACCCTCTGACAGCGCAGCACTCTCTCAGTACTGACCCTCTGACAGTGCTGCACTCCCTCAGTACTGACCCTCTGATGGTGCCGCACTCCCTCAGTACTGACCTTCTGACAGTGCAGCACTCCCTCAGTACTGACCCTCTGACAGTGTAGCACGACCTCAGTACTGACCCTCTGACAGTGCAACGCTCCCTCAGTACTGACCCTCTGACAGTGCAGCACTCCCTCCGTAGTGACACTCTGACGGTGTAGGACTCCCTCTGTACTGACCCTCTGACGGTGCAGCACTCCCTCAGTACTGACCCTCTAACAGTGCAGCACTACCTCAGTACTGACCCTCTGACAGTGCAGCACTCCCTCAGTACTGACCCTCTGACAGTGCAGCACTCCCCCCGCACTGACACTCTGACGGTGTAGGACTCCCTCAATACTGACCCTCTGACAGTGCAGCACTCCCTCAGTACTGACCCTCTGATGGTCCCGCACTCCCTCAGTACTGACCCTCTGACAGTGCAGCACTCCCTCAGTACTGATCCTCTGACGGTGCAGCACTCCCTCTGTACTGACCCTCTGACAGTGCAGCTCCCTCAGTACTGACCCACTGACAATGCAGCACTCCCTCCGTACTTACCCTCCGACAGTGCAGCACTCCCTCAGTACCGACCCGCTGACAGTACAGCACTTCCTCAGTACTGACCCTCTGACTGTTCAGTCCTCCCTCAGCACTGACCCTCTGCCAGTGCAGCACTCCCTCAGTACTGATCCTCCGACTGTTCAGTTCTCCCTCAGTACTGACCCTCTGACAGTGCAGCACACCCTCAATACTGACCCTATGACAGTGCAGCACTCCCTCAGTACTGACCCTCTGACGGTGCAGCACTCCCTCAGTACTGACCCTCTGATGGTCCCGCACTCCCTCAGTACTGACCCTCTGACGGTGCAGCACTCCCTCAGTCCTGACCCTCTAACAGTGCAGCACTCCCTCAGGACTGACCCTCTGACAGTGCAGCACTCCCTCAGTACTGACCCCCTGATGGTGCAGCACTCCCTCAGTCCTGACCCTCTAACAGTGCAGCACTCCCTCAGTCCTGACCCTCTAACAGTGCAGCACTCCCTCAGTACTGACCCTCCGACTGTTCAGTTCTCCCTCAGTACTGATCCTCTGACAGTGCAGCACTCCCTCAGTACTGACCCTCTGACAATGCAGCAATCCCTCAGTACTGACCTTCTGACAGTGCAGCACTCCCTCAGTACTGACCTTCTGACAGTGCAGCACTCCCTCAGTACTGGCCCTCTGACAGTGCAGCACTCCCTCAGTACTTATCCTCTGACAGTGCAGCACTCCCTCAGTACTGACCCTCAGACAATGCAGCACTACCTCAGTACTGATATTCTGACAGTGCAGCACTCCCTCAGTACTGACCCTCAGACAATGCAGCACTACCTCAGTACTGATATTCTGACGGTGCAGCACTCCCTCAGTACTGACCATCCGACTGTTCAGTACTCCCTCAGTACTGACCCTCTGACAATGCAGCACTCCCTCAGTTCTGATCCTCTGACTGTGCAGCACTCCCTCAGTACTGACCCTCTGACTGTGCAGCACTCCCTCAGTACTGATCCTCGGACAGTGCAGCACTCCCTCAATACTGACCCTCTGACTGTGCAGCTCTCCCTCAGTACTGACCCTCTGACAGTGCAGCACTCCCTCAGTTCTGACCCTCTGACAGTGCAGCACTCCCTCAATACTGACCCTCTGACTGTGCAGCACTCCCTCAGTACTGATCCTCTGACAGTGCAGAACTCCCTCAAGACTGACCCTATGACAGTGCAGCACTCCCTCAGTACTGACCCTCTGACGGTGCAGCACTCCCTCAGTACTGACACCCTGATGGTGCCGCACTCCCTCAGTACTGACCCTCTGACGGCGCAGCACTCCCTCAGTCCTGACCCTCCGACTGTTCAGTTCTCCCTCAGTACTGACCCTCTGACGGCGCATCACTCACTCAGTCCTGACCCTCTGACAGTGCAGCACTCCCTCAGGACTGACCCTCTGACAGTGCAGCACTCCCTCAGTACTGACCCTCTGACAGTGCAGCACTCCCTCAGTACTTATCCTCTGACAATGCAGCAATCCCTCAGTACTGACCTTCTGACAGTGCAGCACTCCCTCAGTACTGGCCCTCTGACAGTGCAGCACTCCCTCAGTACTTTTCCTCTGACAGTGCAGCACTCCCTCAGTACTGACCCTCTGACAATGCAGCACTACCTCTGTACTGAAGCTGTGACAGTGCAGCACTCCCTCAGTACTGACCCTCTAACTGTTCAGTCCTCCCTCAGTACTGACCGTCTGACAGTGCAGCACTCCCTCAGTACTGACTCTCTGACAGTGCAGCACTCCCTCAGTACTGACTCTCTGACAGTGCAGCACTCCCTCAGTACTGACTCTCTGACAGTGCAGCACTCCCTCAGTACTGATCCGCCGACAGTGCAGCACACCCTCAGTACTGACCGTCTGACAGTGCAGCACTCCTTCAGAACTGACCATCTGACAGTGCAGTACTCCCTCAGGACTGACCGTCCGACTGTTCAGTTCACCCTCAGTACTGATCCTCTGACAGTGCAGTACTCACTCAGTCCTGACCCTCTAACAATGCAGCACTCCCTCAGTACTGACCCTCTCTCTGACAGTGCAGCATTCCCTCAGTACTGACCCTCTGACGGTGCAGCTCTCCCTCAGTACTGACCCTCTAATGGTGCCGCACTCCCTGCGTACTGACCCTCTGACGGTGCAGCAATCCCTCAGTACTGACCCTCTGACAATGCAGCACTCCCTCAGTACTGACCCTCTGACGGTGCAGCACTCCCTCAGTACTGACCCTCTGACAGTGCAGCGCTCCCTCAGTACTGACCCTCTGACAATGCAGCACTCCCACAGTACTGACCATCTGACGGTGCCGCACTCCTTCAGTACTGACCCTCTGACAGTGCAGCACTCCCTCAATACTGACCCTCTGACCGTGCAGCACTCCCACAGTACAGACCCTCTGACAGTGCAGCATTCCCTCAGTCCTGACCCTCTGGCTGTGCAGCACTCCCTCAGTATTGACCCTCTGACTGTGCATCCCTCCCTCAGTACTGACCTTCTGAAAGTGCAGCACTCCCTCAGTACTGACCCTCTGACAGTGCAGTACTCCCTCAGTACTGACCCTCTGACAGTACAGCACTCCCTCAGGACTGACCCTCCGACTGTTCAGCTGTCCCTCAGTACTGACCCTCTGTCAGTACAGCACTCCCTCAGTACTGACCCTCCGACTGTTCAGCTCTCCCTCAGTACTGACCCTCTGACAGTGCAGCACTCCCTCAGTACTGACCCTCTGACAGTGCAGCACTCCCTCATTACTGATCCTCCAACAGTGTAGCACTCCCTCAGTACTGACCCTCTGACAGTGCAGCACTCCCTCAGTACTGATCCTCTGACAGTGCAGCACTCACTCAGTACTGATCCTCTGACAGTGCAGCACTACCTCAGTACTGACCCTCTGACATTGCAGCACTCCCTCAGTACTGACCCTCTGACAGTGCAGCACTCCCTCAGTACTGACCCTCTGACAGTGCAACGCTCCCTCAGCACTGACCCTCTGACAGTGCAGCACTCCCTCAGTACTTATCCTCTGACAGTGCAGCACTCCCTCAGTACTGACCCTCTGACAATGCAGCACTACCTCAGTACTGACCTTCTGACAGTGCAGCACTCCCTCAGTACTGACCCTCCGACTGTTCAGTTCTCCCTCAGTACTGATCCGCTGACAGTGCAGTCCTCACTCAGTACTGACCCTCTGACAATGCAGCACTCCCTCAGTACTGATCCTCTGACGGTGCAGCACTCCCTCAATATTGACCTCTGACAGTGCAGCGCTCCTTCAATACTGACCCTCTGACGGTGCAGCACACCCTCAGTACTGACCCTCTGACAGTGCAGCACTCCCTCAATACTGACCCTCTGTCAGTGCAGCACTATCTCAGTACTGATCCTCTGACTGGGCCGCACTCCCTCAGTACTGACCCTCTGACAGTGTAGTACTCCCTCAGTACTGACGCTGTGACAGTACAGTACTCCCTCAGTACTGACCCTCTAACTGTTCAGTCCCCCCTCAGTACTGGCCCTCTGACAGTGCAGCACTCCCTCAGTACTGATCCTCCGACAGTGCAGCACACCCTCAGTACTGACCGTCTGACAGTGCAGCACACCCTCAGTACTGACCGTCTGACAGTGCAGCACTCCCTCAGTACTGACCCTCTGACAGGGCAGTACTCCCTCAGTACGGATCCTCTGACAGTGCAGCACTCCCTCAAGACTGACCCTCTGACAGTGCAGCACTCCCTCAGTACTGACCCTCTGATGGTGCAGCACTCCCTCAGTACTGATCCCCTGATGGTGCCGCATTCCCTCTGTACTGACCCTCTGACGGTGCAGCACTCCCTCAGTCCTGACCCTCTGACAGTGCAGCACTCCCTCAGGACTGACCCTCTGACAGTGCAGCACTCCCTCAGTACTGACCCTCTGACAGTGCAGTACTCCCTCAGTACTGACCCTCTGACAATGCAGCAATCCCTCAGTACTGATCCTCTGACAGTGCGGCACTCCCTCAATACTGACCCTCTGACAGTGCAGCACTCCCTCAATATTGACCCTCTGATGGTGCCGCACTCCCTCAGTATTGACCCTCTGACAGTACAGCACTCCCTCAGTACTGACCCTCTGACAGTGCAGCACCCCCTCAGTACTGATCCTCTGACAGTGCAGCATTCCCTCAGTACTGATCCTCTGACGGTGTAGCACTCCCTCTGTACTGACCCTCTGACGGTGCAGCATTCCCTCAGTACTGACCCTCTGATGGTGCAGCACTCCCTCCGTACTGACCCTCTGACGGTGCAGCACTCCCTCAGTACTGACCCTCTGACAGTGCAGCACTCCCTCCGTACTGACCCTCTGACGGTGCAGCAGTCCCTCAGTACTGACCCTCTGACAGTGCAGCGCTCCCTCAGTACTGACCCTCTGACAGTGCAGCGCTCCCTCAGTACTGACCCTCTGACAGTGGAGCACTCCCTCAGTACTGACCCTCCGACTGTTCAGTTCTCCCTCAGTACTGATCCTCTGACAGTGCAGCACTCACTCAGTACTGACCCTCTGACAATGCAGCACTCCCTCAGTACTGATCCTCTGACAGTGCAGCACTCCCTCAATACTGACCCTCTGACAGTGCAGCACTCCCTCAGTACTGACCCTCTTATGCTGCCGCACTCCCTCAATACTGACCCTCTGACAGTGCAGCACTCCCTCAGTACTGACCCTTTGACAGTGCAGCACTACCTCAGTACTGACCCTCTGACAGTGCAGCACTGCCTCAGTACTGACCCTCTGACAGTGCAGCACTCCCTCAGTACTGCTCTGACGGTGCAGCACTCCCTCAGTACTGATCCTCTGACAGTGCAGCACTCCCTCAGTACTGACCCTCTGACGGTGCAGCACTCCCTGAGTACTGATCCTCTGACAGTGCAGCACTCCCTCAGTACTGACCCTCTGACAATGCAGCATTCCCTCAGTATTGACCCTCTGACAGTGCAGCACTCCCTCAGTGCTGACCCTCTGACACTGTAGCACTTCCCCAGCACTGAGTCACAGATGTTTACAGCATTGTAATAGTCCCTTCAGCCCAGATTGTCCATGCTGCCCTGTTTCTATCACTAGCTAGTCCCATTTGCCCGCATTTGGCACATATCCCTTTCTACCCATCCTGCCATGTAACTGTCTAACTCCTTTTTTCAAGACAAAATTGTACCCACCTCTACCATTGCCTCTGGTAGCCTGTTCCAGATGCGCACCACTCTCTCTGTGAAGAAATTTCCCCTCTGGTCTCTTTTGTATCTCTCCCTCTCAACTTAAACCTATTCCCTCTAGGTTCTCGACTCTTCTGCCTTTGGGAAAAGACAGTAAGAAGTCTTACAACACCAGGTTAAAGTCCAACAGGTTTGTTTTGAATCACTAGCTTTCGGAGCGCTGCTCCTTCCTCTGAAGAGGTGGGTTCCAGAAACATATATATAGACAAAGTCAAAGATGCAAGACGATACTTTGAATGCGAGCATTTGCAGGTAATAAAGTCTTTACAGATCCAGCGAGAGGGATAATCACAGGTTAAAGAGGTGTGAATTGCCTCAAGCCAGGACAGTTGGTAGGATTTCACACGCCAGGCCAGATGGTGGGGGGTGAATGTAATGCGATATGAATCCAAGGTCCCGTTGAGTCCGTACTCATGTGTGCGGAACTTGGCTATATGTTTCTGCTCGGCGATTCTCCGTTGTCGCGCGTTCTGAAGGCTGCCTTGGAGAACACTTACCCGAAGATCAGAGGCTGAATGCCCTTGACTGCTGAAGTGTTCCCCAACTGGAAGGGAACATTCCTGCCTGGTGATTGTCGCACGATGTCCATTCATCCATGGCCGCAGCATCTGCATGGTCTCGCCAATGTACCACGCTTCGGGACATCCTTTCCTGCAGCTTATGAGGTAGACAACATTGGCCGAGTCGCACGAGTATGTACCACGTACCTGGTGTTCTCACGTGTAATGGTGGTATCCATGTCGATGATCTGGCACGTCTTGCAGAGATTGCCATGGCAGGGTTGTGTGGTGTCGTGGTCACTGTTCTGAAGGCTGGGTAGTTTGCTGCAAACAATGGTCTGTTTGAGGTTGCGCAGTTGTTTGAAGGCAAGAAGTGGGGGTGTGGGGATGACCTTGGCAAGATGTTCGTCTTCATCGATGACGTGTTGAAGGCTGCGAAGAAGATGTCGTAGTTTCTCCACTCCGGGAAAGTACTGGACGACGAAGGGTACTCTGTCGGTTGTGTCCCGTGTTTGTCTTCTGAGGAGGTCGGTGCGGTTTTTTGCTGTGGCGCGTAGGAACTGTCGATCGATGAGTCGAGTGCCATATCCTGTTCGTACGAGGGCATCTTTCAGCGTCTGTAGATATCTGTTTCGCTCCTCCTTGTCTAGGCAGATCATGTGCATACGGAGCGCTTGTCCATAGGGAATGGTTTCTTTAATGTGTTTGGGGTGGAAGCTGGAGAAGTGGAGCATTGTGAGGTTATCTGTGGGCTTGCGGTAAAGCGAAGTGCTGAGGTTAACAACTGGTGTTGCAAGACTTCTTACTGTGCTCACCCCAGTCCAACGCCGGCATCTCCACATTTTGGGAAAAGATGTTGACTATCTACCTTATTTATGCTCCTCAGTTTCCGATGCTCCAGGGGAAAAACTCAGACTATCAAGTCCTGGGAGCATCCTCTGACAGTTCAGCATTCCCTCAGTACTGACCTGCTGACAATGAAACACCCTCTCTGTACTGATCCTCTGACAGTGCAGCGACTCCTGAGTACTGACCCAGGGCAGTGTTGCACTCCATCAATACCGTCCCTCTGACAGTGCAGCACACTCAGTACTGACACTCTGACAGTGCAGCACTCCCTCAGTACTGACTATGCAACACTTTCTCAGTACTGACCGTCTGACAGTGCAGCACTCCCTCAATACTCAGCCTCTGACAGTGCAGCACTCCCTCAGTACTGACCCTGTGACAGTGCAGCACTCCCTCAGTACTGACCCTCTGACAGGGCAGCACTCCCTCAGTACTGACCCTCTGACAGGGCAGCACTGTCTCATTACTGACCCTCTGACAGTGCAGCACTCCCTCAGTACTGACCCTCTGACAGTGCAGCACTCCCTGAATTATGACCCTCTGACAGTGCAGCATTCGCTCAGTACTGAACTCTGACAGTGCAGCACTCGCTCAGGACTGAACTCTGACAGTGCATCACTTGCTCAGGACTGAACTCTGACAGTGCAGCACTCGCTCAGGACTGAACTCTGACAGTGCAGCACTCCCTCAGTACCAACACCCTGACAGTAAAAACCCAGCTGGTTCACTAATGTCCTTTAAGGGAAGGAAATCTCCCATCCTTACCTGGTCTGGCCGACCTGTGACTCCAGACCCTCAGCAATTGGTTGACTCTTAACTGCCCCCTCAAGGGCAATTAGGGATGGGCAATAAATTCTTGCCCAGCCAGCGACGCCCACTTAGGACATAGAACATAGAACATACAACAATACAGCGCAGTACAGGCCCTTCGGCCCACGATGTTGCACCGAAACAAAAGCCATCTAACCTACACTATGCCATTATCATCCATATGTTTATCCAATAAACTTTTAAATGCCCTCAATGTTGGCGAGTTCACTACTGTAGCAGGTAGGGCATTCCACGGCCTCACTACTCTTTGCGTAAAGAACCTACCTCTGACCTCTGTCCTATATCTATTACCCCTCAGTTTAAAGTTATGTCCCCTTGTGCCAGCCATATCCATCCGCGGGAGAAGGCTCTCACTGTCCACCCTATCCAACCCCCTGATCATTTTGTATGCCTCTATTAAGTCTCCTCTTAACCTTCTTCTCTCCAACGAAAACAACCTCAAGTCCATCAGCCTTTCCTCATAAGATTTTCCCTCCATACCAGGCAACATCCTGGTAAATCTCCTCTGCACCCGCTCCAAAGCCTCCACGTCTTTCCTATAATGCGGTGACCAGAACTGTACGCAATACTCCAAATGCGGCCGTACCAGAGTTCTGTACAGCTGCAACATGACCTCCCGACTCCGGAACTCAATCCCTCTACCAATAAAGGCCAACACTCCATAGGTCTTCTTCACAACCCTATCAACCTGGGTGGCAACTTTCAGGGATCTATGTACATGGACACCTAGATCCCTCTGCTCATCCACACTTTCAAGAACTTTACCATTAGCCAAATATTCCGCATTCCTGTTATTCCTTCCAAAGTGAATCACCTCACACTTCTCTACATTAAACTCCATTTGCCACCTCTCAGCCCAGCTCTGCAGCTTATCTATATCCCTCTGTAACCTGCTACATCCTTCCACACTATCGACAACACCACCGACTTTAGTATCGTCTGCAAATTTACTCACCCACCCTTCTGCGCCTTCCTCTAGGTCATTGATAAAAATAACAAACAGCAACGGCCCCAGAACAGATCCTTGTGGTACTCCACTTGTGACTGTACTCCATTCTGAACATTTCCCATCAACCACCACCCTCTGTCTTCTTTCAGCTAGCCAATTTCTGATTCACATCTCTAAATCACCCTCAATCCCCAGCCTCCGTATTTTTTGCAATAGCCTACCGTGGGGAACCTTATCAAACGCTTTGCTGAAATCCATATACACCACATCAACTGCTCTACCCTCGTCTACCTGTTCAGTCACCTTCTCAAAGAACTCAATAAGGTTTGTGAGGCATGACCTACCCTTCACAAAGCCATGCTGACTATCCCTGATCATATTATTCCTATCTAGATGATTATAAATCTTGTCTCTTATAATCCCCTCCAAGACTTTACCCACTACAGACGTGAGGCTCACCGGTCTATAGTTGCCGGGGTTGTCTCTGCTCCCCTTTTTGAACAAAGGGACCACATTTGCTGTCCTCCAGTCCTCTGGCACTATTCCTGTAGCCAATGATGACATAAAATGTGCCCTGACAAAAATATATTTGAACTATTCAGGAAGGCCCCGCATTACCCTTAGACTGTTGTGTGGTGATTCTTAGAGTAAATCACCACCAGTCAGCATTCCTCCTCAGCCTGTGATCATCTGGGACGATTGCAACTCTTATTTAAACTCAATCATTTTGTCCATTTTTAGATCTGACATCAGCATTGGATGGATTATATCGCAATACTTGTCATTTGTATTCTGCTGAGAGGTAAGCGATTATAAACACAAATCTGTTTCTCACAAGGTTAGATTTCTGTCCTCCGTGAATCCCACACTGGGCTGGCCCCGAACCCAAAACTCACCACAACTGTTGAAGTATCACTACCGCTTACTGGTGATCCCCTCCCGGCCAGGAAACACATCAATTACAACAGTCTTCCCTTCACTTTCAAATCCCTCCTCATTCCCTCTCTATCTCTGTAATCTCCTCCAGCCGCTACAACCCACCCTCTCTCTGTAATCTCCTCCAGCCCCTACAACCTTCCCTCTCTCTGTAACCTCCTCCAGCGCCTACAACCCTCTCTCTCTCTGTAACCTCCTCCAGCCCCTACAACCCTCCCTATCTCTGTAAACTCCTCCAGCCCCTACAACCCTCCCTATCTCTGTAACCTCCTCCAGCCGCTACAACCCTCCCTATCTCTGTAAACTCCTCCAGCCCCTACAACCCTCCCTATCTCTGTAACCTCCTCCAGCCGCTACAACTTTCCCTATCTCTGTAACCTCCTCCAGCCGCTACAACCCTCCCTATCTCTGTAAACTCCTCCAGCCCCTACAATCCTCACTATCTCTGTTATCCGCTCCAGCCCCGACAACCTTCCTGATCTCTGTAACCTCCTCCAGTGCCTACAATCATCCCTATTTTGATAAGGTCCTTCAGTCTCTACAACCTACCCTAAATCTGTACCTCCTTCAGCCCCTACAACCTTCCCTACCTCTATAATCTTCTCCAGGCCAAGCACCTCTTCCCATTGCTGTAACCTTCTGCAGCCCGATAACCCTCCCTGCCTCTATAAGCTACTCCTGCCCCTACATCCCTCTCTATTTCTATAAAGCCCTTCAGGCTCAATGACTCTCACTGTCTCTTTAACCACCTCCAGCCACTTAAAGCCTCTTTACCTCTATGAACCACTCCAGCACCTACAACCCTCCCTATCTCTGTAACCTCCTCCAGGCCCCAACCCTTCCTATCTCTGTAACCACCTCCAGCCCCAATAATTCTCCCTACCTCTGTAACCTCCTCTTGCCCCCACAACCCTCCATATCTCTATAACCTCCTCCAACCCCTACAACTCATATGTCTGCAACATCCTCCTGCCCTACAATCATCTCTATCTCTGTAACCTCCTCCAGCCCCTATAACCCACCCTATCCTGTAAACTCTTCCCGCCCCCTACAACCCAACCTATCTTAGAAAACCCTACAGCCACTATAATGTTACATATCCCCAGAAACCCCCCAGCACCTACAGCTCTCACAATCTCAGTTAACTCCTCCAACCCTACAAGTCTCCACTTCTCAGGAACCTCCTCCAGCCCCGAGAACACACCCAATCTCTGTTCCCTCCACCACCCTCTAAATCCCTCCCTATCCCTATAAACACCTCCAGTTCATCGACCCATATTTAACTTTGTAACTTCCTCGCGCCTCAGAATCTTCCTTATCTCTGTAAAGCCCTCCAGGCCCAATGACTCTCCTTATGTCTGTAACCTTCCTTAGCGCCTACAATCCTCCCTATCTCTGTAACCTCCTTTAGTCCCTACAACCCTCCCTATCCCTGTAGCCTCCTCCTGCTCTACAACTCTCCCTATCTCTTTAATCTCCTCCAGCCCCTACTACACTGTCTAACCTGTAACCTCCTTCAGCCCCTACAACCCTCCATATCCCTTTAGACCCTTCCAGTCCCTACAACCCTCCCTATTTCTGTAACTTCCTCCAACCTGTACAACCCTCCCTATCTCTGTAACCTCCTCCAACCCTACCAATCTCTGTTACCTCCTCGAGCCCCTACAACCCTCCCTATCTCTGTAATGGCCTCCAGCCCCAACACCTCCCCTATCCCTGTAACTGCCTCCAGCCCCTATGAACCTCCCTATCCCTTAAAATTCCTCCAGTCTTTACCAACCCTCCCTATCTCTGCAACATCATCTCATCTCCTAACCATCCTATCTTGGTAACACCCTCAACCAATACAAAGCTATCTATTCAATAACCTTCTCCAGCCCTCACATCCCTTTCTATCCCTATACCGTCCTCCAGCCCCTTCACCTCTCCCAACCTCCTCTGTAACCTCCCCCTGCTACAGAGCTCTACCTATTGCTGTAACCTCCTCCAGCCCTAACAACCCTCCTTATCTCTGAATCCAACTCCAATACACTACAACCCTGCCTATCATTGTAACCTCCTCCAGCACCAACACACCTCCCTGTAAGCACCTTGAATAAACTACAATCCTCCCCATCTGTCTAATCTCCTCCAGCTGCTGCATCTCACCCTGTTTCAGTAACCTCCTACAAGCCCCTACTGCCCTCCCTATCTCTGTTAGCTCCTCCAGTCCCTACAACCCTCCCTATCTCTGTAACCTTCTATAGCCCCTACTACCCTCCCTATCTCTGTAACCTCCTACAGCCCCTACCACCCTCCCTATCTCTGTAACCTTCTCCAGTCCCTACAACTCTCCCTATCTTGATGGCTTCCAGTGGCGGCCATGTAGTGAGTGGTGGCATATTTAGTGGCTCCGGTTCGAGGTCGTTTTTTTCTGTTCTTCCCCACCCGCATCGTGTGGAGTTTGGTGGTAAAAAGTGCATGAGGACTGAGGGAATGTGATACTCCTCTGGTGGGACTGCTGGCTCATCAGATAAGGAGCACAACAAGAAAGAGACAGCGAGAGAGCAATAATGGTTTGACACAGGAGAAGATGGTGGAGAGCAGGAGGGCAGAGTTGACAGCCAGTGGTCCACAGAGCAGCTGGTGGAATTCCTCAATGGCAAGTTTCAGCAGCAGAGGAAGGAGGCCTTAGAGGACCTGGCGAAGGTGGTGGAGCTGCTTAGGGTGGCGATTGAGCAAGTGGAGCAGAGGCAGGAGACACAGAGCCTGGCAATCCAAAAGGTGGAGGAGACGGTGGGGGAGCACAGGGATCAGTTAACCTCACTGCAGGCGAAGATGGGGATGGTAATGAGCAGTCAGAAAAGGCTGAGGGAAAAGTTGAAGAATCCCAATTTTGCTCCAAATGGCAAAATTGCAGAGATGCCTGAGGGTATTGAAGGTATGCATGGTGCCAAGTACGTGGTGAGCATGTTAGAGGAGCTGATGGGGGAGTGGTCTTGGACCGTTCTCTCGAGCTGGACTGAGTGCACAGGGTGCTTAGGAAGAGGCCGCAGGTGAGGGGCCTGCTGAGGGCGATGGTGATGAGGCTGCATTGTTTTCTCAACAAGGAGAAGATTGTGAGGTGGGCAGACAAAGATGGGAGGAGGTGCATGTGGTAGTATGCATTAGGGGTCATGTGGGACTGTGAAGCCATGATGTCATTGGCTGACAGATCCCGGGTCCTGGTTGGACGTTGACCTCTAGCTCCGCCCTGAAGGCGGAGTATAAGTACCTGGAGCCCTCCCCCGCAGGTAGTCTACTACTGAACTGCGGGGGAACAGTCACGCTTAATAAAGCCTCTTCGACTTCACTCTATTCGTCTCTCGGAGTCTTTGTGCGCTACAAATTATTAAGCGTGCCTAAAAAGGACTATGGAGCTCAGGATCATCCCGGAATGCCTGAGGATCAGCCCCCACGCAGTGAACGCGGCAGCAGCTTTCAAGCACTGGCAGACTTGTTTCGAGGCCTACCTCAGAACGGCCACCGGCCGGGTCACAGAAGACCAAAAACTACAGGTCCTGCACTCGAGGTTAAGCACGGAGATTTTCTCTTTCATCGAAGACGCAGAGGATTTCCAGACGGCGTTCGCAGCACTGAAAAGTCTCTATGTCCGCCCAGTAAACCAGATCTACGCTCGCTATCAACTCGCAACGAGACGGCAAAGTCCCGGAGAATCGATAGATGAATTCTACGCCACGCTACTAATTTTGGGACGAGCCTGCAGCTGCCCGTCGGTGAACGCAAATGAACACACGGACATGTTAATGCGCGATGCTTTTGTGGCAGGTATGAACTCCTCCCAAATCCGCCAAAGACTTCTAGAAAAAGAGTCGCAAGGACTCTCAGAGGCACGGGCCCTAGCAGCCTCCCTAGACGTGGCCACGCGTAATACCCGCGCCTACGGCCCCGACCACTCCGTACGTACCCGTCGCGACAAACCCACCCCCCCCGGACACCCCACAGGCTTGCGCGGTCCAAACGCCAAGTCACACCAGGTGCGCCCGCTGCTATTTCTGCGGCCAGGCGAAACACCCCCGGCAGCGCTGCCCGGCCCGCGCAGCGATCTGCAAGAGCTGCGGGAAAAAGGGCCATTTCGCGGTTGTGTGCCGGTCCCGCGAGGTCGCCGCTGTCCCGGGACAACAGGGAGCTGTGCACGCCGCTTACGCTCCCCAACCCCCCCCCGCGCCCCATGTATGACCCGCCGGCGCAACCACTTTGGGTCCCGACCACCGCTCTCCCCGGAGAAGAGGGAGTTCTGCGCAGCTCTAACGCCACCCAAACCACCCCCCCGCGCCCCACGTATGACCCGCCGGCGCTACCAATTTGGGTCCCGACCACCGCTGTCCCCAGAGATGAGGGAGCCCCGCGCGTTCCTAACGCTCCCCAACCCCCCCAGCCCCCTATGTGCGACCCACAGACGCCGCCATTTTGGGTCCTGGCCACCACGAGGGGAGGAAGGGCGCCACCATCTTGGACCACCCCAGACCTGTACGACGCATGGGGGCGGCCATTTTGTCCACCCCCGCCACCATCTTGTGACCCCCCAGCCATGTGTGATGCATGGGGGCAGCCATTTTGTTCATCCCCGACGCCATCTTGGACAGCAACAACGGACCCCAGTGTCGACGGCTCCACGGGGTTCGAAGAAGACGCTCAACTACTACAACCACGTCTCGCTTCAATAACGCTGGACCAAGCTCGGCCCCGGACACTACAGACGACGACGACAACGGTGCTGATAAACGGGCACGAGACACCATGCCTAGTCGACTCGGGGAGCACGGAGAGCTTTATCCACCCCGACACGGTAAGACGCTGTTCTTTGACCACCCATCCCAGCGTACAAAAGATTTCCCTAGCTGCAGGTTCCCACTCCGTACAGATCAAAGGTTTCTGCACAGTTACCCTAACGGTGCAGGGGAGGGAGTTCAAAAACTACAGGCTCCACGTTCTTCCCCCAACTCTGTTCCCCCACATTACTGGGATTAGACTTCCAGTGCAATCTACAGAGCCTTACCTTCAAATTTGGCGGCCCAATACCCCCACTCACTATCTGCGGCCTCGCAACCCTCAAGGTGCAACCCCCGTCCTTGTTTGCGAACCTCACCCCGGATTGCAAACCCGTCGCCACTAGGAGCAGACGGTACAGCGCCCAGGACCGGACCTTCATTCGGTCCGAAGTCCAGCGGCTACTAAAGGAAGGCATAATCCAGGCCAGCAATAGTCCCTGGAGAGCACAGGTGGTAGTAGTGAAGACAGGGGAGAAACAAAGGATGGTCATAGACTATAGCCAGACCATCAACAGGTACACACAACTAGACGCGTACCATCTCCCCCGCATATCCGACATGGTCAATCGGATTGCCCAATATAAAGTCTTCTCCACCGTGGACCTCAAGTCCGCCTACCATCAGCTCCCCATCCGCCCAAGTGACCGCAAGTACACAGCCTTCGAGGCAGACGGGCGATTATACCATTTCCTAAGGGTCCCATTTGGCATCACAAACGGGGTCTCGGTCTTCCAACGAGAGATGGACCGAATGGTTGATCAACACGGGTTGCGGGCCACGTTCCCGTATCTCGACAATGTAACCATCTGCGGCCACAACCAGCAGGACCACGACGCCAACCTCCAAAAATTCCTCCAGATCGCTAAAGCCTTGAACCTCACGTACAACGAGGACAAGTGCGTTTTTAGCACCAACCGGCTAGCCATCCTGGGCTACGTAGTGCGCAATGGGATAATAGGCCCCGATCCCGAACGTATGCGCGCCATCATGGAATTTCCCCTCCCGCACTGCTCAAAAGCCCTGAAACGCTGCTTGGGGTTCTTTTCATACTACGCCCAGTGGGTCCCCCAGTACGCAGACAAGGCCCGCCCTCTAATACAGACCACGACCTTCCCTCTGTCGACAGAGGCTTGCCAGGCCTTCAGCCGCAACAAAGCGGATATCGCAAACGCCAAGATGCGCGCCATCGACGAGTCCCTCCCCTTCCAGGTCGAGAGCGACGCCTCCGACGTAGCTCTAGCGGCCACCCTTAACCAAGTGGGCAGACCCGTGGCCTTTTTCTCCCGAACCCTCCATGCTTCAGAAATCCGCCACTCCTCAGTGGAAAAGGAAGCCCAAGCCATAGTGGAAGCTGTGCGACATTGGAGGCATTACCTGGCCGGCAGGAGATTCACTCTCCTCACGGACCAACGGTCGGTAGCCTTCATGTTCGATAATGCACAACGGGGCAAAATCAAAAACGACAAGATCTTAAGGTGGAGGATCGAGCTCTCCACCTTCAACTACGAGATCTTGTATCGTCCCGGAAAGCTGAACGAGCCGTCCAATGCCCTATCCCGCGGCACATGTGCCAACGCACAAATTAACCGCCTCCAAACCCTCCACGAGGACCTCTGCCACCCGGGGGTCACTCGGTTTTTCCACTTTATCAAGTCCCGCAACCTCCCATACTCCTTAGAGGAGGTCCGTACAGTCACAAGGAACTGCCACATCTGCGCAGAGTGCAAACCGCATTTTTTCAGGCCGGATGGTGCGCACCTGATTAAGGCTTCCCGCCCCTTTGAACGCCTTAGTCTGGATTTCAAAGGACCCCCTCCCCTCCACCGACCGCAACATATACTTCCTTAATGTGGTGGACAAGTACTCCCGCTTCCCATTCGCCATCCCCTGTTCTGACATGACCGCGGCCACAGTCATTAAAGCCCTGAACACCATATTCACACTGTTCGGTTGCCCCGCATACGTCCACAGCGACAGGGGGTCCTCTTTCATGAGTGACGAGCTGCGCCAGTTCCTGCTCAGCAACGGGATAGCCTCGAGCAGGACGACAACCCCCGGGGGAATGGGCAAGTAGAGAGGGAGAACGGCACGGTCTGGAAGACCGTCCTACTGGCCCTACGGTCCAGGGACCTCCCAGATTCCCGGTGGCAGGAGGTCCTTCCGGACGCCCTCCACTCCATCCGGTCACTACTGTGTACTAGCACTAATCAAACGCCTCATGAGCGCCTACTTGTCTTCCCCAGGAAGTCCTCCTCTGGAACGTCGCTGCCGACCTGGCTGGCGGCCCCAGGACCCATCTTGCTCCGAAAGCACGTGCGGGCGCACAAGTCGGACCCGTTGGTCGAAAGGGTTCACCTCCTTCACGCGAACCCGCAGTACGCCTACGTGGAGTACCCCGACGGCCGACAGGACACGGTCTCTCTGCGAGATCTGGCGCCCGCCGGCAACACACACACCACCCCGACACCAATCACCCAACCCCCCCCCCTTCCTGCCACCGCCGCACCCCGCGACCGCCCCCTTCCCAGGAGGATCAGTCCTCCTCCCAGGCCCGACCAGGAATAAAGCCCAAGCTGAAACCGTAAGGCTTCCGGAGAAGACAACACCGGAACAAGCACCACCACCACCACCGGGGCCGAGGTGATCGACACGGACGACCAGACCGCCCAACCGACTCGTGGCGTCGATCTAACAGTACAATGTGGACTTTTAACGAGAACATTTTGTCTTTTCCTGACGATTACGGTAAATAGTTTGAAACAAAAAAAAACCTTGTACATACTGTTATAACATGTGAAAGTTTTCCTCCCAGGACCAGCCTTATAAACCCTTACCACCATGCGAAGCATCACCCCGCCGGGTTCATTTTTAACAAGGGGTGAATGTGGTAGCATGCATTAGGGGTCATGTGGGACTGTGAAGCCATGATGTCATTGACTGACAGATCCCGGGTCCTGGTTGGACGTTGACCTCTAGCTCCGCCCTGAAGGCGGAGTATAAGTACCTGGAGCCCTCCCCCGCAGGTAGTCTACTACTGAACTGCGGGGGAAACAGTCTCCCTTAATAAAGCCTCATCGACTTCACTCTATTCGTCTCTCGGAGTCTTTGTGCGCTACAGTGCATATCTATCAAGACCTGGGATTTGGGTTGGCCAAGCAGAGGGCTGGTTACAACTGGATCAAGGCCACTCTCTACAAGATGGATTGAAGTTTGGCCTCCAGGGCACCGCTCGTTTGTAGGTTACGCACCAGAAGCAAGAGTGTTATTTTGACTCGCCGGAGGAGGCGAAGGACTTTATGCGAGACCATGGACTGGGAGTGTGTGAGGACATTAAACATTGGAGTGGTGTTGGTACAGAGTATTGGTACATGCACTGGGTGGAATGGCAAAGCTTATGGCGATGGGAGCGGAGAGGGTCAGTGTGCCTTTTGATTGTTCTTGTCTGTTTGTTGTTTAGAGAGATGGGGTTGAAGGGCAGATTGGGGGGGGGGGGTGAGGAGTAGCCAGAGGCCCTGGGAAGGGGCCACCATGCTAGTTGGTTGGGCTAGTTAACGGAAGTGAAATGGGGGGTGCCAAGATGAGGGAGTGAGGGAGGGGAGAATGGGTTGACTCTTTGTTTGGTTATGGGAGGGGGGCGGGTCTGGGGGGTGGGGGTTGATGACATAGGTGTGGTTGTTGTGGCGCAGTTGGTTCAGGAGGGATGGTGGCGGACATCTTGGGACGGGTCCGGAAAGGTGCAGGGCGCAGGCCGGGGGGGAACTGGCTGAAGAAGGGCTCTGGCTGATCGACAGAGGAGGGGGTCGGGGAGCCTCCTGACCCGGTTGGTTACATGGAACATACAAGGGGTTGAATGGGCCAGTTAAACGGTCGCAAGTTTTCGCACAGTTGAGGAGGTTGAAGACGGGCGTTGTGTTTCTTCAGGAGACACACCTGAAGCTGGGCGATCAGACGATGGGCGGGGCAGGTGTTCCACTCAGGGTTGGATATGAAGACGAGGGGGCTGGTGGTGCTGGTTAAAAAGAGAGTGGCCTTTGACGTTGGCAGTGTTGTAGCTGACTCTGGGGGCAGATGCATGATGGTTTTGGGAAGCTGGAGGGGACGTCTGTGGTTCTGGTGAACGTCTATGGCCCAAATTGGGATGACATGGAATTTATGAGGAAGCTGTTAGGGATGATCCCAGATCTGGACATGCACCAGCTGATACTGGGGGGGTGGGGGGGGGGGCTGGATTTTAACGCAATTTTGGTTCATAGACCCTTTGCGGGGTGGGGGGGGGAACCCCTGGAGGTTTGGGAGGCCGAGGGCAAAGAAGTGCTCTTATTTCTGGCATGTGCAATGGGTGTACTCCCAGATTGACTTTTTTGTGATGGATGAGACGCTGTTGGCGGGATGAGCCGATTCTGAGTATTCGGCAATCGTGGTTTCTGACCACACGCTGCGCTGGGTGGATTTGCGGGTAGTTCAGGGGGAGGCCCAGTGGCTGCAGTGGAGGATAGACGTGGGGTTGTTGGCGGATGAGGGGGTGTGCGAGAGAGTGAGGGCCACCATTCGAGGGATGTGGAGAGAAATGACATGGGGGAGATCCTGGCCTCCACCTTGTGGGGGGCATTTAAGGCAGTAGTTAGGGGGGAGTTTATTTCAATTTGGGAGTGGGGGGAATGAGAGGAGAGCAAGGCCAATGGATGTGATTTCGAGGGTGGATCGGAGGGTGGTGCCAGAGGAGGGGCTACTAAAAAGAGGCAGAGGCTCCACATGGAGTTTGGTTTGGTGTCCACAGGGAAGGCAGTAGGGCAACTGTGGAGGGCCAGAGGGGCAGTGTATGAGTACAGGGAACAAACCAGCAGGATGTTGGTGCACTAACTGAGGAAGCAGGCAGCAGCGAGGGAGATTGGAAGGGTGAGAGATGAGGGAGGTAAGGTGGCATCAGACCCAGAAGGGGTGAATAGGCCTTTTACAGAAGGTTACATGAGTTGGAGCAACTGCCTGGCGAGGAAGGCATAAAGCGGTTCTAGGACGGGCACGAGTCCCCAAGGGTGGAGGAGGAGAAGGTGCAGGGGTTGGGGATCTAGGTTGGTGATGGACATCAATTCAGATGAGACGCTGAGAAGCAGTGAACCGATGCTTTAATAGACTAAATATGTGCCGACCTGTAGCTCCTCCTGCACTGCAGGGCTGACCCAGGTCAACAGGCTTTATACCTCCTCAGCTGGGCGGAGCCAACAGCGCCAATAATAACATTCCAACAGTACAACAGCAACAACCAATAACAGAACAGCAATAACAATAAGTATATACAACAGTGGAGATAACGATACTAATAGAACAGTAGAGCATATATACAACAGCCATAGGTAGCCATACGTGGCTCACCACATTCATCCCCCGTTAAGAAAAAATCCGGCGGGGGTGAAAGGGACTCACGAGTTCCGTCTCACAGGAGGAAGAATTGTTCGCTGCGAACGCCTCAGCTCCGGCTGCGGCGTGGACACTGGCGTCGAGACCTTCGGCCCCGGGAGCACATCGTCCGCACGACAGGGTCCCGGATAGGGTGACGACGCAGAGGCAGGGCTAAAGGACCCTGTGGGAGATGTTGGTGAAGGTGTGGGTGGGGAGGTGAGTGGGGAGGTGGCTGGGAGGGGTGCGGTGATAATGGGCGCGGGGGTACCCACGCGAGCCAGGTCCCGGAGGGAGACTGTGTCCTGTCGTCCATCGCGTGTGCTGCATACGTGTACTGAGGGTTTGCGTGGAGAAGCTGAACCCGCTCGACCAGGGGATCGGCCTTATGGCTCCTCGCGTGTTTCCGTAGGAGGACCGGCCCAGGTTTCGTTAACCAGGCCGGGAGCGAGACCCCGGAGATCAACGTCCTGGGAAAGACAAATAGACGGTTGTGAGGGATCTCGTTTGTGGCAGTACACAGAAGCGACCGGATAGAGTGGAGCGCGTCAGGGAGGACGTCTTGCCAGCAGGAGACTGGGACACTTCTAGACCATAGGGCCAGAAGGACGGCCTTCCAGACCGTAGCATTCTCCCTCTCCACCTGCCCGTTCCCCGGGGGTTGTAGCTGGTAGTCCTGCTCGAGGCAACGCCCTTACTGAGCAGGTACTGACGCAGCTCATCACTCATAAAAGAGGAGCCCCATTCGCTATGTATATAAGCGGGGGAACCAAACAGGGAGAAAATGCTGCGCAGGGCCTTGATGACAGTGGCAGAGGACATATCAGGACAAGGGATTGCAAACGGGAAGCAAGAGTACTCATCAACAACGTTGAGAAAGTACACATTACGGTCAGTGGAGGGGAGTGGCCCTTTGAAGTCCATGCTGAGGCGTTCAAAAGGGCGGGAGGACTTCACCAGGTGAGCCTTGTCCGTACAATAGAAGGGCGGCTTGCACTCTGCACAGATTTGGCAGTCCCTGGTCACAGCCCTGACATAGTCAGTGGAGTAGGGCAGGTTGCGGGCCTTGACAAAGTGAAGAAGCCGGGTGACCCCCGGGTGACAGAGGTCATTGTGGATGGCCCGTAACCGGTCTGTTTGTGCGCTGGCGCATATACCGCGGGACAGTGCATCTGGGGCTCGTTGAGCTTCCCAGGGCGATACAAGATGTTGTAGTTATAGGTGGAGAGTTCGATTCTCCACCGCAGAATGTTGTCGTTCTTAATGTTGCCCCGCTGCGTGTTATTAAACATCAAGGCAACTGACCGTTGGTCTGTGAGGAGTGAATCTCCTGCCGCCCAGGTAATGCCTCCAGTGTCGCACAGCTTCCACAATGGCTTGTGCCGCCTCGACGGAGGAGTGTCGAATCTCGGAGGCATGGAGGGTACGGGAAAAAAAGGTGACAGGTCTTCCTGCCTGGTTGAGGATAGCGGCCAGGGCAAAGTCAGATGCATCGCTCTCCACCTGGAACCGAAGGGATTCATCCACAGCGTGCATCGTGGCCTTGGCAATGTCGGCTCTGATGCGGTTGAAAGCCAAGCGGGCCTCAGCCGTCAGGGGAAAAATGAGGGGACTTAATGAGTGGGCGGGCCTTTGGACATAATACGAGAAAAACCCCAGGCATCTTTTCAGGGCCTTGGGGCAGTGGGGGCGGGGAGCTGGAGAAGGGGGCGCATGCGGTCGGGGTCAGGCCCTAGGACACCGTTTTCCACGACATAGCCGAGGATGGCTAGCCGGGTTGTGCAGAAAACGCATTTCTCCTTATTGCAGGTTAAATTAAGGAGTCGGGCGGTGCGGAGGAATTTATCTAGGTTCGCGTCATGGTCCTGCAGGTCATGGCCGCAGATGGTGACATTATCCAAGTACGGGAACGTGGGCCCGCGGCCATCTGACTCGAAGGCAGTGTACTGGCGGTCTTCCAGCCGGATAAGGAGCTGGTGGTACGCGGACTTCAAGTCTACCATAGAGAAGACTCGATACTGCGCAATCCGATTGACCATATCAGATATGCGTGGGAGGGGGTACCCATCGAGCTGCGTGTACCGGTTGATCATCTGACTGTAGTCCACTACCATCCAGTTCTTTTCCCCGGTCCGGACGACCACCACTTGCGCTCTCCAGGGGCTGTTGCTGGCCTCAATGATCCCTTCCTCCAGGAGCCGCTGAACCTCTGACCTGATGAAGGCCCTGTCCTGAGCACTGTACCGTCTGCTCTGGGTGACGACAGACTTACAGTCTGGGGTGAGGTTCACGAAGAGCGAGGGAGGGGCGACCTTCAGGGTCGCGAGGCAACAGATCGTGAGAGGGGGCAGGGGTCCCCCGAATTTTAGTGTTAGGCTTCTGAGGTTGCACTGGAAATCTAACCCGAGCAGGAGGGGAGCGCAGAGATGAGGGAGGACGTAGAGCTTAAAGTTAGTGTACTCTACGCCTTGTATTGACAGGTTTGCAATGCAATACCCCCGGATCTGTACGGAGTGCGAACCGGAGGCGAGAGATATAGTCTGCGAGACGGGGAGGACTTGGAGGGCGCAGCGCCTTACCATATCCGGGTGGACAAAACTATCTGTGCTCCCAGAGTCGAAGAGGCAGGACGCCTCCTGCCCGTTGAGTTTGACAGCCATCATCGAATTTCGCAGATGGTAAGGCCGGGACTGGTCGAGCTGGACCGAGCTGAGGTAATGCGAAGGACTATCTGTGCCAGCAGCGTGATCACAAAATGGCGTCGTCGACGATGTCGGCCAAGATGGCGGCGTCCACAGGTCGCACGTGGCGGGCCGTGTCGGTGACGACGACCAAGATGGCGTCCTCCACGGGTCGCACGCGGCGGATAACGCGTCAGAAGGGGGTGGTCCCGGCAGGCACGATGCCACGTTGTGGGGTCTGTGAGCCTCAGGCCTACAGGATTTTGATTTGGGGGCTTTAGAGCTACTCAGACATACCTTTGCAAAATGACCTTCTTGTCGCACTCATTACACACATCGCTGCGCGCTGGGCAGAGCTGCCGGGGATGCTGGCCCTGCCCACAGAAATAACAGCCAGGTTCTCCGGAGCTGGCCGGCAGCCGTGCGGCGCAGGAGTGAGATACGCCTGGGTCAGGTGATGACTTTGCCTCTGATGTCCCCGAGGACGCCGCGTGGTCGGACGGGAAGGCCTCGAGGCTCTGGAAAGCCACTTCTAATGAGGTAGCCAGCTTCACTGTCGCCTCGAGGTCGAAAGCCCCTTTCTTGAGGAGGTGCTGCCGGACATAGCTGGGCCGGACTCCAGCCACATAAGTGTCCCGAATCATTAGCTCCGAATGCTCGAATGCAGAGTCCGCCCAGCAGTTACAACTGCGGGCGAGTACACTCAACTCACGAAGATATTCCGCGAGCGACTCACCCTGGCGCTGACGCCACGTGGTGAGGAAGTGTCGGGCGAGGACCTCGTTGACCGGCCTCACAAACTGTTCCTTGAGTACATCTACAGCCTCCGTATACGATCCCGCATCTCAGATTAACTGGAAGATCCGGTGGCTCACCCGGGCGTTGAGGAGACGTTGCTTGAGTGCCGGGGAAACCGCAGCAGTCGAGGATTCGAGGTAGGCCTCGAAGCAGCTGAGCTAATGCTCAAAGATAGCCGGCGCTTCAGCGGCCTGCGGGTCCAGTTCGAGACGTTCAGGTTTGAGGACAGCATCCATTATCGAAATTTTAGTTTATTAAATTGATGGACATCAATTCAGACGAGACGCTGAGAAGCAGTGAACCGATGCTTTAATAAACTAAAAGTGTGCCAACCTGTAGCTCCTCCCATACTGCAGGGCTGCCCCAGATCAACGGGCTTTATACCTCCTCAGAGGGGCGGAGCCACAGGTGGAGCCAACAGCACCAAGAATAACATTCCAACAGTACAACAGCAACAACCAATAACAGAACAGCAATAACAATAATTATATTCAACAGTGGAGATAACAATACTAATAGAACAGTAGAACATATATACAACATATATACAGGGGCTTGTTTAGCTCACTGGACTAAATCGCTGGCTTTTAAAGCAGACCAAGGCAGGCCAGCAGCACGGTTCAATTCCCGTACCAGCCTCCCTGAACAGGCACTGGAATGTGGCGACTAGGGGCTTTTCACAGTAGCTTCATTGAAGCCTACTTGTGACAATAAGTGATTTTCATTTCATTTCAACAGCCTTACATAGCCATACGTGGCTCACCACAGTTGGGCTGAGGGAGGTGATGGACTGCATAGGTTCGATGAAGGCAGGAAAGGCCCCGGGCTGGATGGGTTTCCAGCCGAGTTCTATAAGAAATTGGGTCCGGAGCTGGGGCCTCTGCTTGTGGCGAGGGGAAGGGGGGGGTGCTCCTCCGCACATTGTCGCAGGCATCCATCTTGTTGATTTTAAACACCGATAAGGACCTGGAGCAGTGTAGGTCGTACCTCCCGATTTCGCTCCTAATATGGATATGAAGGTATTAGCGTTACGGATAGACGATTGTGTGCTGGGAGTGGACCAGACGTGGTTTGTGATGTGTTGGCTCCCCCAGCCCATACAACCCTCCCTACCTCTGTAACTTCCACCAGCCTGTAAAACCCTCCCGATTTTGTTTCCACTTCCAGCCCCGTCACAGAATCACAGAATGATACAGTGCAGAAGAGGCCTTTCGGCCCATCGATTCTGCACCGACGCATGAAGGACACCTGACCTGCCTCCCTAATCCCATTTGCTATCACTTAGCCCATAGCCTTGAATGTTACGATGAGCCAAGAGTTCATCCAGGTACTTTTTAAAGGATGTGAGGCATCCCGCCACTACCACCCACCCAGGCAGTGCATTCCAGACCCTCACCACTCTCTGGGTAAAAAAGGTTTTTCCTCAAATCCCCCCTGAACCCCCTGCCCCTCACCTTGAACTTGTGTCCCCTAGTAACCAACTCTTCAAATAAGGGGGACAGCTGTTCCTGTCAACCCCGGCCATGCCTCTCGTAATCTTGTACACCTCGATCAGGTCACCCCTCAGTCTTCTCTGCTCCAGAAAAAACAACCCAAGTCTATCCAACCTCTCTTCATAACTTAAATATTCCATCCCAGGCAACTTCCTGGTCAATTGCTTCCTGTATCTGTGGGTTCCTCGAGCCCCTACATCCCTCCATATCTCTATAACAACCTGTAGCCCCAACAAGCCTCTCTATCTCTAGAGATTCCACCTGCACCGACAACCCAACTGGTCGCTGTATCCTCCTCCAGCCCTTATAACGTTCCCTATCCCTGTACCCTCCTCCGTCCTCTACAAATGTCCCTATTTTAGCACAGGGCTAAGTTGCTGGCTTTGAAAGCAGACCAAGGCAGGCCAGCAGCACGGTTCAATTCCCGTACCAGCCTTCCTGAACAGGCGGCGGAATGTGGCGACTAGGGGCTTTTCACAGTAACTTCATTTGAAGCCTACTTGTGACAATAAGCGATTTTCATTTCATTTCATTACCTCCAGCCCTACAACCCTAAAACCGTCCCCTAAAACCCTCCCTATCTCTGTAACCTCCCCAAGCCCAGAGCGACATGGTAACACTTTTGCTTCACAACTCCAGGGTCCCTGGTTCGATTCCGGCTTGGGTCACTGTCTGTGCGGAGTCTGCACGTTCTTCCCATGTGTGCGTGGGTTTCCTCCGGGTGCTCCGGTTTCCTCCCACAGTCCGAAGATGTGCATTTTGGGTGGATTGCTTATGAAAATTGCCCCTTTGGTCCGAAAAAAGAGGTTAGGTGGGGTTACTGGATTACGGGGATAGGGTGGAGGTGCGGTGCTCTTTCCAATGTCTGGTGCAGACAGAATAGGGCGAATGGCCTCCTTCTGCACTGTAAATTCAATGATTCTATGAACCCTCTCTATCTCTGTAACCTCCTCCATCCCCTACACCCCTCCCTAAGAATGTGGAACTCAATCCCACAGGGAGTGGGGCGTATGTGGAACGTGCACTCACAGGGAGTGGTGAGAATGTGGGACTCGCTCCCACAGGGAGTGGGGAAAATGTAAACTCGCTCCCTTAATATGTGGGCAGAATGTAGACTCGTTCCTACACGGTGTGGGGGGAATGTGTGACTCGGCCCACAGGGAGTGGGGAGAATGTGATACTCGCTACCAGAGGGAGTGCGGAGAATGTGGGACTCGGTCCTAGAGTGTGTGTGGGGAGAATGTGGGACCTGCTATCACAGGGAGTGGGGAGAATGTGGGATTCATTCCGATAGGTCGTGAGGAGAATGCGGGACCCGCTCCCACGGGGAGTGGGGAGAATGTGGGACTCACTCCCACAGGTAGTGGGGAGAATGCGGGACCCGCTCCCACAGGGAGTGGGGAGAATGTGGGACTCACTCCCACAGGGAGTGGGGAGAATGTGGGACCTGCTCCCACAGGGAGTGGGGAGAATGTGGGATTCATTCCCACAGGTAGTGAGGAGAATGCTGGACCCGCTCCCAAAGGGAGTGGGGAGAATGTGGGACTCTCTCCCACAGGGAGTGGGGAGAATGTGGGACTCACTCCCACAGAGAGTTGGGAGAATGTGGGACTCACTGCCACAGGTAGTGGGGAGAATGTGGGACACACTCTCATAAGGAGTGGTTGAGGTGAATAGTGTTGATATATTTCAGGGGGAAGCTGGATAAACACATGAGGGAGCGATGAATACAAGGAAGTGGTGACGGGGGAAATGAAGAGGGAGGTGGGAAAGAGGCTCTTGTTGAGCAGGCTTTGTGGAGTTGGGCCGAAAGGTCTGGTTCTGTGCTGTTTCTTCACTGTAATCCATTGTATTCCACAGGAGTGAGTAGTGAGGGTGAATGGTCAATGTCGGTATCTGGGAATGTTACAGCGTTCCATCACTCCTGCATTGTGATTCCCTGCAATTGCACGTTTCCAAAGGATCTGACCCCAGGCGAGAGTGCGATGATCTGGTTCAAAGATCATGATGCCCCGGGAAACGAAGTGGATTGCTCTACGAATTCAAAGAAGGTCCAATCGGATTACAACCGTTGTGGGTCCCTGCTGAATAGCACGGCTCTCAATAACTGCACCTTGCTGATTGAGAACGTTTCCCAGAGCGATGGAGGAAACTACCTATTCCGACTGGAAGTCAATCAAGAATCAAAAGGAAAGTACACATATAGGAAATATCCAGTCTATATCCATGTTTCCGGTAAGTGTAGAAGGTGTGAAGGAGCTTGAGTATTTACACAAATGCTGACACACTCCTCGAGGATCCCCCCCCCTGGAAACATTGACACACTCCCCGAGGATTCTAATTTGTAAATACGACACACTCCCCTAGGATACCACGCTGTAAATACTGACACACACTCCTAGGATCCACCCCCCCCCTGTAAACATTGACACACTCCCCTAGGATACTGCCCTGTAAATACTGACACACTCCCCTAGGATACGGCCCTGTAAATACTGACACACTCCCCTAGGATACCGCCCTGTAACTACTGACACACTCCCCTAGGATGCTGCCCTGTAAATACTGACACACTCCCCTAGGATGCTGCCCTGTAAATACTGACACACTCCCCTGGGATACCGCCCTGTAAATACTGACACACTCCCCTAGGATGCTGCCCTGTAAATACTGACACACTCCCCTAGGATGCTGCCCTGTAAATAATGACACACTCCCCTAGGATACCGCCCTGTAAATACTGAGACACTTCCCTAGGATGCTGCCCTGTAAATACTGACACACTCCCCTAGGATGCTGCCCTGTAAACATTGACACACTCCCCTAGGATACCGCCCTGTAAATACTGACACACACCCCTAGGATACCGCCCTGTAAATACTGACACACTCCCCTAGGATGCTGCCCTGTAAATACTGACACACTCCCCTAGGATACCGCCCTGTAAACATGGACACACTCCCCTAGGATACCGCCCTGTAAATACTGACACACTCCCCTAGGATGCTGCCCTGTAAATACTGACACACTCCCCTAGGATGCTGCCCTGTAAACATTGACACACTCCCCTAGGATACCGCCCTGTAAATACTGACACACTCCCCTAGGATACCGCCCTGTAAATACTGACACACTCCCCGAGGATACCACCCTGTAAATACTGACACACTCCCCTAGGATGCTGCCCTGTAAATACTGACACACTCCCCTAGGATACCGCCCTGTAAATACTGACACACTCCCCTAGGATGCTGCCCTGTAAATACTGACACACTCCCCGAGGATACCGCCCTGTAAATACTGACACACTCCCCTAGGATACTGCCCTGTAAACATTGACACACTCCCCTAGGATACTGCCCTGTAAACATTGACACACTCCCCTAGGATGCTGCCCTGTAAATACTGACACACTCCCCTAGGATACCGCCCTGTAAATACTGACACACTCCCCTAGGATGCTGCCCTGTAAATACTGACACACTCCCCTAGGATACCGCCCTGTAATAACTGACACACTCCCCTAGGATACCGCCCTGTAAATACTGACACACTCCCCTAGGATACCGCCCTGTAATAACTGACACACTCCCCTAGGATGCTGCCCTGTAAATACTGACACACTCCCCTAGGATACCGCCCTGTAAATACTGACACACTCCCCTAGGATACCGCCCTGTAAATACTGACACACTCCCCTAGGATACCGCCCTGTAATAACTGACACACTCCCCTAGGATGCTGCCCTGTAAATACTGACACACTCCCCTAGGATACCGCCCTGTAAATACTGACACACTCCCCTAGGATACCGCTCTGTAAACATTGACACACTCCCCTAGGATACCGCCCTGTAAATACTGACACACTCCCCTAGGATGCTGCCCTGTAAATACTGACACACTCCCCTAGGATACCGCCCTGTAAACATTGACACACTCCCCTAGGATACCGCCCTGTAAATACTGACACACTCCCCTAGGATACCGCCCTGTAATAACTGACACACTCCCCTAGGATGCTGCCCTGTAAATACTGACACACTCCCCTAGGATACCGCCCTGTAAATACTGACACACTCCCCTAGGATAACGCCCTGTAAATACTGACACACTCCCCTAGGATACCGCCCTGTAAATACTGACACACTCCCCTAGGATACTGCCCTGTAAACATTGACGCACTCCCCTAGGATACCGCCCTGTAAACATTGACACACTCCCCTAGGATGCTGCCCTGTAAATACTGACACACTCCCTTAGGATACCGCCCTGTAAATACTGACACACTCCCCTAGGATACCGCCCTGTAAATACTGACACACTCCCCTAGGATGCCGCCCTGTAAATATTGACACACTCCCCGAGGATACCGCCCTGTAAATACTGACACACTCCCCTAGGATACTGCCCTGTAAATACTGACACACTCCCCTAGGATGCTGCCCTGTAAATACTGACACACTCGCCTAGGATACCACCCTGTAAATACTGACACACTCCCCTAGGATGCCGCCCTGTAAATATTGACACACTCCCCGAGGATACTGCCCTGTAAATACTGACACACTCCCCTAGGATACTGCCCTGTAAATACTGACACACTCCCCTAGGATGCTGCCCTGTAAATACTGACACACTCGCCTAGGATACCGCCCTGTAAATACTGACACACTCCCCTAGGATGCTGCCCTGTAAACATTGACACACTCCCCTAGGATGCCGCCCTGTAAATACTGACACACTCCCCTAGGATGCCGCCCTGTAAATACTGACACACACCCCGAGGATACCGCCCTGTAAATACTGACACACTCCCCTAGGATGCTGCCCTGTAAATACTGACACACTCCCCTCGGATACCGCCCTGTAAATACTGACACACTCCCCTAGGATGCTGCCCTGTAAATACTGACACACTCCCCTAGGATACTGCCCTGTAAACATTGACACACTCCCCTAGGATACTGCCCTGTAAACATTGACACACTCCCCTAGGATGCTGCCCTGTAAATACTGACACACTCCCCTAGGATACCGCCCTGTAAATACTGACACACTCCCCTAGGATGCTGCCCTGTAAATACTGACACACTCCCCTAGGATACCGCCCTGTAAACATTGACACACTCCCCTAGGATACCGCCCTGTAAATACTGACACACTCCCCTAGGATACCGCCCTGTAATAACTGACACACTCCCCTAGGATGCTGCCCTGTAAATACTGACACACTCCCCTAGGATACCGCCCTGTAAACATTGACACACTCCCCTAGGATGCTGCCCTGTAAATACTGACACACTCCCCTAGGATACCGCCCTGTAAATACTGACACACTCCCCTAGGATACTGCCCTGTAAACATTGACACACTCCCCTAGGATACCGCCCTGTAAATACTGACACACTCCCCTAGGATACCGCCCTGTAATAACTGACACACTCCCCTAGGATGCTGCCCTGTAAATACTGACACACTCCCCTAGGATACCGCCCTGTAAACATTGACACACTCCCCTAGGATGCTGCCCTGTAAATACTGACACACTCCCCTAGGATACCGCCCTGTAAATACTGACACACTCCCCTAGGATACTGCCCTGTAAACATTGACACACTCCCCTAGGATACTGCCCTGTAAACATTGACACACTCCCCTAGGATGCTGCCCTGTAAATACTGACACACTCCCCTAGGATACCGCCCTGTAAATACTGACACACTCCCCTAGGTTGCTGCCCTGTAAACATTTACACACTCCCCTAGGATGCTGCCCTGTAAATACTGACACACTCCCCTAGGATACCGCCCTGTAAATACTGACACACACCCGTAGGATGCTGCCCTGTAAATACTGACACACTCCCCTAGGATGCTGCCCTGTAAATACTGACACACTCCCCTAGGATGCTGCCCTGTAAATACTGACACACTCCCCTAGGATACCGCCCTGTAAATACTGACACACTCCCCTAGGATACTGCCCTGTAAACATTGACACACTCCCCTAGGATACTGCCCTGTAAACATTGACACACTCCCCTAGGATGCTGCCCTGTAAATACTGACACACTCCCCTAGGATACCGCCCTGTAAATACTGACACACTCCCCTAGGATGCTGCCCTGTAAATACTGACACACTCCCCTAGGATACCGCCCTGTAAACATTGACACACTCCCCTAGGATACCGCCCTGTAAATACTGACACACTCCCCTAGGATACCGCCCTGTAATAACTGACACACTCCCCTAGGATGCTGCCCTGTAAATACTGACACACTCCCCTAGGATACCGCCCTGTAATCATTGACACACTCCCCTAGGATGCTGCCCTGTAAATACTGACACACTCCCCTAGGATACCGCCCTGTAAATACTGACACACTCCCCTAGGATACTGCCCTGTAAACATTGACACACTCCCCTAGGATACCGCCCTGTAAATACTGACACACTCCCCTAGGATACCGCCCTGTAATAACTGACACACTCCCCTAGGATGCTGCCCTGTAAATACTGACACACTCCCCTAGGATACCGCCCTGTAAACATTGACACACTCCCCTAGGATGCTGCCCTGTAAATACTGACACACTCCCCTAGGATACCGCCCTGTAAATACTGACACACTCCCCTAGGATACTGCCCTGTAAACATTGACACACTCCCCTAGGATACTGCCCTGTAAACATTGACACACTCCCCTAGGATGCTGCCCTGTAAATACTGACACACTCCCCTAGGATACCGCCCTGTAAATACTGACACACTCCCCTAGGTTGCTGCCCTGTAAACATTTACACACTCCCCTAGGATGCTGCCCTGTAAATACTGACACACTCCCCTCGGATACCGCCCTGTAAATACTGACACACACCCGTAGGATGCTGCCCTGTAAATACTGACACACTCCCCTAGGATGCTGCCCTGTAAATACTGACACACTCCCCTAGGATACCGCCCTGTAAATACTGACACACTCCCCTAGGATACCGCCCTGTAAATACTGACACACTCCCCTAGGATACCGCCCTGTAAATACTGACACACTCCCCTAGGATGCTGCCCTGTAAATACTGACACACTCCCCTAGGATACCGCCCTGTAAATACTGACACACTCCCCTAGGATACCGCCCTGTAAATACTGACACACTCCCCTAGGATACCGCCCTGTAAATACTGACACACTCCCCTAGGATACCGCCCTGTAAATACTGACACACTCCCCTAGGATACTGCCCTTTAAACATTGACACACTCCCCTAGGATGCTGCCCTGTAAACATTGACACACTCCCCTAGGATGCTGCCCTGTAAATACTGACACACTCCCCTAGGATGCTGCCCTGTAAATACTGACACACTCCCCTAGGATGCTGCCCTGTAAACATTGACACACTCCCCTAGGATACTGCCCTGTAAACATTGACACACTCCCCTAGGATGCTGCCCTGTAAACATTGACACACTCCCCTAGGATACCGCCCTGTAATAACTGACACACTCCCCTAGGATGCTGCCCTGTAAATACTGACACACTCCCCTAGGATACCGCCCTGTAAATACTGACACACTCCCCTAGGATGCCGCCCTGTAAATACTGACACACTCCCCTAGGATACCACCCTGTAAATACTGACACACTTCCTGAGAATTGAACCTGTAAACGCTGACACACTTCCTGAGAATTGAACCTGTAAACGCTGACACCCTCCCCAGGAATTCATCCTGTAAATACTGACACACTCCCTAGGAATTCCCCCTGTAAATACTGACACACTCCCCAGAGATTCTCCCCTGTAAATACTGACACACTTCCCAGGGCTCCCCCCTTTAAATACTGACACACTTCCCGGGGGTTCCCCCTGTAGACACTGACACACTCCCCGGGGATTCCCCTGTAAATACTGTCATGGGAGTGTACCTTTAAGAAATGGGTGTTTATCAAATAGCTACAGTGATGTCATTGTGTGGGTGGAGCTGGGTTGTGTCTCTGATCCACTTTGTGTTTTACTTTCGTTCTCGGGTTGAGATGCATTTTACCCTGATAAGCGCCCATAATACTGACACCCTCTCCGGGGATCCCCCCGTGTAAATACTGACACACTCCCCGGGGATCCCCCCCTGTAAATACTGACACACTCCCCGGTGATTTCCCCTGTAAATACTGACACCCTCCCCAGGGATTCCCACTATAAATATTGACACACTTCCCGGGGATTCCTCCTGTAAATGCTGACACATTCCCCGGGATTTCCCCTCTAATACTGACACACTTCCCGGGGATTCCCCCTGTAAATACTGACACACTCCCCAGAGATTCTCCCCTGTAAATACTGACACACTTCCCAGGGCTCTCCCCTTTAAATACTGACACACTTCCCGGGGATTCCCCTGTAAACACTGACACACTCCCCGGGGATTCCCCTGTAAATACTGTCATGGGAGTGTACCTTTAAGAAATGGGTGTTTATCAAATAGCTACAGTAATGTCATTGTGTGGGTGGAGCTGGGTTGTGTCTCTGATCCACTTTGTGTTTTACTTTCGTTTTCGGGTTGAGATGCATTTTCCCCTGATAAGCGCCCATAATACCGACACCCTCTCTTGGGATCCCCCCCTGTAAATACTGACACACTCCCCGGGGACCCCCCCTGTAAATGCTGACACATTCCCCGGTTTTCCCCTCTAATACTGACACACTCCCCGGGGATTCCCCCCTGTAAATACTGACACACTCCCTAGGAATTCCCCCTGTAAATACTGACACACTTCCCAGGGATTCTCCCATGTAAATACTGACACACTTCCCAGGGCTCCCCCCCTTTAAATACTGACACACTTCCCAGGGATTCCCCCTGTAAATACTGACACACTCCCCATGGATTGTCCCTGTAAATACGACACTCTCCCCAAGGATTCACTCTCGCACACACACACTCTCATTCACTCCCACTCCCACACACAGTCGCACGCATTCAACCTTACACACAATCTTACACATATGCACTCTTGCACGCAGGCACACCCACACTCACTCACACACACACATTTACACTCTCTCAAACATATTTACACTGACTCTCACACATTCATTACTTACTCTCTCTGACACACACTCACACACTTATACTCTCTCACACACACTCGCGCTCATACATAAACACTCACACAAACACACATTCACACACACTCACACACACATATACTCACACACTCACTCCCACATACATTCCCACACACAATACACAAACACATATATGCTCTCACACACACAAATTTGTATTCGCACATATACACATGCACTCATAATCATACTCACACACACTCACTCACACACACTCACGCACCCACACACTCGGAAACACACACCCAGACACAGACACTCATGCCCACACTCTCACAAGCACACTCCCTCACAAGCCCACTCCCTCACACGCACACTCAATCACACGCACACTCAATCACACGCACACGCAATCACACGCACACTCAATCACACGCACACGCAATCACACGCAATCACACGCACACTCAATCACATGCACACAAACCTGCGCACACAAACTCTCATTCACCCACACACGCTCACACAATGTGCTCACACACACGCTTGATGCACGATCAATTGCACAAAGGCTAAAGTTGGGTACAACTGTGGCTTTATTACAGTCAGATGCGTGGCCTCCTGCTGCAGCTGGCGAAATGGCAGGGCACTGGAGGTCATGCATATTTATACAGTTCTCCATAGGCGGAGCCAGCTGGCAGGAGCTACCGGCGAACCTGTAGTGCAGGTCCTACCTTACATCTCCTATTACAGTGGTTCACCACATTCACCCCCTGTTAAAAATAAGTCGGGCGGGAGTGACGTGAAACTATATACAATTAGTGCAATTATGTACAGTGGTAGGGAAAGAAAAGTCCATGTTGACGGTCCGGAGTCCGTCAAAGGTTCAACCGGTCCGGTGCTTTGGTGCTTTGTTGGGAGCGGCGTAACGGTGGCGGCGAAGTCGGTACTGGCAGTAGTGGAGGTGGCACCGATGGCAGTGGTGGTAGTGCTGATGCTGGCCAGTCATCAGGGAACTCCGGGAGCGTGCAGTAGTCCTCTTCATCCTCTTGTGCGGAAAAGGGGAGGGGGGGGCCTCTGGTGGGGTCAATATTGGCGGGGCGGTGGGAGTTGGTGTTGGGGTGGAACCTGACGGTGCCAGGTCCCTGAGTGAGACAGTATCTTGGCGGCCGTCGGGGAACTCAACGTAGGCATATTGAGGGTTGGCGTGGAGCAGGTGAACCCTGTCCACCAAGGGGTCAGCCTTGTGGAGTCTGACGTGCCTACGGAGAAGGACCGGTCCTGGAGCAGCAAGCCAAGTCGGGAGCGACACCCCGGATGTGGACTTCCTGGGGAAGGTATAAACACGTTCATGGGGTGTGTTATTAGTGGCGGTGCACAATAGTGACCGGATGGAGTGTAGAGCGTCCGGGAGGACCTCCTGCCAGCGAGAGGCTGGGAGGTTCCTGGACCATAGGGCCAGCTGGACAGCCCTCCAAACTGTCCCATTCTCCCATTCTACTTGCCCATTTCCCCGGGGGGTTGTAGCTGGTCGTCCTGCTGGAGCCTATACCCCTGCTGAGCAGGAACTGACGCAGCTCTTCGTTCATGAATGAGGATCCCCTGTCACTGTGGATGTAGGCGGGGAAACCGAACAGAGCGAAGATGGTGCTGAGGGCCTTGATGACGGTGGCAGACGTCATATCGGGGCATGGGATGGCGAAGGGGAATCTGGAGTACTCATCGACCACACTGAGAATGTACGTATTACGGTTGGTGGAGGGGAGGGGCCCCTTGAAATCCACGCTGAGGCGTTCAAAGGGGTGGGAAGCCTTCACCAGGGGCGCACGGTCTGGCAGGTAGAATTGCGGCTTGCACTCCGCACAGACCTGGCAGTCCCTGGTGACTGTCCTTACTTCCTCGATGGAGTGGGGCAGATTGCGAGCTTTGACCAGATGGTACAATCGAGTGACCCCCGGGTGACAAAGGCTGTCGTGTAGGGCCCGGAGTTGGTCCACTTGTGCGCTGGCACATGTACCTCGGGAGAGGGCGTCTCGGGGCTCGTTGAGTTTACCTGGGCGATACAAGATCGCGTAATTATAGGTGGAGAGCTTGATTCTCCACCGCAAGATTTTATCATTTTTGATCTTGCCCCGTTGTGTGTTATTGAACATGAAGGCTACCGACCGTTGGTCCGTAAGGAGAGTGAATCTCTTACCGGCCAGGTAATGCACAGCTTCAACGATAGCTTGGGCCTCCTTCTCGACGGATGAGTGTCGAATTTCCGAGGCATGAAGGGTGCGGGAAAAGAATGCCACGGGTCTGCCTGCCTGGTTTAGAGTGGCGACAAGGGCGACGTCTGAAGTGTCGCTTTCTACTTGGAAAGGCAGTGACTCGTCCACTGCACGCATCCCAGCCTTGGTGATGTCTGCTCTGATGCGGGTGAAAGCATGTTGTGCCTCGGCCGCGAGGGGGAATTGGGTGGACTGAATGAGTGGGCGGGCCTTGTCCGCATAGTTTTGGACCCACTAAGCGGAGTAGGAAAAGAACCCCAGGCAGCGTTTGAGGGCCTTGGGGCAGTGGGGGAGGGGAAGTTCCATGAGGGGGCGCATGCGGTCGGGGTCGGGGTCGGGCCCGAGATGTCCGTTTCGGACTATATAGCCGGGAATGGCTAACGGGGTCGTGCTGAACACACACTTCTCTTTGTTGTAGGTCAGGTTGAGAAGAGTGGCAGTGCGGAGGAATTTATCGAGGTTGGCATCGTGGTCCTGCTGGTCATGGCCGCAGATGGTGACATTATCTAAGTACGGAAAGGTGGCCCACAAACCATACTGGTCGACCATTCGGTCCATCTCTCTTTGGAAGACCGAGACCCCATTTGTGACACCGAAAGGGACCCTAAGGAAGTGGTAGAGGCGACCATCCGCCTCGAAGGCAGTGTATGGCCGGTCCGACTTCCGGATGGGGAGCTGGTGGTAGGCGGATTTCAGGTCAATTGTTGAGAAGACCCTATCAGATATGCGTGGGAGGGGGTACGCGTCGAGCTGCATGTACCGATTGATGGTCTGGCTGTAGTCCACGACCATCCTGTGTTTCTCCCCAGTTTTAACCACTACCACTTGGGCTCTCCAGGGGCTGTTGCTGGCCTCGATAATACCCTCCTTAAGCAGCTGCTGGACTTCGGACCTGATGAAGGTCTTGTCCTGGGTGCTGTACCATCTGCTCCTAGTGGCAACTGGCTTGTAATCCGCAGTTAGATTGGCAAAAAGGGAGGGGGGATCGACCTTTTGTACAGGGTGACTGTACAAAAGCCTTGGATCGGGACGGAGTGGGATCCGGAGGCGAGGGAGATCCTTTGATTGGCAGGGTGGACCGCGAGAGAGCAGCGCTTTACCGTATCTGGGTGAACAAAGCTTTCGGTGCTCCCGGAGTCCAGCAGGCGCGAGGTCGCGTGGCCGTTGATTTTTTTTTTCAAATATTTTTTTAATTAAAGTTTTGCAAAGTTTTTCATAATAAATAGTAATAATCCTAACACAGCAAAGTAGAGTGAACATTAACATAGTGCAAAAAGAGAATATACAATAGCAATTGACTGGCCTCAGTCTTCCCACACCCTCCCAACGGAGCACTCACCCCCACTCCCCTATGGGTCGCTGCTGCTGCTGACGTTTTAATTTTCCCTGAGAAGCCATCGGACGGTATTATGCCCCAGCTCAGCAGCAGCAGCTCTGTACACTTGGCAAAATTATTTACACACATAAGTAGGCATCTGTTCGTGGTGTGTCATCCCTTGCTTCTCCCAGACAGAGTTCGCTGCCGTTGTCGTCTCGTTCCGCTTCTGCGCAGTTCCGCTTCTGCGGCCCTCCCGTCTTCCCCGTTTTCTCTGTTCCTGTGGACGTTAAGTTTGTCAACGTTTCCCTGCCTCCCCCGTCCCCCCTCCCCCCTTCCCCTCCCTGGCTCTCCTCTATTGTTCCGTCACTTCCCTCTACCCCCCCTCTCCCCGCTCCTGCCGCCCCCCACCCCGTGGCTCGCCTTTCCTTCCTCTCAGATTTTCTGTCCGTCTCCGCCCCCCCCCCCCCACCCCCCCACCCACCCCCCCACCCACCCCCCACCCTCCCCGTCCCGGTCTATCGCTCCCTCTCATGCTTTAACTACTCTCCCCTGCTTCTTGGCTACCTGGCTATTCTTCTGCTTGTTTGTTGGCCACAAACAGGTCCCGAAACAATTGGGTGAATGGCTCCCACGTTCTGTGGAAGCCATCGTCTGACCCTCGGATGGCGAATTTGATTTTCTCCATTTTGAGAGATTCTGAGAGGTCGGACAGCCAGTCTGCAGCTTTGGGGGGTGCTGCTGACCGCCAGCCGAACAGGATTCTACGGCGGGCGATCAGGGAGGCAAAGGCAAGGGGGTCCGCCCTCCTCCTTAGGAATGGATCTGGCTGGTCTGATACCCCGAAGACCGCCAGTTTCGGGCATGGCTCCACCCTCACCCCCACCACCTTAGACATTGCCTCGAAGAAGGCTGTCCAGTATTCCACAAGTCTGGGGCAGGACCAGAACATGTGGGCATGGCTTGCTGGGCCTCCTTGGCACTGCTCACACCTGTCCTCCACCTCCGGGAAGAACCTACTCATACGGGTTCTTGTTTAGTGGGCTCTATATACCACTTTTAGTTGGGTCAGGCTGAGCCTTGGCAGGTGGAGGTGGAGTTGACCCTATGCAGTGCTTCGCTCCAGAGTCCCCACACTATTTCGATCCCCAGGTCCTCCTCCCACTTCATTCTTGTTGCATCCAATACGGTGTCGGCCCCTTCTACCAGTCGGTCATACATGTCACTAGTTACCTTTATCTAGTATGCTTGCGTCCAGTAACTCTTCCAGTAGTGTCTGTCGTGGTAGTTGTGGGTATGTCCCCGTCTCCTTTCGTAGGAAGTTTTTTAGTTGCAGGTACCTTAGCCCGTTCCCCCTGGCTAGCTGGAATTTCTCTGTCAGTTCGCCCAGTGTTGCGATCCTGCCGTCCGTGTATAGGTCCCTGACTGTCAGTGTCCCTCCGTCCTGTCCCCACCTTTTGAAGGTGGCGTCAGTCAGCGCTGGCGTGAACCTATGGTTGTTGCAGATGGGAGCTTTACCCGACATTCTGGTCAGGCCAAGTTGTTGCCGTGGTTGATTCCAGGACTGGAGGGTGGCTATTACCACCGGGCTGCTGGAGTGTTTTTTGGGTGGGGTTGGGGATGGGAGCGCCGCCGTGGCGAGGGCCCGGAGGGAGGTCCCCCTGCAGGAGGCCTCTTCCGCGCGCACCCACTCGACTTCTGGCTCCTTGATCCATCCCCTTATTCGCTCGGCCGTCGCCGCCCAGTGGTAAAGTTGTAGGTTTGGGAGGGCAAGCCCCTCCCCCCCTGGATTTTGTTTTTTTAAGACCTTCTTTGGGATCCGAGCATTCCTCCCCCCCCCCCCCCATATGAACGCCATGATTAGTTTGTCTTGTGCTTTGAAAAAGGCCTTGGGGATGTAGATCGGGGTGGATCTAACTGGGAAGAGGTACCTGGGCAGCACGTTCATTTTGATCGTCTGGACTCTCCCCGCGAGGGAGAGTGGGAGTGTGTTCCATCTTTGCAGGTCCTTTTTTACTTCCTCTGTCAGACTGGTGAGGTTCCATTTGTGGATCCCTTTCCAGTCATGGGCTATTTGGATCCCCAGGTAGCGGAATTTGAGTCGGGCTTGTTTAAACGGCAGTCCCGTTAGGGCTGCCCCACCTACTTGTGGGTGTACCGGGAAGATCTCGCTTTTGCTCATGTTGAGTTTGTAGCCCGAGAAGGCGCCAAACTCTTTCAGGAGCGCGATGATTCCGTCCATGCTGCTTTGTGGATCCGAAATGTAGAGGAGCAGGTCATCTGCATAGAGTGAGACTCTGTGTTCTCTGCCTCCCCTTCGGATCCCCCTCCAGTTTTTTGTTGCTCTGAGCGCGATTGCTAGTGGTTCGATCGCTAGGGTGAACATCAGCGGGGACAGTGGGCATCCTTGTCTGGTGCCCGTGCAGCTGGAAGTATCGGGAGTTGGTATTGTTGGTCCGTGCGCTCGCCATGGGAGCGTTGTATAGGAGCTTTACCCAGGAGGGGAACCCTGTTCCAAGCCCGAACCGCTCCAGTACCTCTATGAGGCATTTCCATTCGACTCTGTCGAAGGCCTTTTCTGCATCTACGGAGACGATCACCTCTGGTGTTCTCTCCCCGGAGGGGGTCATTATCACGTTCAGCAGGCGCCTGATGTTCGAGGTAAGCTGTCTACCTTTGACAAAGCCCGTCTGGTCCTCTGCAACCACCTCAGGTACACAGTCTTCTAACCTTTTGGCTAGAATCTTGGCCAGTATTTTGGCGTCTGCGTTCAGCAGTGAGGTGGGTCTGTATGACCCACATTCCGTTGGGTCTTTGTCTTTCTTAGGTATCAGCGAGATTGAGGCCCGTGCTAGCGTGGGTGGCAGTGTGCCCCTGGCTAGAGAGTCTGTGAACATCTCCCGCAGGTGCGGGGCCAGTGCTGTGGTAAATGTTTTGTAGAAGTCCGCCGGGAACCCGTCGGGTCCCGGCGCCTTCCCGGCCTGCTTGGAGCTAATGCTGTCCATGATCTCTCCCAGTGCTAGTGGTGCTTCCAAGCCCCGTTTTTTGCACTCCCCCACGACTGGAATGCCCAGTCCATCAATGAACCGTTTCATCCCAGACTCCTCAATTGGGGGCTCTGAGGTGTCCAGCCCTTGGTAGAAGGCCTTGAAGGTTTTGTTGATCTTTTCTGGTTGTGTTTCTAACGTGCCTATGGTATCCCTGATTTGTTCAATTTCTCTGGTGGCTGCCTGCTTTCTCAGCTGGTGTGCCAACAGGCGGCTGGCTTTGTCTCCGTGTTCGTATAGGGTCCCACGTGCCTGGCGGAGTTGGTGCACTGCTTTCCTGGTGGAGAGCAGGTCAAAGTTCCTTTGTAGCTCTTTCCTTTCCGCCAGGAGCTGTCCAGTCGGGGCCTCGGAGTATTTACGGTCTACCTCCAGTGTGGAGTCGACCAGCTGCTTCCTAACTGCCCTTTCCTCCCGATCTCTTCACGCTTTGAAAGCGATGATTTCCCCTCTTAGTACGGCCTTTAGTGCCTCGCAGAACGTGGAGGGTGAGCCCGTGATATCCTTTCGGTGAAGGCCTTGTCAGCTAGTAGGGCAACGTCCAACCTCCATGTGGGGCATTGGGCCCTGCCAGTCTCCAGCATCACGTCCATGTAGTGTGGAGCTTGGTCTGATATCACAATTGCGGGTATTCCACCTCGTCTATCCCCGGAAGCACCGTTTTCCCCACCTCAAAGAAGTAAATTCTGGTGTATACGTTGTGTACTGGGGAGAATAAGGAGAATTCCATCTCCCCGGGTGGGCTAACCTCCAGGGGCCCACCGCCCCCATCTGCTCCATAATGTGACTGAGTTCCCTTGCCATGCTTGAGGTTTTCCCTGTTTTGGGGTTTGATCTGTCTGTCTTTGGATCCTGTACACAGTTGAATTACCCCCCCCCCCCCCATGATTAGTCGATGCGTCTCTTTGTCAGGGATTTCTGCCATGGTCTTCTTGATGAAGCTCGTGTCGTCCCAGTTGGGTGCGTACACGTTAACTAGTACTACCGGTGCCCCATCCAGGGCCCCGCTGACCATGATATACCGTCCCCCTGGGTCCGTAACCGTCTTTGTCGCCCTAAACATCGTCCTCTTGCCGATCAATGTCGCCACCCCCCCTGGCCCTTGTTCCATAGCAGGAATGGTAGGTTTGTCCCACCCAGCCCTTCCTTACCCGCAGTTGGTCCTGCTCTCTCAGGTGTGTCTCTTGGAGGAAGACTATGTCGACCCTCATATTTCTTAGGTGGGTGAGGACTCTGGATCTCTTCACTGGGCCATTGAGTCCCCTTACGTTCCAGGTGACTATCCTCGTGGGGGGCTTCTGCCCCCTCGCTCCTGTGGGATTAACCATACTTACCTGGTGGATGCGCCCCTGCCCTCTGGGGTTTCCTTTTGTTAGGGGGCATTCCAGGATGGCCGCTGTCACTGCTCTCTCCATGCGGTCAGGTCCCTGCGCTCCGGGGTTTCCCTTTGTTAGGGGGCATTCCAGGATGGCCGCTGTCACTGCTCTCTCCATGCGGTCAGGTCCCTGCGCTCCGGGGTTTCCCTTTGTTAGGGGGAATTCCAGGATGGCCACTGTCACTGCTCTCTCCATGCGGTCAGGTCCCTGCGCTCCGGGGTTTCCCTTTGTTAGGGGGCATTCCAGGATGGCCGCTGTCACTGCTCTCTCCATGCGGTCGGGTCCCTGCGCTCCGGGGTTTCCCTTTGTCCCGGGGGCACCCGACATGGCCGTCCACTGTGCGTCCGCCATGCGGGTAGTCCCCTGCACTCTGGTGTCTCCCTTCACCCAGAGACCGTGCTGGGTGGGTGTTTGCAGCGATTCCTTGTTTCGAGCCCTTGGTTGTGGCACTTTGTAGCCCAATTCCTTTTCTAGCCCTGTTTGTCCCTCCTTCCCTGTGTCCCCCCTCCCCGGTCTCTCCCTCCCTGTCCCCCCCCCCCCCCCCGGCCTCTACCTCCCTGTGTCCCCCCCCCTCCCGGTTACTCCCCTTTCCCCCCTCTCCCTTGTACCCCTCCTTTGTCTCTCTTTCCCCTGTTCCTTTCCCAGTTTGCTTTCCCCTCTCTGTTGAGTGGTCCCCCCCCCCCCCCCACCTCCAGCTTGGCGCCTTCCCCCCTGTTGGGGGCGCGCTGCAGCCCTGCTTTGTTGCATGCCCCCGGCGCTAGCTTTCCCGCTAGTGCGGTGTCCCCCCTCTCGGGAGTTGCTGTCTCGCTTCTCCCCTGCCCGGCCTCTACGGTTTTCTGCCCACTCTTCCCCCATCCTTCCCTGCACTCCTCTTGCTTGCTCTCCCTTCTCCGCTACTCTCGTTCCCTCTCGTTACTCTGGGGCCTGGCCTCCCACCTGAAGTGGTCCCTCGGGCAGTGATCTGTTCTTAATTCAGGGTGCGTTCGCCGTGGCGGGGGCGGGGGAGCCTGGCGTTGCCTCCCCCCACCCCTCCCCCTGTCGGCACGTTGTTGCCCCCTGCCAGGGGCCCCTCATTTCTACCTTCGCCGGTGGTTTTCCAGCCCGTGTTCCTCAACAAACCTGTTTGCTTCGGTGGGGGCTGTGAAGAAGTACTCTCTTTCTTGGTATGTGACCCAGAGTTTCGCTGGGTACAGCATACCAAAACGCACGTTGCCCTTGTGAAGAGCTGCTTTCGCTCTATTAAACTCGGCCCGTCTCCTGGCTAGGTCTGCCCCAATGTCCTCGTAAATTCTAATGGCATGTCCTTCCCATTTGCAGGTTCTGTTTATCCTGGCCCAGTGTAGGATTATTTCCCTATCTTTGTACCGGTGCAGTTTAGCTAAAACTGCTCTTGGGTGGTCCCCTGCTTTGGGCTTCGGGCGCAGCGACCGGTGTGCTCTGTCCATTTCTGGTGGGCTGGGAAAGGTTTTCTTCCCCACTAGGTTGCTCAGCATCTCGGCCACGTATGCCGTGGGGTTTCTACCCTCGATCCCCTCTGGTAAGCCCACTATCCTGACATTTTGCCTACTCGAGCGATTTTCCTGGTCGTCCACTCTGCCCTTCAGGCTCCCCCGTGTTGTGCCCAGTCTCGCCACCTCCTTCTCCAGGGCCGTGATCCGGCCGCTCACGTCAGTCGCTGCTTTCTCCAGCTCCTTAATGGCCTCTTGGGCTTCCAGTTTCTCCCCTTGGGCGACCAATTTCTCCTCTGCTCTGCCCAGGGCCTGCTGCACCTCCGTCAGGGCCTTGGCCATTGCTGCCTGCACTGCGGCCTCTATGTCTGCCCTAGCCTCTGCCTTGTTTTCCTGCTGATGTTCCCTCAGCGCATCGGCAAAGGCTGCCTTCCAGTTCCAGCTCCCCCCTGGCCCCGGGGGAGACTGCACCTGTCTGCCCAGCTCTTTTTGATGCGGTGATACGTCCGTTCTGCCGCTTTGCTCGCTGATTGGCTCGTCTGAACTGGCTCGCCCATTGCCCCGAATGCGTTTGGTGCCCCTTCTCCCGCTGCTTTGGCTCCCTTCTGGCAGTTTTTCAACTTTTTTCTTTCCTTCCCCCCTCTTATTTATTTATTTATTTTCTCCCCCCCTTCCCTTTTTCTTCTCCCCTCCCTTCTCTCCTTTACCACTTTATTATTCCTCTGAGGTGAACTTGTTTTGGGTGAGGAAAAAAAAGTGCAACAAGAATTTTTTAAGTTTTTAAAGTTTAAAAGTTTTCTTTTCAGAGTTTTGTTTTTGCAAAAGTTCTTTTTTCCTTCCTTTTCCCTCATTCACCCAGGTCGAGAGAGAGAGAGAGAGAGAGAGAGTCTTCTGGTCCGGAGTCCCTCTTTGTTCCTGCCTCGTGGTGGTCGCCGCCGGGGGAAGGGGGGGCGGGAATCGGTCGGACGGTCCCTGCTTCGTTTCCCGCTGCTGTCCCCGCTGCTCGGTCCGGGCCGCCACTCGTCGCACCCTGCGCTCTCCTGCTGGGGGGGTGTCGGTTGCTCCTCCATTCCTTCCTCCCTGCAGGTTCAGCCCCCACTTCGGTCCTGGCCGCCGCTTCGGTCCGGGGCCCCGCTTCGGTCCTGGCCCCGCTTCGGTCCCGGGCCCCGCTTCGGTCCCGGGCCCCGCTTCGGTCCCGGCCGCCGCTTCGGTCCGGGGCCCCGCTTCGGTCCGGGGCCCCGCTTCGGTCCGGGGCCCCGCTTCGGTCCTGGGCCCCCGCTTCGGTCCCGGGCCCCGCTTCGGTCCCGGGCCCCGCTTCGGTCCTGGGCCCCGCTTCGGTCCTGGGCCCCGCTTCGGTCCTGGCCGCCACTTGTCCTGCCCTGTGCTCCGCTGCCGTGCGTGTGGGTGGGGGGGGGGGGGGGGGGGGGGGGGGGGGGGATCGCTCCTATCCCGAGGGCCCAGTTCGCCTGGTCCCGATTTCGCGGTAAACTCTTTTAAAAAAATTCTTTTTTAAATCTGGAGGCCCCGACTTGGTGGAACTGCGGGAGCCTTTTTGCTGCGACCGCTCCGCTCACGAACGCCACCCGGACTTCCGCGTGGCCATCAACGCGGTGGCCAGGTTGTGCGGGCGAGATCGGTCCAGCGTCACCAAAGCGAGCTGCGGGTAGCCATCGGATGCTTCGGATGGCGAGCGTGTGCGGTTCCGATGTCGGGATGTCCGGGGACCCTGTGGGGGACAAGATGGCGGCGCCCCGGTGCGCACATTGCAGGGTCGGGACAAGATGGCGGCGCCCATGGTGCGCACATTGCTGGGTCGGGAAAAGATGGCGGCACCCATGGGGCGCACGTGGCCGAAGGGGGACAAGATGGCGGCGCCCATTGGTCGCACATGGACCCGGGAGGAAAAGATGGCGGCTCCCATTGCGCGTCTGGCGTGGGGGAAGGGGAGATAGCGGGCGCGATCGCAGCGACTGCGCGGGCCTGGCACACACCTGCGAAGTGGCCCTTTTTACTGCAGGCTTTACAAACTGCAGTGCGAGCCGGGCAGTGTTGGCAGGGATGCTTCTGCTGACCACAGAAGTAGCAGCAGGGACCCCCGGGGTGCGTGGATCATCGTGCGGTGCAGGCGTATTGGGAAGGCAGGGCCCCGGCTGAGAATGTCGTCGGCAGGGTCCAGGAGGGTAGGAAGGAGCTGCAGCATGTTTTTGAAAACTCACCACTATTCTTAGAAGTCCCCCTATACCAAAAAGGGCTGACATTCTAAATGCTGATCAGGGATTCTCACTCCCCGACTCCGATGCAAGCTTCAGTGGGTGCTATTCAGGTCAAACTATATTTTCAAGTTATCGCCCGGTATAACCCATACCTTCACCGAAGATTTCATCTACTTACCACTTAGTAGCATCGATCCTGGGTCCCGCATTGCTAAGTAAGTAAAGTAGACTTTGGAATAACCACTGTTTCAGGTTAAAACTTTTAAGTTATTTTATTATTATATATTTTTTTCTCTTTTTAAAAGATGCAATCACTGTCTTTACAGAAAAATTAAAGATCTTGCTTCTGGATCCTTCTGGTTGGTTGAAGGGACCTTCAGGCCCAACTTGACAATCAATCTTCTTTAAAGTCTGGTCTTCTTTAGATGTATCAGCTATTTTAGCTCGGCTGCTCTGCCCTGTCCATTTCCCATGGCCGAGCTGATTGTAATCTGAGTCTAGCTGCTTGTTCCTTCTCTGCTTCTCTCTCTCTCCGTCTGAGCTCTGGTTCTGGATCTGGATCTGAATCCTGCCCTGGTCTCGAGGTTTATATTTGCTTTCTAACAATTACGTTTTTTGATGTTATTGTAAAGTAACTCTTATTTTCTTTGATTGTAAAAAGTACCTTTTGATCTAAACCTTTTAATCCAACTAAGTATACATTTTGACATGACTTCATCTCATGGATCTGATTACATTGTTTCCTTTGTGATGTTCAAAATGCATTGGTTTCAATAGGTGTTACTTTTAATTCCTGTCATTTCTATAATTTTATTTTCCAATTGTGTCCTCGCTCAATTTTGACTTTGATTTTGCTTGACCAAGGATATCTGCATTTTACAATCCTTCCCTGGCAGCTGCTGTTAACCCTTTGTGGGATCTTTCCCTACATTCTCTCATGTTTCTCTCAGACCAGATATTGCCAGACGTCCATGTTTCAAATGACACATTTTTCCATATTATCAATTACAAGCAGGAGGACACGCATCTGACTGTAATAAATTGATGCACGATCAATTGCACAAAGACTAAAGTTGGGTACAACTGTGGCTTTATTACAGTCAGATGCGTGGCCTCCTGCTGCAGCTGGCGAAATGGCAGGGCACTGGAGGTCATGCATATTTATACAGTTCTCCATGGGCGGAGCCAGCCGGCAGGAGCTATCGACGAACCTGTAGTGCAGGTCCTACCTTACATCTCCTATTACAGTGGTTCACCACAACGCTCACATCACATGCATACTCATACACGCACTCACTCACACAGACACATCCATTCACACAGACAGTCACACAGTCACACACACACACCCATTCACACACACATAGTCACACTCACACACACACACGCGCGCACATAAATGCAAAAATATGAGCAAAATCCACTGTGGCAGGAAATGAGGCTCATGGACAGGAAGTACAGGCCTCATTTTGACATTCTGGTCTGCTTTCACTTATTCGTTCTTGTTTATCGGTCTAGATCTTCCGAATGACCCTGTTCTACGGGCTCCTGGGAGCATTGTGGAGCAGATTCCGGCCAATCTCTCCTGCCAAACCAACTACAGTTGCCTCCTGGAGCCACCCAATATCAGTTGGACTGGTTTGAGTAGAATTATCTCCATTAAGCAATCACCAATGCTCCTTTGGCAATATTCCTCCACGGTGACCTTTGAACCTTCCTACAAGGACCATGGGAAGACTGTGAAGTGCCTTGTCCAATACCCACGGATGAAAGTCGCCCGGATGGACCACATCAACCTGACCATAAAATGTGAGTCGAAGGCTACTAACTGTTGCCCCCACCCCCATCCCCACTGTGCATCCATCGGTCTTGAGCCTTGTATCTGGTCTTGAGTGTGCGGGACCCGGTGAATATTTGGACACATGGTGGGCGGGGGTGCGGCGGGGAGTGGGGGGGAGCTTTGGGTGACCTCAAGTTTACACAAGGCGGAATATGGGAGACCACATTGGAATAGTCGAGGCTGGAGGTCAGAGACTCACGCAACAAGGGTTTCAGGAACAGATAGAAAACAGGAGCAGGCGGAGGCCATTTGACCCTCTGTTGGACATTGGACCACTGGAAAATGAGGCTGGAGAAGTAATAAAAAGGAACATAAAAATGGCAGAGGAACTGAATAGTTACTTTGCATCAGTCTTCACAGTGAAGACACCAGTGACATACCAGAAGATCAGGAGAATCAGGGGGCAGAGGTCAGTGTAGTGGCCATTACTAAGGAGAAGGTTCTGGGGAAGCTGAAAGGGCTAAAGGTGGATAAACCACCTGGATCGGATGGGACTATACCCCAGGGTTCTGAAGGAGATAGCTGAGGAGATTGTGGAGGCATTGGTGGTGATCTTTCAGGAATCACTGGAGACATACTGCTGACGGGGGAGGGCTGATGACGGTAGTTGCCCGAGGGCGGGTGGGCCAGGGGAGGTACAGGACATGGGCCGAAGACAGGCCTCGGAGAGGTTATGGTTGATCGACAGGGGAGGGGGACTGAATGGGCCAGTGAAAAGGGCCCGTGTGTTCGCCCACTTGAGGCAACTGAAGGCGGACGTGTCCATGTTGCAGGAGACACATCTGAAGGTGGGGGATCAGATTAGGTTAAGGAAGGGCAGCACAAGTTAGGGCAGCACAGTAGCACAAGTGGGTAGCACTGTGGCTTCACAGCACCAGGGTCCCAGGTTCGATTCCCCGCTGAGTCACTGTCTGTGCAGAGTCTGCACCTTCTCCCCGTGTGTGCGTGGGTTTTCTCCGGGTGCTCCAGTTTCCTTCCACAGTCCAAAGACGTGCAGGTTCGGTGGATTGGCCATGCTCAATTGCTCTTAGGGTCTAAAAAGGTTAGGAGGGGTTATTGGGTTACGGGGATAGGGTGGAAGTGAGGGCTTAAGTGGGTCGGTGCAGACTCGATGGGCCGAATGGCCTCCTTCTGCACTGTATGTTCTATGTTCTAAGGGATGGGTTGGACAGGTGTTCCATTCGGGGTTAGACTTTAAAACGAGAGGAGTGGCGATCTTGGTTAATAAGCGGGTGGCAATAGAGGTGGGGAATATAGCAGCGGACCCAGAGGATAGATATGTTATGGTTAGTGGGAAGCTGGAGAATATGGCCAGGGTATTGGTAAATATATATGCCCCGAACTGGGATGACGTTGAGTTTGAGAGACGGGTACTGGGGCGGTAACCGGACCCAGATGCACATCGACTGATTATGTGGGAGATTTCAATATGGTCCTGGAGCCAAGGCTGGACCGGTCGAGTTCTAGGTATCAGCTATGGCGAAGGAGCTCCGGGGGTTCATGGCGCACATGGGGTGGCTGATCCGTGGAGATTTGGGAGGCCGAGGAGTAAGAAATACTCGTTCTACTCCCATGTGCATAAGGTAAATTCTTGGATCAACTTTTTTGTTATGGATAAGACGCTGCTGGTTGAGGTGGTAGATGCTGAATATTCAGCAATAGTGGTGTCAGACCACGCCCCGCAAGTTAGCAAGGGAAAGGCCCAGCACCCGCAATGGAGGTTGGATGTGGGGCTGTTAGCGGAGGAGGAGGCGTGTGAGTGGTTGAGAGAGGCCATTATGGGATATATAAGGAATAATGAAACGGGTGAGGTTTCGCTGGGGGTGGTTTGGGAGGCACTGAAGGTGCTTATCAGGGGGGAATTCATCTCAATTCGGGCCCATAAGGAGAAGGCCGAGTTGGACAGATTGGTAGGCGAAGTTCACAGGTGGACAGGAGATACGCAGAGTCTCCGGATGACGTCTTCTGAAGGAGGGTCAGAGACTGCAGCTGGAATTTGGGCTCCTGTCCACAGGTAAGAGAGAGGGACAGCTGAGGAGGGTAAGGAGTGGTGTTTATGAATATGGGGAAAAAGCCAGCAGGATGCTGGCGCACCAGCTGAGGAAACAGAAGGCAGCGAGAGAGATTGGGAAAGTGAGGGATACGGGGGGAGGGCGATTCTGGATCCGGCAGGGGTGAATGATGTGGTTCGGGAGTTCTGCAGTAAATTGTATAAATCGGAACCCCAGCCGGGGAGGAGGGGGTGAAGCGATTTCTGGGAGGGCTGCAGTTCCCGAGGATAGATGAGGAGTTGGTGGAGGATTTGGGAGCCCCAATTGGGCTTGGGGAGGTTATAGACGGATTGGGGGCGATGCAATCGGGTAAAGCCCCGGGACCAGACGGATACCCGGTGGAGTTTTATAAAAGATTTTCCGGGCTGTTGGAGCTGCTCTTGGTAAAGGCTTTGAATGAGTCAAAGGAGCTGGGAGTGCTCTCCCCAACGTTACCGCAGGCATCGATTCCCCTTATTTTGAAGCAGGATAAGGATCCGGAGTGCTGTGGGTCGTATAGGCCAATCTCCCTACTAAATGTTGATGCGAAATTGCTGGCAAAGATCTTGGCCACGCGTATACAGGATTGTGTTCCAGGGGTAATAGGGGAGGACCAGACGGGATTTGTTAAGGGACGGCACCTGACTCCAACATCAGGTGGCTCCTTAACGTAATAATGATGCCTGTGAAGGGGCGCGAGGTCAAGGTGGTGGTGGCCATGGATTAAGAAAAGGGCTTTGATCGAGTGGAGTGGAAGTATCTGTGAGCGATCCTGGGAAGGTTTGGGTTTGGACAGGGATTTGTGGATTGGGTCCGGTTGCTATATCAGGCACCGGAGGCAAATAGAATATCGAACAGAACAGCACAGGACAGGCCCTTCGGCCCACGATGTGGTGCCGACCATTTATCCTAATCTAAGATCAACTTAAACTACACCCCATCAATTTACTGCTGTCCACGTGCCTGTCCAAGAGTCGCTTAAATGTCCCTAATGACATTCCACGCACCCACCACTCTCTGTGTAAAGAACCTACCTCTCACATCTCCCCTATACCTTCCTCCAATCACCTTAAAACTATGTCCCTTCGTGACTGCCATTTCCGCCCTGGGGAAAAGTCTCTGGCTATCCACTCTATCCATGCCTCTCATCACCTTGTACACCTGTATCAAGTCACCTCTCTTCCTTCTTCGATCCAGTAAGAAAAGCCCTTGCTCCCTCAACCTTTCTTCACAAGACATGCCCTCTAGTCCAGTCGGCAGCCTGGTAAATCTCCTCTGCACCCTCTCCAAAGCATCCACATCCTTCCTATAATGAAGCGACCAGAACTGGACACAATATTCCAAGTGTGGACTACCCAGGGTTTTATAAAGCTGCAGCAAAACCTCGCGGCTCCTAAACTCAATCCTCCTGTTAATGAAAGCTAACACACCATACGCCTTCTTAACAACCCTATCAACCTGGGTGGCAACTTTGAGGGATCTATGTATGTGGACACCAAGATCCCTCTGTTCCTCCACACTTCCAAGAATCCTGCCTTTAACCCTGTATTCAGCATTCAAATTCGACCTTCCAAAATGAACCACTTCACATTTATCTAGGTTGAACTCCATCTGCCACTTCTCAGCCCAGTTCTGCATCCTGTCAATATCCTGTTGTAACCTGCAACAGCCCTCAACATTATCTACAACTCCACCAACCTTTGTGTCATCAGCAAACTTACTAACCCACCCTTCCCCTTCCTCATCCAAGTCATTTATAAAAACTACAAAGAGGAAGGGAGAGGTCACCCTGTTAGGGGTTTTCTATAGGCCTCCGAAAAGTTCCAGAGATGTAGAGAAGAGGATTGCAAAGATGATTCTGGATAGGAGCGAAAGCAACAGGGTAGTTTTTATGGGGGACTTTAACTTTGCAAATATTGGCTGGTGAAGAGTGAGGATGCAAAGATCATCGCCAAATGCACAGCAATCTCCTCCCTCGCTTCCCATAGTAACCTTGGGTATATCCCGTCAGGCCCAGGGGACTTATCTATCCTGATGCTTTTCAAAATTTCCATCACATCCAAAGCTCCTTCACCTTCCCATTCCTTCCTCATCTCAGTGGGACAAATCTATCCAGCACTCGCAGCAAGTGTTCCTCAAACAACCCCCACATTACTGTTGTGCATTTCCCCAATAACAATTGTTCCCACTTTATGCTCCTCAGCTCCTGTCTAATAGCAGTATAATTTCCCATCCCCCAATTAAACACATTCCCATACTGTCTGTTCCCATCCGTCTCCATGACTATGGTAAAGGTCAAGGAGTTGTGGTCACTGTCACCAAAATGCTCTCCCACCGAGACATCTGACACCTGGCCTGGTTCGTTGCCGAGCACCAAATCCAATGTGGCCTCCCCCCTAGTCGGCCTATCTACATATCGAGTCAGGAATCCTTCCTGTACACACCTGACAAAATCTGCTCCATCCAAACCATTTGCAGTAAGGAGATTCCAGTCAATATTAGGGAAGTTGAAGTCACCCATGCCAACAACTCTGTTACTTCTGCACCTTTCCAAGATCTGCCACCAAATCTGTTCCTCCACCTCTCTGCTGCTATTGGGGGTTCTATAGAAATCTCCCTCCCTATTCTTCTTAAAACATCTAAACCCCGGAACATCTAACAACCGTTCCTGCCTCTGTGAAATCCATGTCTTCGTAATGGCCACAACATCATAGTTCCAAGTACTGATCCATGCTCTAAGTTCATCTCCCTTATTCCTGTTACTCCTTGGATTGAAACAGACACACTTTAACCCATTCCACTGAGTGCAACTGTCTATTCTTCATCACAGACTCGCTGCATACTATTTCTGCCTGTTCAACAGCTGCCCTATCCTCTGATCCATTGCTCTGGTTCCTTACCCCAGCCAAACTAGTTTAAACCCTCCCGAAGTGCTCTAGCAAACCTCCCACCCAGGATATTGGTGTCCCTCCAGTTTAGGTGCAATCCGTCCTTCATATACAGGTCCCACTTTCCTCAGGAGGTATCCCAATGATCCACATATCTGAAGCCTTCTCTCCTGCACCAGCCCTGTAGCCACATGTTCAGCAGCAATCGCTCTCTGTTCCTTGCCTCACTTGCACGTGGCAGCGGTAGCAATCCTGAGATCACTACTCTGCTTCTCATGCTCTTTAGCTTCCAACCAACTCCCTAAAATCACCTTTTAGATCCTGTTATGGGCCAGGGTTTAGAGAACCCCAAAGTGTATCATGGCGTTCACCTGACCCACAACGTTTAATAGATTGTGGTATGGGGAGCACACGACCCACTCTACAGGTGTGGTACAGCAGAAATGAAAAAGTATTTTTTAAAGCAAAACAATGTTTATTCTATGAACTCAAGTTAACCTTTTTAAAACATACAGTGAACATCTTAGCAACCATCAATTCAAATACAACCCCCAAAGAATACAACACTAAGTAATCCTTGAAGCTTTCCTTTTAACATCCATAAGACTTAAAAACAAAACCTTTTAACAGAAGCACCTCAGGTTTAACTTCACTACTGAGAACAGTTACGATGTTGAAATCAGCAAATGGACACTCATAATTTTGCAGAGATTCACACACATCCTGCTGTGATTGCAGCTTCTCCAAAACTAAAATGAAACCAAACCCACCCTGCAGCAAAAAGCCTAAAGCGAAAGTAAAAAGCTGACAGACTGCCCAGCTCCACCCATTCTCTGACATCACTGCAGTAATAAACACCCATTTCTTAAAGGTACTCTCACTACAGATATTTATATACACACCCATTTATAAACACCCATTTCTTAAAGGTATTCTCACATGACAATCCTCATCCTTTTTGTTAGCTATGTCTATGTGCACCACGACTTCTGGTTGCCCCCCCTCCCCCTTAAGAATCCTGTAGACTCGATCCAAGACAGCCCTGACCCTGGCACCCGGGAGGCAATCTACCTTCCGGGGGTCTCGTTCGGGACCACAGAATCTCCTATCCGTTCTCCTAGCCATTGAGTCTCCTATCACAGTTGCTTTTCTATTCTCACCTCGGGTGTGACTACCTCCCTGTAACTCCTCTCTATCAGCCCCTCTGCCTCCCGGATGATCCGAAGTTCATCCAGCTCCAGTTCCATAACACGGTCTCGGAGGAGCTGGAGTTGGGTGCACTTCCCGCAGGTGTAGTCAGTGGGGACACCAGTGTTGTCCCTCACCACCCACATCCGACAGGAGGAGCATGCAACTGCCCTAGCCTCCATCCCCTCCGATCTGAGTTCCCAAAGAGATTTAAAAAGGACAAAAAAAAAGATTAAACACCCGTTAGGCCCTTAAAAAAAGATATATATATATATACTGCTGCTATTCTCTCAAGTGAACCCTTTAAAATTGGTGATTCGGCTAAATGATACAAAGATAGCTTGCTGCCCCCCCCCCCCCCCCCAAAAAAAAGAACAACTCTTCTCATAGAATTTACAGTGCAGAAGGAGGCCATTCGGCCCATCGAGTCTGCACTGGCTTTTGGAAAGAGCACCCTACCCAAGGTCAACACCTCCACCCTATCCCCACAACCCAGCAACCCCACTCAACACTAAGGGCAATTTTTGACACTAAAGGCAATTTATCATGGCCAATCCACCTAACCTGCACATCTTTGGACTGTGGGAGGAGACCGGAGCACCCGGAGGAAACCCACGCACACACGGGGAGGATGTGCAGGCTCCGCACAGACAGTGACCGAAGCTGGAATCGAACCTGGGACCCTGGAGCTGTGAAGCAATTGTGCTATCCACAATGCTACCGTGCTGCCTAGAACTCTTACCTTACAGAATGTAGCTGCCCTGTGAACCAACTGGAATTCTGCCCTCCGGCTCTGCTCCCAGTCAGCTGCACTCTCTGTAAACTCCCAGCTCCCTTCTCATCTTTGAGGAAATGTAGGAAATGAAATGAAAGGAGCACCTTGCTCCCTCCTCACCTAACTCCCTCAGTCACCAAACTCTCACTGTAGCACTCTAATGCACCCAAATTCAGGGCAAATAAAGTTAGCACTGTAGGATGGCTCACCTTTATACTGTCTGACTCTAGACTCCAGCCTCTGAAAACTGGCTTAATCCAATTAACTAATAAACAAGCTGCAGCTGCAAGTACAGCCTGAGAAACTCTGTTTAAAGCTGGTTTAAAACTCACCTTCTTCTAACCCAAACAGCAACTTTTAAGTTAATTTACTAAATAAAAGAAAGACTAGACTTCAGATAAAAATGAACCCTTAATATCCCTCAGTGACCAAACTCTCACTCTAGCACTCAAATGCACCCAAATTAAGCACTCAGTGCAAACCAAATGTAAGGACAAGCCGGGTTTGATTGGAATATTTTAGTCTGTGTTGGGGGATGAGACAGGGGTGTCCACTCTCCCCACTACTGTTTGCCCTGGACATAGAGCCTTTGGCAACGGCACTGAGAGCATCGAACATGTGGCGGGGGATAGTGAGAGGGGGGGGGGTGGAACATAGGGTCTCGCTCTATGCAGACGATCTGCTCCTTTACATAACGGACCCATTGGGGGGAGATTGTAGAAATTATGGGGATATTGGAGGAATTTGGCTGGTTCTCAGGTTACAAACTGAATATGGGCAAGAGGGAGGATTTTGTGATCCAGGCAAGGGGACGGGAGAGGAGACTGAGGGAGATGCCGTTCAAGATGGTGGGAGGGTGTTTTAGATATTCAAAGATATCTAAATATTTGGATATTTAGATATTTGGGTATTCAAGTGGCAAGAGACTGGGGTCAGCTTCACAAATTAAATTCTGGCAGGTTGACTGAGCAAACGAAAGGGGACTTCCGTAGGTGGGACGTGCTCCCGCTCTCATTGGCGGGGAGGGTACAGACTGAAAATGACAGTCCTCCCGAGATTGCTGTTTGTTTTCAGTGTCTTCCAATTTTCATCCCCAAGGAATGGTTTAGGAAGATGAATGCAGCGATCTCAGGTTTTATATGGGCAGGGGAACCCCCGTGGATGAAGAAGGTCCTTCTTGAGCGCGGGCGGGGGAAGGGAGGGCGTGGCCCTTCTGAACTTTATAAATTACCACAGGGTGGTTCATATTTCAATGGTTAAGAAGTGGGTAGTGGGGGAGGGGTCGGTGTGGGAGCGAGTACAGGCGGCATCTTGTAAGGGCACGAGTCTGGAGGCTCCTCTGCCATTCTCACCAGCTTGTTACTCCACAAGCCCAGTGGTAGTGGCAGCCCTGAGAGTGTGGGGGCAATGGAGGCAGCACATGGGACTGGAGGGGGCGTCGGTATGGTCGCCGATCTGTGACAATCACCAGTTCGCTCCGGAAGGACTGGGCGGGGTGGCAGCGGGCAGGGATTGAGAGATTTGAGGATCTGTTGATTGAGGAGAGTTTCCTGAGCTTGGGGGAGCGAGAGGAGGAATTTGAGTTGCCGGGGGGGGGGGGTTTCCGGCACTAACAAGTGCGGGACTTTGTCCGGAGGCAGGTTCCAAGCTTCCCTCGCCTCCTACTCAGGGGACTACAGGATAAGGTGATGTCAAAAACAGAGGTCGGGGAGGGGAGGGTCTCGAAAATATAAAAGGAACTGATGGAGTGGGAAGGGGTCCCAATAGGGAAGGTGAAGAGGAAGTGGGAGGAAGAGCTGTGAGGGGAGTTGGAAGTCAGGTTATGGGAGGAGGCCCTGAGGAGAGTCAATGCATCCTCATCGTGTGCCAGGCTTAGCCGATGCAGTTCAAGGTGGTCCACAGGGCTCCTATGACTGTGGCCCAGATGAGTAGGTTTTTTGAGGAGGTGGAGGACAGGTGTGGGTGATGTGGGGGAAGTCAGGTGAATCATGTACATATGTTCTGGGCGTGTCCGAGGCCGAGGGGATTTTGGCAGGGATTCTCAGAGGTCCTGGACTCTGAGCCCAGAGATGGCAATATTTGGAGTGTCAGAAGATCCGGGAGGCCGGGGTGGAAAGAGGCCGACGTTTTGGCCTTTGCTTCCCTGGTGGCCCGGACACGGATTTTGTTGGGATGGAGGGACAGGGAGCCTCCGAAGTCGGGTGTCATGGTAGGATTTCTTCGGCTAGAGAAAATTAAGTTTGCATTCAGGGGTCTGCTCGGAGGTGGCAGCCGTTCGTCGACTTCTTCAAGGAAAATTGACCGTCAGCAGGGGTGGGGGTGGGTGGTGGGTGGGAAAGGGGATGCATGGAAGTGACGAATAAGGGTAGGGAATCTAATATCATCATCATCATTATCATAACATTTACAGTGCAGAAGGAGGCCATTCGGCCCATCGAGTCTGCACCCATATGGGTAGTTGGGGTCTATGCTGGGGGGGGAGGGTTGGGTATGTTATTGTGGGGTTTCTGTGTGTGTTGGATCTCTTTGTTTAAAATGTAAAAGTATAAATGGCTCAATAAAATATATATATATTTTTAAAATCTTTAAAAAGGAGGCAGGGAGGGTCCCAGAGGACTGGAAAATGCCTGATGTAACACTCCTGCTTAAGGAGGGAGGGAGGCAAAAGACAGGAAGTTATAGGTTAACCTGACTTCAGTCTTTGATAACATTGTCCATCATTATGGGTGATATTGTGGAGTACTTGGAAGTGCATGGTGAAATAGGGCTGAGTCAGCACAGCTTCGTCATGCCTGTCAGGCCATGCCTGACAAATCTTTTTAAAATAATATTTTATTAAAGATTTCATATTTAACCATCACGATCCAAACTACAACACAACTATGAAAATTGTTCAAACAATTGTCGTGTTAACAACACAAGAAATCAGATATATAGAAAAAACACATAACAAGGGCCACATCCAACCCTCCCCTGCATCCCCCCCCTAATCCCACAAATAAACAGCTGATGGTAATTAACTCTTTGAAGTGCAAGATAAATGGCTGCCACCTCAGGTAGAATGACATGGTGCTGCTGAAGGAGGCCCAGACGCTTTGGAGGAGACCAGAACATGTGGATATGGTTGGCGGGCCCATGAGAGCACCGCTCGCACCTGTCCTCCACTCCATCAATCAACACTTTGAGTTGGATGAGGGTGAGCCGCGGGCAGGATGAAGTGGAAATTACCAACAGAGGGCCTCATTTCACACATCCTCATCTAAGATGGGTCCAAACTCCTTCTCCCATTTCACCATCGCCCGATCAAGCGACGTAGATTCTAATGAGATGGTCTGCACATCGATGTTCAAGATCCTGCCCCCCCCCCACCAGTCCTCACCAACTGTAAGATTTCCTCCAACAGGGAAGACTGTTATGCCAAGGGGAACGCAGTGCACGTCCCACAAAGTCGCGCAATTGAAAATATCAGAGCAGTTGTGACCCACTAGTTGGAATTTTGCAGAGAACTCCTCCCAACTGGCGAACCGTCCATCTATAAACAGGTCTCTGAAGCACTCTAGCCCCTTCCCTTCCCCCGGTGAAAAGTCAAATCCAAACCTGATGGCACAAACAAATGGTTCGCACTTACAGGAGCCAACATTGATATGGCACCCAGCTTGTGGTGTTGTCTGAGCTGCCTCCATATCTTCAAAGTGGAGATCAAAGTGGGTTTGAGGTATATTTTGCGAGAGAGAGTGGGAGTTGTGCCGTTGCCAGGGCCCAAAGGCCTGACCTCTGACACAAACTTGCCTTCTCATCCCCCATATGGTGTCTGATGCTCTGTACCACCCCAACACCTTCTCCATGTTGGCCACCCAGTAATACAAGAGGAAATTGGGTAGTGCTGGACCACCCAACTGGAGGTCCACCCAATGAATTCTCTGCACCCTACCTGCCCATATAAAGGAATTCAGTAACTTGTTCACCCCAGCAAAGAATGAACAGCGAGAAAAATAGGAAGGCACTGGAACAAAAATAGAAACCTCAGCAGAATATTCATCTTTTTAAAATAAAAAATTTTCATTGAAGGCATTTTCACATATACAAACAAAGTCAGAGAACAACTAAACAACTCAACAAACAACCAACACCTACTCCCACGCCCTGCTCCGCAGGTGCCATCCCCTTCTCACATACTACCTTCCCCAGTTTACCCCCCTTAACACCCCCTCCCTCCTTACTGATCCCTCAAACCCCCTTAAAGAAATGAATAACCTGCTTCCACCTCCAGCTGAACCCATCTGCTGACTCCCTCAAGACGGACTTAACCTTCTCCAGCCTCAGGAATCCGCCAGCTCGCTCACCCACACCCCTGCTTTCAGTGCTCCGAGTCCTGCCAGCCAGCAAAATCCGGCTCCTGGGTATCAAGGAGGCAAAGGCCAAAACATCGGCCTCTCTCACCCCCTGGACCTCCGGGTCTTCCGACACCCCAAATATCGGCACCTCTGGACTCGGAACCACCTCCACACCCAATCCCTCAGGCATCATATCCGAGAACCTATGCTAGAACCCCCTCAGTCTTGGACATGCCTAGAACGTGTGGACGTGGTTCATGGGCCTCCCTTAATATTAATAATAATTATAATCTTTATTGTCACAATTAGGCTTACATTAACACTGCAATGAAGTTACTGTGAAAATCCCCTAGTCGCCAATCTCCGGCACCTGTTCAGGTACACGGAGGGAGAATTCAGAATGTCCAAATGACCTAACAGCACATCTTGCGGGACTTGTGGGAGGAAACCGGAGCACCCGGAGGAAACCCACGCAGAAATGGGGAGAACATGCAGACTCCGCACAGTGACCCAAGCCGGGAAACGAACTTGGGACCCTGGCGCTGTGAAGCCACAGTGCTAACCATTATGCTACCGTGCTGCCCCCCCATGTGACCGATCCTCTTCCGCTGCAAAGAACCTACTCTTCCGCGCCACCGTCATATGCGCCCGATGTACCACTTTTAACTGGATGTGGCTTAGCCTCGCACATGACAAGGACGCGTTCACCCTCCGCAAGGCCTCGCTCCACGTCTCGGCTCCCTCCCAGCTCCTTATCCCATTTCCTCTTAATATCCCCCACCAGGGCTCCTCCCCCATTCAATCACCCCCTTACAGAAATCTGACATCTTCCCCGGCCCTATCTCATCCTTCAACAGCACCTTGTCTAGCAGCCCCGGAGGCAGCAGCCCAGGAAAAGATGGCACTTCTCTCCTTACAAAGTCCCGTACCGGAAGGTACCTAAAGCTATTCCCCCTGGGCAACCCGTACTCTTCCTCCAGGTCCTCCAACTTCAAAAATGTTCCCCCTATAAACAGATCGGCAGAAGCACTCAATCCCTCCCCGCTCCATCCCCGAACCTCATGTCCAGCCCCACCGGTGCAAACCTATGGTTATTGAAGATCGATTCTACAGCGAGGCAACCTCCAGCCCCAAATGCTGCCTCCACTGCCCCCACACCCTTAGGGCTGACACCCTGCTAACGGAGTACCTGGCCAGTGAGAATGGTACAGGCGCTGACAACAAAGCCCTCAAACTTGTTCTCCTCAAACGATTCTGCCTCCATCCGAACTCACGCTGACCCTTTCCCCACGAACCCATTGCCCAGCCCCGCCAGAAACGCCTTGTCGGGCACAATAAAAATCGATCTAGGAGTGCACCCGGTGCACATGGGGGAAGTATGAAAACTCCTTTGCCCTCGGCCACCCAACCTCCAAGGGTCCACACGCACCCCCCCCCTCCCCACCCCCATGCGCTCCATAAACCCCCTCATCTCACCTGCCACCACCGACACCCTCGATGACTTGGGACTTGACCGGTTAGCAGCTTCATAATCTCATCTATAGAGGAGACCAGATGTGTGACATATAGGAGCAGGTCATCAGCATAGAGTGACACCCTTCCCCCGCCCCCCCCCCCCACCCCAGAAGCCCTCAGTGCCATCGGCAGAGGTTCTATCGCCAGAACGAAAAGGAATGGCGACAATGGGCACCACTGTCTTCTACCCCTGCTCAGAGGGAAGTATCCCAAACTTGACACATTGGTGCACACACTAGCCATTGGTTTCGTGTACAACAGTCAAGCCCATGAAATAAATTTCTGCCCAAACCAAACCCTCCTTCCACTCCGCTCTGTCAAATGCTTCCTCTGCATCAAAAGATAGAATCACCTCTGGCTTCTGCCACTATATCTGGGACACATGGCTCCAACCACAAAGCCAGAACCACAGCCAGAATCCTGGCATCCACATTTAGCAGTGGAATGGGCCTGTAGGAACCACACTCTGTGGCGTACTTAGCACAGTGGTTAGCACTGCTGTCTCACAGCTCCAGGGTCCCAGTTCAATTCCCGGTTTGGGTCACTGTCTGTGCAGAGTTTGCACTTTCTCCCCGTGTCTGCGTGGGTTTCCTCCGAGTGCTCCGGTTTCCGCCCACTGTCCAAAGATGTGCAGGTTAGGTGGATTGGCCATACTAAATTGCCCCTTAGTGTCCAAAAGGTTTGGTGGGGTAACTGGGTTATGGGGTTGGGATGGAGGCGTCGGCTTAAATGGGGTGCTCTTTCCAACGGCCGGTGCAGACTCGATGGGCCGAATGGCCTCCTTCTACACTGTAAATTCTATGATTCTATAAAGGAAATGGAGGCCTGTGTAAGTGTATCAGGCAGGGAACCTTGAGCCAAAGCGTTGTTGAACATATCCATCATTAATGCTACTGGCTGGTCTGAGAATTTTTGTAAAATTCAAAAGGATCCCCATCAGAGCCCGGAGCCTGAGTCGTCTGCATCAACCTAATCACCCTCAGAGCCTCATCCGAGCCCAAAGGAGCCTCCAGATCCTCCCTACTCTTCTCCTCTACTCTCGGGAAGGACAACCTGTCTAGAAATTCCGGCATATCTGACACCCCCTCCTGCGGCTCTGACCTACACAGATCCCTGTGGAAAGCCTCAAATTCACAAAATCACCAGTGATGCTGATATTGGACAGAATATGTAAATCAAATTAGGAGGCTCTGGGTACCGGGGGAGAGAGAGACCACTATCGCCTGCCATCTTCCAGATCATCTGTGATAAATACTCAATGGGGTTCGGGCACTCTATTCCCTCTGGCAATCAGCGTTTCTGCCTCCGTGACCAATTCTCCTACGCCTTCAACTTTTTATTTTGTTTTTTTAAAAAACATTTTATTTGGGTATTTGTAGTTTTTATAATTATAACGATAACAGCAACATAAACATGGTACATAAAACATTTCTATCCCTATCCCATTCTTCGCACCCCAATCAATGACACAATACCCTAACACCCCACCCCCCCCCCCTCTAGATTTCTGTCTCTGCTGACATTTTCATTTTCTCCGAGAAAGTCGATGAACGGCTGCCACGGACGAACCCTAACATTGACCCTCTCAGGGTGAACTTTATTTTCTCGAGACTGAGAAACCCAGCCATGTCACGAACCCAGGTCTCTAATTTCGGGGGCTTCGAGTCCCTCCACATTAACAATATCCGTCTCTGGGCTGCCAGGGAGGCAAAGGCCAAGACGTCAGCCTCTCTTGCCCCCTGGACTCCCAGCTCTTCCGACACTCCAAAGATCGCCACCTCTGGACACGGCACCACCCGTGTTTTAAGTATCGTGGACATAGCCTTAGCAAAGCCCTGCCAAAACCCTCTAAGTTTCGGGCATGCCCAAAACATGTGGACATGATTTGCTGGACCTCCCGCGCACCTCGCACACCTATCCTCTACCCCAAAGAACTTGCTTCCATCCAGTCTTCCCGGTACAAACCGATGATTGTTGTAAATCGGGGCCAGACCGATGCCCCCTCCGCTCTCCTATATTTCCTCCACTGCCCCTAGAATCTCAAAGCCGCCACTACCACCGGGCCTTGTGGAGTGCTGGGCCGGCGAGAACAGCAGAGGTGCCTGTAGCGATATGCATCACTGCATATACACAAGGGGTTAATGTAAATACACAACAACTAAGTAACCACTAGAGGGAGCACCAGAGAAGTATATAATAGACAGACAGGAAGTCAGGGGGGCACTCTTCACAGGAACGACAGCTAGTGAGCAGGACACAGACAGACAGCTCAGATGCAACATCTAGTATAAGCACTAGAGAGAGAACAAACTTACACAATAAAGCATCTACTTCAACTGTAAGACTACGAGCTTTATTCAGACACAAGGAATAATACATGGTACCAGAATTGGCTTCAGAACGCTTACTAGAAGATCACACAAGATTCAGACAAAGAAAGATTGAAAATACAAGAAAACTCGTACCGGACATTCGAAGTGGGGAGACTTCGCTGATTCGATGCAACTCATTGGAACTCCAATGCAGCTGAGAACAACCGGTAATTTAAGTCACAGATGGAAAATTTTTAAACAAATGTTCAAAATATATATCGTAGCTAATGATTTGAGCACGGCCTCTGAAGAAACAAAAATAGCACTGCTACTAGCAGGACATGAATCTAGAGAAATCACTGCTTTAATTACTTGAAAGGTGAAGACAACACCAAATTAGAAATAATACTCAAAAAATTTTTGATCACTGTAACGCAGAGTAAAAATGCTGCTTTAAGACATTCAATGCTCGGAGACCAGATTGCACAGGGAATGAGTGCTGCGAAACTCAAACAATCATTATCAGAACAGAAAGGTTTAATGCTGGAAATCGGGATTGAAAAGTGCAGATCGCAAGAAAAAAATAACATTAAGTCTTTACCAAGAAAGAACGGCGAAAAAGTTCTTCTCCACGGGTCTAAAGAAGTTAAAATTGTGTCTGAGCACATTTTAAACTGCCCGGGGAACAAAAGATGCAAATCTGCTTCTGTGCATGCGCAGGAAACCGCAGCCACACATGCGCAGTTGAAAATAGCCGTTTTTTGCGAAGACCGTTCTACGCATGCGCAGTTAAAGAAAAAGCACACAGTAAAGGAAAATCGATGTGCGCATGCGCAATCGGTTCCTACGCTTTACGTCACGAGCATCATGACATCAGAAGACTCAGATCACGCCCACTTAAAGGAGAAATGCCCAAAAATCACAAACAAGACTCTTAAAGGCACAAAACCAAAAAATTCAACCTCAAAAGGCACAACAATGCCTGAACTTCGACCAGCAGTTGAACATAACTTTTGCAGCACCCTGGAACAAGCAGTTTGCACCACCCAAAGTGAAGAGCACAATGATAAATCCGAAAGCAAAAAAGATGATTTGTTCATTGAATATGAAGAGCACAATAAGGTATCCAAAACAAATAAAGATGATTTGTTTATTGAAGAACACTACTCAGACATGGCTGAGTTATTTGGATATGATGATCATAAAAGCATCAGCGACACTGTTGAAAAGCTCAACACGACTCTACTCATGGTAGGTGAATCCAATACCATGATGCAATGGCAGATCGTCAATATATAGGATGACAGCAACCTGTCAAATACCCAAGAACGAAAATGATGCCACACAGCGAGTACTACTGACTCTATTGAGAGAGAACAGATTGACTCCACAGAGAGAACACTGCACGACTTCACGCAGAGAGCGATGAAAGACTCCACAGAGAGAGTGATGATAGCCTCCACAGAGAGCTCGTTGACAGACTCCAAAATGGAAGCAACTAAAGACTCCATAACGAAATCCATGCATGAACAAGACCATGAAGGTCTATCCACCTTATCTGAGCAACCATAAGCAGACTATGAAAGTCTACCAAGCTCACGTGAACAATAAAAAGACTATGAAAGTCTACCCAGCACATATAATCAACAAGAAGACAAGTGACGAAGAAATCACAATTCCCGGACAAGATACACAAGATCACAGCGAGACTGACAGATCTCAGCTCGTCTGTACAAAAGAACTTGACAAGAAACTGAAATCTTGACGACGTTGACTCCAGAAGAGGGGCACCAAGAGAACAAAGACGAAGCAAATCAACCAGGAATGACTCCAGAAGAGGAGCACCAAGGAATCAAAGAGGAATCAAAGCAACCACAAATGACTGATGTCACCAGGATCAATGCAACATCAGATCATTCACACATACCTCAAGTCAAAAAGTTCAATGAAACATCAGGTACCACAAAGGACTCGGATACCAATAACTTTGAGAATGACTCAGATTATCCACAAGGAACAGTCATTGAGCACAACGCAAACAACAAAAACAATGACAAGAACAACGGCAAGAACAACAACAATGATACAACAATCTGCACAACATGGTACAACCCTGCACATGAAGGACAATGTTACAGAACAGTCCAAAACAATGGCAAGAGTTCAAACATATCATGGACATTGTTCACACAAAACAAATGTCATGACAATGAATTTCACAAGTTCATATTTGCTCCAAAACAAAGAAGCAACACAATGTCTAAGGCAGATGACACACTAAATCGACACCACAGGCACAGAAAAAAGTCCATGTCAGTCAACATAAGTAGTTCGACCATTCGAACACCTCGTGATGACTTTTTGGTTACTTAAACACAAGAACACTGACAACATTCACAAAGAAATTACAATATCAACATCACCACGTCAACAACAGAAAAAGAAATAAAACTCAACCGAATAAATTCATAAAGTTGGACTCATAAATGTTTTTATTAAGATTGGACTCATAAATATTAATTGGCTTTGTATAATCATCAATATCATCACAACTTGTACATATCATCATTTATCTACCTGTTTTGTACAGTTTTCTTTAACAAAATACAGAAAATATGCAAAAAGAAAAAAAGGAGGATGTAGTGATATGCATCACTGTATATACACAAGGGGTTAATGTAAATACACTAAAACTAAGTAACCACTAGAGGGAGCACCAGAGATGTATATAATAGACAGACAGGAAGTCAGGAGGGCACTCGTCACAGAAACGACAGCTGTGAGCAGGACACAGACAGACAGCTCAATGAAACATCTAGTATAAGCGCTAGAGAGAGAACGAACTTACACAATAAAGCATCTACTTCAACTGTAAGACTATGAGCTTTACTCAGACACATGGAATAATACAGTGCCGTTATCAGTGCCCCCAAAATTGGGTTATTACACGATCCCACCTCTACTCGCTCCCACACCGACCCCCCCCCACACTACCCACTTCCTAATCATGGCTACATTAGCCGCACAGTAGTAGTTACAAACGTTGGACAGCGCCAACCCACCCTCTCCACCGACTACGCTCCAACACTACTTTCTTCACTTGCGGGGTTTTACCCTCCCACACAAAGCCCAAAATCACCTTATTCCTCCGTTTAAAAAAGACCCTCGGGATAAAGATGGGGAGACACTGAAAGACAAACAGAAAAATGGGAGGACCGTCATTTCACGGTCTGTACCCTCCCCGCCAGTGACAGCGGGAGCATGTCGCATCTCCTAAAATCCTCCTTCATTTGCTCTACAAGCCGGGACAAGTTTAACTTGTGCAATGTCTCCCATTCCCGTGTCACCTGGATTCCCAGATAGCGAAGGCTCCTTCCCAACATTCTAAACGGCAGCTCATCCAGTCTCCTCTCCTGCCCTCTCGCCTGGATCACAAACATCTCGCTTTTCCATATATTCAATTTATACCCCAAAAACCTGCCAAATTCCCCGAAGATACGTATAATCTCCCCCATCCCCTCTAACGGGTCTGTAATGTACAGGAGCAGGTCATCCGCGTAAAGCGAGACCCGGTGTTCCACCCCCGCCCCCCCCCCCCCCCCCGGACCAGCCCTTTCCAGTTCCTAGAGGCTCTTAACGCCATGGCCAATGGCGCTAAGGCCAGAGCAAACAACAGCGGGGAGAGGGGACCCCCTTGCCTTGTCCCTCGGCGCAGTTTAAAATAGCCCGACATCTGCCGATTTGTGCGCACACTTGCTACTTGCACACTTGGGCAGCACGGTAGCCTTGTGGATAGCACAATTGCTTCACAGCTCCAGGGTCCCAGGTTCGATTCCGGCTTGGGTCACTGTCTGTGCGGAGTCTGCACATCCTCCCCGTGTGTGCGTGGGTTTCCTCCGGGTGCTCCGGTTTCCTCCCACAGTCCAAAGATGTGCAGGTTAGGTGGATTGGCCATGATAAATTGCCCTTAGTGTCCAAAATTGCCATTAGTGTTGGGTGGGGTTACTGGGTTATGGGGATAGGGTAGAGGTGTGGACCTTGGATAGGGTGCTCTTTCCAAGAGCCAGTGCAGACTCGATGGGCCGAATGGCCTCCTTCTGCACTGTAAATTCTATGAAAGTATCTCCCCAGCCAACCTATCCCTCTATGCTCATTTCACCTTTTCCCTATGGGCTCGTATTGAAATTAACTCTCCTCTAACCACTGCCTTCAGAGATTTCCACGCCGTTGCTGTCGAGACTTCCCCCGTATCATTTATTTCCAAGTAGTTCTGGATGGACTTGCTCACCCACCCACACCCTCATCTACTAATAGTCCCACATCCAACCTCCATAACGGGCGCTGCTCTCCCTCCATACTAGCCCGTAGATCCACCCAATGTGGGGCATGATCCGATACCGTGATTGCCGAGTACTCGGTATCAACCACCCCTGGCACTAGAGCCCTGCTCAGGATGAAAAAGTCGACCCGAGAATATACTTTGTGGACATGGGAGAAAAAAGAAAACTCCTTCACTCTTGGCCATCTGAACCTCCATAGGTCTATTCCCCCCCATCTGCTCCATAATCCCCTTCAATTCCTTTGCCGTGGCTGGCACCCTCCCTGTCCTAGATTTTGACCGGTCCAATCCTGGATCAATGACTGTATTGAAATCTCCCCCCATAATCAGATTATGTGACGCGAGGTCCAGGATCTTACCTAACACCTGCCTCATAAATTCCGCAACATCCCAGTTTGGTGCATATACATTCATGAGTACCACTCGCATCCCCCCAAGCTTCCCACTCACCATAATGTACCTGTCCCCTGCTTCTGACATGATTCAATGCCTCAAATGCCACCCATTTGTTGATCAGGATCGCAACCCCCCCTGGTCTTAAGAGTCCAGCCCTGAATGAAATACCTGGCCGACCCATCTCTTCCTCTATCTGGTCTGGTCTATAACCTTTAGGTGTGTCTCTTGTAACATTGCCACGTCCGCCTTCAATCCCCTCAGATGCGCGAACACGCGAGCCCTCTTAACCGGCCCACTTAGCCCTCTGATGTTCCAGGTAATCAGCCTAGTCGGGGGGCTTTCCCCCCCCCCCGCCCACCGATTAGCCATCACCCTTCTTAGGCTAGCCACCGGCTCGCGTCCGTTGCCTCCTTGGGCCCGCACTCGGGCATCTGCCGTCCTCCACCTCCCCTGTCAGCAGAGCAGCACCCCCCACCCCTCCCTCCCCACCAGTAACAGCACCAGAATATCAAACCCCCATATCAAACTCATCACCTGCTCACCCCCCACTGCGCTTCCATGAGCTAGCCAACCTAGCTAACCTATTAGCTCCCGCCCATGGCACCAGACCTCCTATCTCCCCATTGTTCTCCCTCCTCCCCCCCGCTTGGAGATACATATTCAAAGCATCACAGTCCCCAGTAAACAAACAGTAGAAAAAATCCCTCCACCCAACTTCCAATGGAACAGAGTTAGCTTTACATTTCTGAGCAGCTGCTCAAACATCTTAGCACAACGAAAACCAAAAGAAAACAGGAAGGGGCAAAAATAACCAAAGAAAAAAAAAAGGAACAAGAAACAAAAATAACCCCTTGTTCCAGAGAGCACTGCATATTCAAAAAAACACAGAAGTGATTTTGACCAAATCGTCACTGCAATATCCTCCCCCAGGGATCAGTGACCTTAATCCCCTGCTAGCCTTTTGCCCTTGATAAAGTTCATCACTTCGTCCGGTGATTCCAAATAAAGTTCCTGGCCCTCAAACGTGACCCAGAGACATGCTGGATACAACTTCCCGAACTTCACCCCCTTCTTGAAGAGGGCCGATTTTGCCCTATTAAATCCAGCTCGCCTTCTGGCCAGTTCCGCGCCCAGTTCCTGGTAGATGCACAACTCACAGTTCTCCCACATGCAGCTCCGTACCTGCTGGGCCCACCACAAAATCTGTTCCTTGTCCAGGAACCGGTGCATTCGCACCACCATTGCCCTCGGCGGTTCATTCGCTCGCAGCTTCCTTGCAAGAGCTCTATGCGCTCTGTCCACTTCCAAGGGCCGCGTAAACACCCATCTCCCATCAACGTTGCCAGCATTCTTGCCACATATGCCCCCACGTCCGATCCCTCACTGCCCTCAGGGAGGCCGACGATTCTCAGGTTCTGTCTCCTGGACCTGTTTTCCAAGTCCCCCAGCTTCTTCTCCAACCTTTCCTGGTGGTCCTTCACCAGCCCCACCTTGGCCTCCAAAGCGGTTAGACAGTCCTCGTGCTCGGACACCTTTTCCTCCACCTTCTGAAACGCACGTCCGTGGGTTTCTAGACCCTGTTCCACCCGATCAATCGATGCCTTAATCGGGTCCAGCATACCTTTCTTTAGCTTGGCGAAACTCTCCTCAAAGAACGTTACCAGCTGTACCGTCGACCACTGTGCCACCACCCCAGGATCCTGCACCTCCGCCACGCGTTCCTGCGCTGCCGGTTCTGGACACGTCTTCCTTGCTTGACTATCTCTCCTTACACAGCCACTTCTATTCCACTGCTCCATACACTGGTGGGGGATTTCTCCTCACTGTCTCACTCTCCACCGATTTATCCAGTAAAATTCCGAAAAACCGGGAGAAAAGATCCAAAAAGTTTGTCACAAGTGGGAGCTGCCAAATGTGCGACCTCCTACTCCATGGCCACCACCGGAAGTCCCAACTTTTTATTTTCATCGGCCACTCCTGCTACCTCGGCCTCTAGCGATGCAAGGTCATCCTCGTGACTCGCAAGCAGCTCCTTAACACCCTTCAGTGTCTCTCCATGATTTTTTACCGCCCCAATGGCTTTGTCAAGCTCCATCTGGACCAGGCCCATCCTCGAATATCCACTGCCTCTCGAAGTGCAGGTTAAATTCTAAAAGCGTGTCTAGTATGATCGTGGCTGCTGCTGAGGGCAGCTCTGTCAACACCATCTCAGGTGCTGAGGCGCTCCATGGGCTGTCGAGTCTGTCGAGAGCAGATCACTTTGGGCTTCTTGGTTTCTCTTCTTTTTTGTTTGTGCATGGGATCGGTATGGAGGGAACCTATTCTGTTGGTCCCTGGTGAATATCACTCGGAAAAATTGGTGAAAATTCCAAAAGAAAAGTGGGTAGCTATTGGAGCTCCCAGAAACGCAACCTCCCTCTTACACATCACACCGGACGTTATGCCTGGCAAACCTGTTAGAATTCTTTGAGGAGGTAACAAGGAAGTTAGACAAAGTAGAACCAGTGGACGTGATTTATTCAAAGAGTACCCTAACCTGGCCCACTCCCCTACCCTATCCTGGTAACCCCACCCAACCTGCACATCCTTGAACACTGAAGATCAATTTAGCATAGCCTATCCACCTAACCTGCACATTTTTGGACTGTTGGAGGAAACCGGAGCACCCGGAAGAAACCCACACAGACATGAGGACAAAGCGCAAACTCCAGACAGTCACGCAAGGCTAGAATTGAACCCGAGCACCCAGTGCTGGGAGGCAGTAGTGCTAACCACTGTGCCACCATGCCAACCTTATGTTAACATTCATTTTGGGAGGGCTAGATTACAAGAGCAGGGGTGCATTTCTGAGGTTGGATAAGGCTCTGGTCAGACCCCATTTGGAACATTGTGAGCAGTCTTGTGCCCCATATCTAAGGAAGGATGTGCTGGCCTTGGAGGGGGTCAGATGAGATTCACAAGAAAGATCCCAGCAATGAAGGGCTTGCCATATGAGGAGTAGTTGAGGGCTCTGGGTCTGTACTCGATGGATTTAAAAAATTAAAAAGTTAAGAGCATCCAATTCTTTTTTTTCCAATTAAGGGGCAATTTAGCATGACCAATTCACCTACCCTGCACAGCTTTTTGGATTGTGGGGGTGAGACCCACACAGACATGGGGAGAATACTCGATGGAGTTTCGAAGGATGAGGGGGGGCCGGGGGATGTCATTGAAACTTACAGGATCATGAAGCCCAGATAGATTGGACGTGGAGAGGATGTTTCCACTAGTAGGGGAAACGAGAAACCAAGGCACAGCCTCAGACTAAAGGGATGATCCTTTAAAACAGAGATGAGGAGGAATTTCTTCAGCCAGAGGGTGGTGAATCTGTGGAACTCTTTGCCACAGAAGGCTGTGGAGGCCAAATCACTGAGTGTCTTTAAGACAGAGATAGAGAGGCTCTTGATTAATATGGGGATCAGGGGTTATGGAGAGAAAGCAAGAGAATGGGGATGAGAATTATATCAGCCATGATGAAAATGAAATGAAAACCGTTTATTGTCACAAGTAGGCTTCAATGAAGCTACTGTGAAAAGCCCCTAGTCACCACATTCCGGCGCCTGTTCGGGGAGGCTGGTACGGGAATTGAACCGTGCTGCTGGCCTGCCTTGGTCTGCTTTAAAAGCCAGCGATTTAGCCCAGTGTGCTAAACCAGCCCCTAAATTGAATGGCGGAGCAGACTTGATGGGCCAAATGCCCTAATTCTGTTCCTATATCTAATGGTCTATCTCAACGCCTCACTCCCACTCTCTCCCCAAGCCCCTTGATACCTTTAGAGTCTAGAAATCTATCCATTTCCTTCTGGGATATACTCAGTGACTTGGCCTCTACATTCAGTGGCAGAGAATTGCACAAGTTCACCGCTCTCTGTGTAACACCCAGGATGAGGTTTTGAGGGAAAACCTCAGTAATTAATCTAATCTATCTGTCGATTCTTTTCAACCACGATGCCCTTCGGTTTTATCGTACCTCCCTCCCAATGAAGATTCTCCCAGGAACACGCACGTGGCCGTCGAGGAGGACGGAAACTGGCTGGAGACAGGGGAGCATATTCCCTTGACCTGCGTCACCGACAGCAACCCGGAACCACACAACTACACCTGGCTTCAGAAGGCCGGTGACACCGAGGTCAGTCTGAGCCAATACACCAGGAGAATTACCGTCAGCCGAGATTCCGGGAGTTACATCTGCATCGCCTTCAACTCCATTGGATCTGAGAAATCAACTCCAGAACCAAAGGCGGGCAATGGTGAGCATTACTTCCAAAATACTAACGTCCCTTCGGGAGGGAAATCTGCCGTCCTTACCTGGTCTGACCTACATGTAACTCCAAGGGTCAGTGCAGACATAATGTGCCAAATGGCCTCTTTCTGCACTGTAGGGATTCTATGATCTGTGATTCTTCAGCATCGAATCTGGTGAAATCTCATGGCTTCAGGTCAAGCATGGACAAGGACACCTCGGCCTGAATCGTTCTGCTGCAGAAAGTGGCCTTCAGCCCATTGTGGCTGCATCGGCTCTCCAAACAAGCATCCTGACTCAGTGCTGTTCCTCTGCCTTTTCCCCGTACCTCTCTACATTGTTTCCATTCAAATAATCATCTAATGCCTTCTCGAGTGCCTCAATTGAACCTTCCCCCACCACACTTCCAGGCCGTGCGTTCCAGACTACAAGGCTTTTTCTCACATCACATTTGCTTCTTTTGCAAATCTCTTTAAATCTGTGCCCCTCTTGTTCTTGATCCTTTTCCTAGCGGGAATGGTTTCTTCCCGTCTATTCTGTCCAGCCCCCTCATGATTTTGAACATTGTTATAACACCCTGGGCGAGTGTGCAGTCACTTCCAGCCCCAAGGACACCAGAGTCCCAACATGAGTGAATTAACCAATAATTCATGTTTTCCAAAGATCTTTAACCCTTGACTGTTCCAATGAGCTACAGACACCCGATTTATAAATAAAACATGAATAAACAGTTTATTAATAGTAAGAGGAAAAGATTCATATATATATATAGAGAGAGAGAAATAACAGGACAATTATCTACCAGGCTTCTTAATCCCACAATTTTGTCCCACCCTTCACCCAGACACAGTTTTGGGAGATCAGTTTCGGGAGCGGCCACAGGGAGCAAGTGGTGCTGGGAGAGGTAAGTACTGTTTTAAAACTTCCTTACCTTGCAGGTCAGCTGGTAGTTTCGGCAGTGCAGTTTCGGGAACAGGCCTATTGGCTGACTGTAAATCAGGAAGGATACAAAAGGTGTGGTTGAAGTGCCTTTAGAAACAGAGTGCTGGAGGCAAACAGAGTGTATCTGAGTTTGGGTAAGGCTGAGTTCGGGTAAGAGGTGTTTTTTGGAGTTTGGTGTTTGGGGTTGAGTTTCCAAAAAAAAAACCCCAATTATTTAAGTAAATTAATTAACTAGTTAAGGGAATTTGGTGCTCATCTTAAGGAGGTGCAGAGAAGCAGACCTGTGGGGGAGTCTCGGGAGCAATTACATCACAGCCAGCAGGTAAGTGATTGGCTTGTGACTGGTAAGTGATTTTTTTATCTTTTCTCTCTTTGACTTTCTCTTAGCTGTGTAGAGTAGTTCAAATTTAACTTCAGGTTTAAGTCATGGCAGGAGAGCTCAGACCCGTGTCATGCTCCTCTTGTGAGATGTGGCTAATTAAGGGACCCTTCTGGTGTCCCTGACTCCTTCATCTGCAAGAAGTGTGTCCAACTGCAGCTCCTATTAGACCGCTTGACTGCTCTGGAGCTGCGGATGGACTCACTTTGGAGCATCCGCGATGCTGAGGAAGTTGTGGATAGCACATTCAGTGAGTTGGTCACACCGCAGATTAAAATTACTGAGGCAGATAGGGAATGGGTGACCAACAGACAGAGGAAGAGTAGGAAGGCAGTGCAGGGATCCCCTGCGGTCATCTCCCTCCAAAACAGATTTACCGTTTTGGAAACTGTTGGGGGAGATGGCTCACCAGGAGAAGGTGGCAGCAGCCAGGTTCATGGCACCGTGGCTGGCTCTGCTGCACAGAAGGGCGGGAAAAAGAGTGGCAGAGCTATAGTGATAGGGGATTCAATTGTAAGGGGAATAGACAGGCGTTTCTGCGGACGCAAACGAGAATCCAGGTTGGTATGTTGCCTCCCTGGTGCAAGGGTCAAGGATGTCTCAGAGCGGCTGCAGGACATTCTGGGGGAGAGGGTGAACAGCCAGCTGTCGTGGTGCATATAGGCACCAACGATATATGTAAAAAACAAGATGAGGTCCTACAAGCTGAATTTAGGGAGTTAGGAGTTAAACTAAAAAGTAGGCCCTCAAAGGTAGTAATCTCAGGATTTCTACCAGTGCCACGTGATAGTCAGAGTAGGAATGACAGGATAGCTAGGATGAATACGTGGCTTGAGAGATGGTGTGAGAGGGAGGGTTTCAAATTCCTGGGACATTGGGACCAGTTCTGGGGGAGGTGGGACCTGTACAAATCGGACGGTCTGCAGCTGAGTGGAACCGGATACAATGTTCTCGGGGGTGTGTTTGCTAGTGCAGTTGGGGAGGGTTTAAACTAATGTGGCAGGGGGATGGGAACCGATGTAGGAAGTCAGTGGGGATGGAAACAAAAGGCAGGAAGGGAGAGTGTGTAAAGCATGACCAGAGAAAGCAGGGCAGAGAGCAAGGAAAGTCTACATTAAACTGCATTTATTTCAATGCAAGGGGCCTGACGGGCAAAGCGGATGAACTCAGGGCATGGACGGGCACATGGGACTGGGATATTATAGCTATGACTGAATCATGGCTAAGGGAGGGGCAGGACTGGCAGCTCAATGTTCCGGGGTACAGATGCTATAGAAAGGATAGAACAGGAGGTAAGAGAGGAGGGGGAGTGGCGTTTTTGATTAGGGAGAACATCACGGCAGTACTTAGAGGGGATATATCCGAGGGTTCGCCCACTGAGTCTATATGGGTGGAACTGAAAAATAAGAAGGGAGAGATCACCTTGATAGGACTGTACTACAGGCCCCCAAATAGTCAGCGGGAAATTGAGGAGCAAATATGTCAGGAGATTACAGATAGCTGCAAGAAAAATAGGGTGGTAATAGTAGGGGACTTTAACTTTCCCAACATTGACTGGGACAGCCATAGCATTAGGGGCTTGGATGGAGGGAAATGTTTGAGTGTATTCAGGAGGAATTTCTCATTCAGTATGTGGATGGACCGACTAGAGAGGGGGCAAAACATGACCTCGTCTTGGGAAATAAGGAAGGGCAAGTGACAGAAGTGTTAGTGAGGGATCACTTTGGGACAAGTGACCATAACTCCACTAGTTTTAAGATAGCTATGGAGAATGATAGGTCTGGCCCAAGAGTTAAAATTCTTAATTGGGGCAAGGCCAATTTTGATGGTATCAGACAGGAACTTTCAGAGGTAGATTGGGGGAGACTGTTGGCAGGCAAAGTGACGGCTGGTAAATGGGAGGCTTTTAAAAATGTGTTAACCAGGGTTCAGGGTAAGCACATTCCCTTTAGAGTGAAGGGCAAGGCTGGTAGAAGTAGGGAACCATGGATGACTCGAGATATTGAGACTCTGGTCAAAAAGAAGAAGGAGGCATATGACGTACATAAACAACTGGGATCAAGTGATCCCTTAAAGAGTATAGAGATTGTCGAAATAGAGTTAAGAGGGAAATCAGGAGGGCAAAAAGGGGACATGAAATTGCTTTGGCAAATAATGCAAAGGAGAATCCAAAGAGCTTCTACAGATACATAAAGGGAAAAAGAGTAACTAGGGACAGAGTAGGGCCTATTAAGGATCAACAAGGACATCTATGTGCAGAGCCACAAGAGTTGGGTGAGACCCTGAATGAATATTTCTCATCGGTATTCACGGTGGAGAAAGGCATGGATGTTAGGAAACTAAGGGAAATAAATAGTGATGTCTTGAGAAGTGTGCATATTACAGAGGAGGAGGTGCTGGAAGTCTTAAAACGCATCAAGGTAGATAAATCCCCGGGACCTGATGAAATGTACCCAGGATGTTGTGGGAGGCTAGGGAGGAAATTGCGGGTCCCCTAACAGAGATATTTGAATCATCGGCAGCCACAGGTGAGGTGCCTGAAGATTGGAGAGTAGCGAATGTTGTGCCCTTGTTTAAGAAGGGCAGCAGGGAAAAGCCTGGGAACTACAGACCGGTGAGCCTAACGTCTGTAGTAGGTAAGTTGCTAGAAGGTATTCTGAGAGACAGGATCTACAAGCATTTAGAGAGGCAAGGACTGATTCGGGGCAGTCAGCATGGCTTTGTGCGTGGAAAATCATGTCTCACAAATTTGATTGAGTTTTTTGAGGGGGTGACCAAGAAGGTAGATGAGGGCAGTGCAGTAGACGTTGTCTACATGGACTTTAGCAAAGCCTTTGACAAGGTACCGCATGGTAGGTTGTTGCAGAAGGTTAAAGCTCACGGGATCCAGGGTGAGGTTGCCAATTGGATTCAAAATTGGCTGGACGACAGAAGACAGAGGGTGGTTGTAGAGGGTTGTTTTTCAAACTGGAGGCCTGTGACCAGTGGTGTGCCTCAGGGATCGGTGCTGGGTCCACTGTTATTTGTGATTTATATTAATGATTTGGATGAGAATTTAGGAGGCATGGTTAGTAATTTTGCAGATGACACCAAGATTGGTAGCACAGTGGACAGTGAAGAAGGTTATCTAGGATTGCAACGGGATCTTGATCAATTAGGCCAGTGGGCCGACGAATGGCAGATGGAGTTTAATTTAGATAAATGTGAGGTGATGCATTTTGGCAGATCGAATCAGGCCAGGACCTACTCAGTTAATGGTATGGCGTTGGGGAGAGTTATGGAACAAAGAGATCTAGGAGTACAGGTTCATAGCTCCTTGAAGGTGGAGTCGCAGGTGGACAGGGTGGTGAAGAAGGCATTCGGCATGCTTGGTTTCATTGGTCAGAACATTGAATACAGGAGTTGGGACGTCTTGTTGAAGTTGTACAAGACATTGGTACGGCCACACTTGGAATACTGTGTGCAGTTCTGGTCACCCTATTATAGAAAGGATATTATTAAACTAGAAAGAGTGCAGAAAAGATTTACTAGGATGTTACCGGGACTTGATGGTTTGAGTTATAAGGAGAGGTTGGATAGACTGGGACTTTTTTCCTTGGAGCATAGGAGGCTTAGGGGTGATCTTATAGAGGTCTATAAAATAATGAGGGGCATAGATAAGGTAGATAGTCAACATCTTTTCCTAAAGGTAGGGGAGTCTAAAACTAGAGGGCATAGGTTTAAGGTGAGAGGGGAGAGATTCAGAAGGGCCCAGAGGGGCAATTTCTTCACTCAGAGGGTAGTGAGTGTCTGGAATGTGCTGCCAGAGGTAGTAGTAGAGGCGGGTACAATTGTGTCTTTTAAAAAGTATTTAGATAGTTACATGGGTGAGATGGGTATAGAGGGTTATGGGCCAAGTGCGGGCAACTGGGACTAGCTTAATGGTAAAAACTGGGCGGCATGGACTGGTTGGGCCGAAGGGCCTGTTTCCATGCTGTAAACTTCTATGATTCTATGATTCTACATACAAGACAGATGCACGGTAATTGTAGGAGAAGATTAAAAGAAAATGGAGAATAAATGGAAAATTTAAGATGAGTCTTCAGTGCTGTGGTTGCGGCCTCTGGAAACCTCTTCTGTACTCTCTCCAATGCGTTCAAATCCATCCTATAGTATGGCACCCAGAACTGTACACAATATTCCAGCTGAGGTCTAACTCGTGTCTTGTACACGTTCAGCATTGTGCTCTGTGTCCCTATTGATAAAGCCCAGAATACTATCTGCTTTACTAACTGCTCTCTCCACCTGTCCTTCCACCTTCAATAGTCTGTACACAGATATACCCAGGTCCCTCTGCTCATGCTCCCCTTTAGAATTTGCCCTTTATTTTATATTGTATCTCAATGTTCTTCCAACCGAAAAGTATCATCTCGAACTTCTCCACATTGAACTTCATCTGCCACCTATCTGCGCACTCCACCAACGTGCCCACATCATTTTCAAGTTCGACACTGTCCTAATCACAGTTTATAATGTTTCCAGCTTTTGTGTCATCCGCAAACTTTGGATTTGTCCCCTGCACACCTAGATCATTAATATATATCAGGATATGCAAAGGTCCCAATGTTGAACTCTGGGGAACTCCACTACAAACATTCCCCAGCCCGACAAATATGCATTGACTCTCAGCTACCTAATATTCAACCAATTTTACATTGGCGTTACTACTGTGCCTTTTATTCCAAGAGCTATAATTTTTCTCAAAAGTCTGTTGCGCGGCACTACATCGAATGTCTTCCGAATGTCCATGTACACTACATCAGCGGTGTTATCCTCATCAATCCTTCCTGTTACCTTCTCAAAAACCCCAGCAAGTTAATTAAACATGATTTCCTCTATAGAAACCCTTGCTGGCTCTTTCTACTCAACCCACATCTTTCCATGTGACTATTAATTCCCTTCCGAATAATTGTTTCTCAAAGTTCGTCCACCACTGATGTTAAATTGGTCCAAAGTTGCTGGATTTATCCTTAACTCCTTTTTTAAACAAGGGTGTAACATTTGCAATTCTCCAGTCCCTTGGCACCTCTCCTGAGGCTAGGGAAGACAGGAAGATTATGGCCAGTACCCCTGCAATTTCGATTCTCTTCCATAGAATCCCTACAGAGCAGAAGGAGGCATTCAGCCCATTGAGTCTGCACCAACCCTCAGGAAGAGCACCCTAACTAGACCACTCCCCTGCCCTATCCCCATAACCCACCTTTACCTGCACATCTTTGGGCACTAAGGGGCAATTTTAGCATGGCCAATCCACCCAACCTGCACACCTTTGGACATGAAGAGGTTATTTTAGCATTACTAATCCACCTAACCTATACATCTTTGGACTGTGGGAGCACCCGGAGGAAACCCATGCAGACACGGGGAAAACTTGCAAATTCCACACAGACTTCCTTCAATATCCTTGGATGGTCTGATGCCTTGACAACCTTCAGTATAGGCAGTCTATTCCATACTTCCTCCTTATCAATTTGAACCCTTCTCAGGACAGAGTTTCCTCGTCTGTCACCATGGCCTGGGTAGGACCTACCTCCTTTATGAAGACAGTGGCACAGTGGTTAGCACTGCCACCTCACAGCACCATAGACCCATAAGGATTCTATGATTCAATAACAGATGCAAATTACTGAATACCACGGCCATGGCCCCTATCTCCATGAATAAATTCCCCTTCAGGTTCTGAATCGGCTCAACTCCTCTTTTTGACCACCATCTGGCCCCTCGAGCCTGCTCCACCATTCAATGAGATCATGGCTGATCTTTTGTGGACTCAGCTCCACTTTCCGGCCCGAACACCATAACCCTTAATCCCTTTATTCTTCAAAAAACTCTCTATCTTTATCTTAAAAACATTTAATGAAGGAGCCTCTACTGCTTCACTGGGCAAGGAATTCCATAGATTCACAACCCTTTGGGTGAAGACGTTCCTCCTAAACTCAGTCCTAAATCTACTTCCCCTATTTTGAGGCTATGCCCCCTAGTTCTGCTTTCACCCGCCAGTGGAAACAACCTGCCTGCATCTATCCTATCTATTCCCTTCATAATCTTATATGTTTCTATAAGATCCCCCCTCATCCTTCTAAATTCCAACGAGTACAGTCCCAGTCTACTCAACCTCTCCTTGTAATCCAACCCCTTCAGCTCTGGGATTAACCTAGTGAATCTCCTCTGCACACCCTCCAGTGCCAGTACGTCCTTTCTCAGGTAAGGAGACCAAAACTGAACACAATACGCCAGGTGTGGCCTCATTAACACCTTATACAATTGCAGCAGAACCTCCCTAGTCTTAAACTCCATCCCTCTAGCAATGAAGGACAAAATTCCATTTGCCTTCTTAATCACCTGTTGCACCTGTAAACCAACTTTTTGTGACTCATGCACTAGCACACCCAGGTCTCTCTGCACAGCAGCATGTTTTAATATTTTATCATTTAAATAATAATCCCTTTTGCTGTTATTCCTACCAAAATGGATAACCTCACATTTGTCAACATTGTATTCCATCTGCCAGACCCTAGCCCATTCACTTAGCCTATCCAAATCCCTCTGCAGACTTCCAGTATCCTCTGCACTTTTTGCTTTACCACTTATCTTAGTGTCATCTGCAAACTTGGACACATTGCCCTTGGTCCCCAACACCAAATCATCTATGTAAATTGTGAACAGTTGTGGGCCCAACACTGATCCCTGAGGGACACCACTCGCTACTGATTGCCAACCAGAGAAACACCCATTAATCCCCACTCTTTGCTTTCTATTAATTAACCAATCCTCGATCCATGCTACTACTTTCCCCTTAATGCCATGCACCTTTATCTTATGCAACAACCTTTTGTGTGGCACCTTGTCAAAGGCTTTCTGGAAATCCAGATATACCACATCCATTGACTCCCCGTTATCTACCGCACTGTTAATGTCCTCAAAAAATTCCACTAAATTAGTTAGGCACGACCTGCCCTTTATGAACCCATGCTGCGTCTGTCCAATGGGACAATTTCCATCCAGATGCCTCGCTATTTCTTCCTTGATGATAGATTCCAGCATCTTCCCTACGACCGAAGTTAAGCTCACTGGCCTATAATTACCCGCTTTCTGCCTACCTCCTTTTTTAAACAGTGGTATCACGTTTGCTAATTTCCAATCCGCCGGGACCACCCCAGAGTCTAGTGAATTTTGGTAAATTATCACTTGTGCATTTGCAATTTCCCTACCCATCTCTTTTAGCACTCTGGGATGCATGCCAGCAGGTCCAGGAGACTTGTCAACCTTTACCCCCATTAGCTTGCCCATCACTACCTCCTTGTGATTTTTGTCAGTAATTATCATCTCCACCCAGGACAAAAGGTTCGGCACAACATCGTGGGCCCAAGGGCCTGTTCTGTGCTGTATTTTCTATGTTCAAACACACAGTGTTGCAAACCATCGGTAGGTTTGGATCGTTTATGATCCACCTTCAGTTAGAACTCTAAGACTTCCTCTGGAATCGCCGTCACATCCACTGACTTGGGCTTTCACAGAGAATATTCCCCTCAGGTCCGTGCAATTCTAACTTGCGACCACCAGCTGGACCACCAGCCTCACTGAGTCAATCTGAAGTTCTCAACATGAAAATTTAAAAGAGGGTTTTTAAATCACTGACCTTGCCTGCAGCTTCTGCTTGCTAACTTTCCTTTGGTCAATCTGACTGTAGAGAGAGAAAGGTCTTTACTTTTCTCCTTCAGTCAAAGGCCCACCAGAGCAGAGAGTTCAGGGCTTGTACTCTCCAGCTTATTGATCCAACTAAAAACTAACTCAGAAAACAATCTCCGAACTGCTCAGCTGAGGAGAAAACAGAGCCTCCAACAGGAGGTTTGAGAGAGATCTTTCCCCTTCAGGGAGAAAGCCTTCTTCAACTCTGTCCCCAAAATGAAACTAAGACCTGAGAGTCAGCCTGCCTTTCCTTGCAGAACATTCTGGAAGCTTCTGACAGGCTCCACCAATCACAATCGAGAATCAAACAAGATCCAGAATTTCAGAAGAGTCGATTGGCTGCTAGCCAAGTCCATCAAAATAACATCATGGGACTAAACCACACAGTGCATGCTCTCAGGGTAATCCCCTAGGGTAAATTCAAATTGCAGCTTGCAGATGGGGGGGGGGGGGGGGTCAAAAATCTGTAGTTTAAAGTAGCCAGCAAGACAGGAATTAAAAATGACACAAGGATCAGACAAGGATTTAAAAGAGATTCCTAACAAAATATATCACCATTTCTTTGCTATCTTGGAACAAGCTCCACATGGTTGCAAGAACAACTTGCACCACAAGGACTGCAGCGCTTAAAGAAGGCAGCCCACCACCACTTTCTCAAGGGACAATTAGGGATGGGCAACAAATGCCGGCCTAGCCAGCGACGGCAATATCCTGTAAATTAATAAAAATCAATCTGTGACTCCTGAAAACTGGGATGGATGGATTTTTGTGGGGGGATTATTATTAAGGGTTACAGAGCTAAAGCGGGGGTTAATATATTTAAGATTAATTTCAATCATGGAAGTTTGCAACAGACCTGAGGGGCTGAATGGACTCCTCCCATTCCTATGTCCAAATGGATTACATTGCCTGGTGTGAGTGCACAACAATTTGGACTAATTTGGACGAAGACATAATCATTTCTCTTGTTCTGATCTCTGTGGAGAAATTTATTTTTAAAAATTGGCCTTCTGGTTAAGAGCTGAAAGAATGAGGCATTTTAAATCTTGTAATTTAAGAAATGACGAGAACCATTAGAGACAAAATGCTATTTTGTGTTCTCTAGGTATTGGCCCTTCAACAGTCCAACACTCCCTCAGAACTGATCCTCCAATAGTGCAGCGCTCCCTCAGAACTTATCCTCCCAACAGTGCAACACTCCCTCAGAACTGATCCTCCAACACTGCAGCACTCCCGCAGAACTGAATCTCCAACAGTACAGCGCCCCCTCAGAACTGATCCTCCAACAGTACAGCGCCCCCTCAGAACTGATCCTCCAACAGTACAGCGCCCCCTCAGAACTGATCCTCCAACAGTGCAGCACTCCATCAGAACTGAACCTCCAACAGTATAGCGCCCCCTCAGAACTGATCCTCCAACAGTGCAGCGCTCCCTCAGTAATGATCCTCCAACAGTACAGCGCCTCCTCAGAACTGATCCTCCAACGGTGCAACGCTCCCACAGTAATGATCCTCCAACAGTACAGCGCCCCCTCAGAACTGATCCTCCAACAGTGCAGCACTCTCTCAGAACTGATCCTCCAACGGTGCAACGCTCCCACAGTAATGATCCTCCAACAGTACAGCGCCCCCTCAGAACTGATCCTCCAACAGTGCAGCACTCTCTCAGTAATGACCCTCCAACAGTACAGCGCCCCCTCAGAACTGATCCTCCAATTGTGCAGCACTCCCTCAGAACTGATCCTCCAAGAGTGCAGCGCTCTCTCATAACTGATCCTCCAACAGTACAGCGCCCCCTCAGAACTGATCCTCCAACAGTACAGCACTCCCTCAGTCATGATCCTCCAACAGTACAGCGCCCCCTCAGAACTGATCCTCCAACAGTGCAGCACTCCCTCAGAACTGAACCTCCAACAGTACAGCGCCCCCTCAGAACTGATCCTCCAATTGTGCAGCACTCCCTCAGGACTGATCCTCCAAGAGTGCAGCGCTCTCTCATAACTGATCCTCCAACAGTACAGCACCCCCTCAGAACTGATCCTCCAACAGTGCAGCACTCTCTCAGTTATGATCCTCCAACAGTACAGCACTCCCTCAGAACTGATCCTCCAAGAGTGCAGCGCCCCCTCAGAACTGATCCTCCAACAGTGCAGCGTTCCCTCAGTAATGATCCTCCAACAGTACAGCGTTCCCTCAGTAATGATCCTCCAACAGTACAGCGCCCCCTCAGAACTGATCCTCCAACAGTACAGCGCCCCCTCAGGACTGATCCTCCAACAGTACAGCGCCCCCTCAGAACTGATCCTCCAACAGTGCAGCACTCCCTCAGTAATGATCCTCCAACAGTGCAGCGTTCCCTCAGTAATGATCCTCCAACAGGACAGCGTTCCCTCAGTAATGATCCTCCAACAGTACAGCGCCCCCTCAGAACTGATCCTCCAACAGTACAGCACCCCCTCAGAACTGATCCTCCAACAGTACAGCGCCCCCTCAGAACTGATCCTCCAACAGTGCAGCACTCCCTCAGTAATGATCCTCCAACAGTGCAGCGTTCCCTCAGTAATGATCCTCCAACAGTACAGCGTTCCCTCAGTAAAGATCCTCCAACAGTACAGCGCCCCCTCAGAACTGATCCTCCAACAGTACAGCGCCCCCTCAGAACTGATCCTCCAACAGTGCAGCGTACCCTCAGTAATGATCCTCTAACAGTACAGCGCCCCCTCAGAACTGATCCTCCAACAGTACAGCGCCCCTCAGAACTGATCCTCCAACAGTACAGCACCCCCTCAGCACTGATCCTCCAACAGTACAGCGCCCCCTCAGAACTGATCCTCCAACAGTGCAGCACTCTCTCAGTAATGATCCTCCAACAGTACAGCACTCCCTCAGAACTGATCCTCCAAGAGTGCAGCGCTCTCTCATAACTGAACCTCCAAAAGTACAGCGCCCCCTCAGAACTGATCCTCCAATTGTGCAGCACTCCCTTAGAACTGATCCTCCAAGAGTGCAGCGCTCTCTCATAACTGATCCTCCAACAGTACAGCGCCCCCTCAGAACTGAACCTCCAACAGTACAGCAACCCCTCAGAACTGATCCTCCAACAGTGCAGCACTCCCTCAGAACTGATCCTCCAATTGTGCAGCACTCCCTCAGAACTGATCCTCCAAGAGTGCAGCGCCCCCTCAGAACTGATCATCCAACAGTACAGCACTCCCTCAGAACTGATCCTCCAACAGTGCAGCATTCCCTCAGTAATGATCCTCCAACAGTACAGCGTTCCCTCAGTCATGATCCTCCAACAGTACAGCGCCCCCTCAGAACTGATCCTCCAACAGTACAGCGCCCCCTCAGAACTGATCCTCCAACAGTGCAGCACTCCCTCAGTAATGATCCTCCAACAGTACAGCGCCCCCTCAGAACTGATCCTCCAACGGTGCAGTGCTCCCTCAGTTTTGACCCTCCAAAACTGCAGCACTCCCTCAGCACTGACCCCCTGACAGCCCAGAACCCCCTCAGTACTGACTCTCTGACAGTGCAGCACTCCCTCAGTACTGAACCTCCTATAGTATAGCACTCCCTCAGTACTGAACCTCTGACAGTATGGCACTCTCTCAGTACCAAAACTCCGATAGTGCAGCACTGACCCTCTGACAGTGCAGCACTCCCTCAGCACTGACCCTCTGACAGTGCAGCACTCCCTCAGTACTGATCCTCTGACAGTGCAGCATTCCCTCAGCACTGACCCTCTGACAGTGCAGCACTCCCTCAGTACTGACCTCTGATAGTGCAGCACTCCCTCAGTACCAAAACTCCGATAGTGCAGCACTGACCCTCTGACAGTGCAGCACTCCCTCAGCACTGACCCTCTGACAGTGCAGCACTCCCTCAGTACTAACCCTCTGACAGTGCAGCATTCCTTCAGTGCCCATCGTCCAACCGTGCAGCCCTCCCTCATTACTGACCCTCCAACAGCAGCACTCCCTCAGTACTGATCCTCTGACCGTGCAGCACTCCCTCAGTACTGGCCCTCCAACAGTGCAGCTCTCCCTCAATACTGATTCTCTAAAGGTGCAGCACTCCCTCAGTACTGACCCTCCAATGGTGCACCGCTCCCTCAGCACAACCCTTCTGTAAGTTCAGCACTCCTGCAGTACTGATACTCTGATAGTGGAGGACTCCCTCAGTTCCAACACAAGGCTAAATCGCTGGCTTTTAAAGCAGACCAAGGCACGCCAACAGCACGGTTCAATTCCCGTACCAGCATCCCCAAACAGGCGCCGGAATGTGGCGACTAGGGGCTTTTCACAGTAACTTCATTGAAGCCTACTTGTGACCAGAAGCGATATTCATTTAATATTATTTTCATTTTTCAGTTCTGATGCGCTGATAGTGCAGTGCTCCTTGAGTACTGAATCCCTGAAAGTTATAGGATCTCTTATTCTATAACATAAGAGTTAATTGTCCGGTTGATTGGAGGTGTCCAAAACACAACTTTATTGCTAATGTTTCACTTCAACACACTTACATAAGAACTAAATCAAAACTTAAAATGAAATATTCAAATACATGGCAAAGAGTTCTGTCATGATATGCAGATACACACATAATGATATACAGACAAGCAGCTAATGGACACAGAGAACAGGACATGACCAATAGGCAGGCAGGTCACTCGGGTGGGATCTGACTATAAAAGACACGAGGCACTCACACTCCACCTCTTTCCACTGATGAGCATCTCGAGAGTCAGTCAAGGGTGTTGTTACAATCTCACACCCACCACGTGGCTAAGAGCTAGTCTGGTTCAGTCAGACAGAGTGACCACACTTAAATTAGCAGAGAGTCGAACTCACAGCGAACTGTGCTAACTGTGCTACTAGTTCAATAAACCTGATTGAACTAACGTCAAGGTCTGGAGTATCTTTTTGATCTATGCTGCATCCAGTTGCAGCCAGTGTTATATCAGCGTACCTAACAAGACAAGTTCATGAGGTCTTACTCTTAAGGGAATCCTTACCGATGGTCTCGTCCCTTATTTACTCTCATTGGTTTCTAATTCGCAGCTGAGACCTCCTGGTTTGTTCAAATAGATGTCGGTCAGTTAGAGGGTAATTTATTAATCATTGGCCTTTACCTAAGATTGGCTGGCACCCTCAGGAATAATTTAGTGTCTACTTGTGCTGCCTCACGAGAGGGGGATTCTCACTCCCTCAGCACTGGCCCTGCAACAGTGCAGCACTCCCCCATTACTGACTCTTTCACATTGCAGCACTCCCTCAGTACCGACCCTCCGACAGTGCAGCACTCCCTCAGTACTGACCCTCTAACAGTGCAGCACTCCCTCAGTACTGACCCTCTGACAGTGCAGCACTCCCTCAGTACGGACCTCCGACAGTGCAATGCACCCGAGCTACTGACCATCTGGCTGTGATGCATCCCCTCACTACTGATCCTCCAACAGTACTGAACTCCCTCAGTAATGAGCCTCCAAACGTTCAGCACTCCCTCAGTACTGAACCTCTGACAGTGCACAGCTCCCTCAGTAATAATACTCCGATAGTGCAGCACTCTCTCCATACTGACCCTCTGACGGTGCAGCACTCTCTCCATACTGACCCTCTGACAGTGCAGAACTTCCTCAGTACTGACCCTCTGACAGTGCAGCACTCCCTCAGTACTGACCCTCTGACAGTGCAGCACACCCTCAGTACTGACCCTCTGACAGTGCAGCACTCCCTCAGTACTGACCCTCTGACAATGCAGCACTCCCACAGTACTGACCCTCTGACAGTGCAGCACTCCCTCAGTACTGACCCTCTGACAGTGCAGCACTCCCTCAGTCCTGACCCTTTGACAGTGCAGCACTCCCTCAGTACTGACCCTCTGACAGTGCATCACTCCCTCAGTTCTGACTCTCTGACAGTGCAACCTTCCCTCAGTACTGACTCTCTGACAGTGCAACTTTCCCCCAGTACTGACTCTCTGACAGTGCAACTTTCCCTCAGTACTGACTCTCTGACAGTGCAGCACCCCCTCAGTACTGACTCTCTGACAGTGCAGCACTCCCTCAGTACTGACTCTCTGACAGTGCAACTTTCCCCCAGTACTGACTCTCTGACAGTGCAACTTTCCCTCAGTACTGACTCTCTGACAGTGCAGCACCCCCTCAGTACTGACTCTCTGACAGTGCAGCACTCCCTCAGTACTGACCCTCTGTCAGTGCAACTTTCCCTCAGTACTGACCCTCTGACAGTGCAGCACTCTCTCAGTCTTGATCCTCTGACAGTGCAGCACTCTCTCAGTCTTGATCTTCTGACAGTACTGACTCACCACAATGCAGAGCTCCCTCAGTGCTGACCCTCCAAAAGTGCAACAGTCCCTCAGCACTGACCCTCCAACAGCGTAGCACTCACTCAGTGCAACGTTCCCTCAATGCCTCCTCAGTATTGGCCCTCTGACACTGCAGGACTCCCTCAGTACTGACCCTCTGACACTTTTGCACTCCCTCAGTACTGACCCTCCATCTGTGCTGTGCTCCCTCAGCACTGACCTTCTGACAGTGCAACGCTCTCTCAGTACTAACCCTCTGACCGTGCAGCATTCCCTCAGCAATGACCCTCTGACAGTGCAGTGCTCCCTCAGTACTGGACCGTCTGACAGTGCAGGACTCTCTCAGTACTGACAATCCTGATTGGCGGGCTGGATTCTGGGCTCAGACATGAGACAGTCCTACCTGAACCCACCAGGCCACAACTCTGAAATCTCTTTCAGAATGAGTAACACGACTGGACCCTCAGCTGGAGGGAAAACCTGAGAAATGCAGGTCTGAGCAAAACATTTCTTAGTTTGGAGAGAATTGGTAAAAGAACCAGAGTTGGGGGAGGTGAGGAGAACACTAATGTTACACAAAGCAAAACTGTTGTGATCTGGAAGGTGCTGTCTGAAAGGGCGGTGGCAGCTGATTCAATATGAACTTTTAAAAGGGGCAATTGGAGAAATACTGGAAGGAGAAACAATTTGCAGTGTTTCAACACTGTGGGCTAGTGCGTGGTCAACTCCAGGCCCACTGGTCCTGGGGTCACAACATAAGTGAATGAACCAATAGTTTGTATCATTCCCTGAGATTGTTGATCCTTAGCTGCTCCAGTTACTTCAAAGCACCAATTCAACTGTTAAAAAACTATTTACTTTGACGAGCGAAGAGATAAACATGCAATGGTAATAATAGAACAACAGTCTGCTAATCCAATTATTCCCCTAACTACATCCCATCCTCCATTCAGTCACACACATGACAGACACATGGAGGGGATAGTGAAAGGATCCAAAACAAAAGGGATTAGAGGGCAGCACAGTGGCACAGTGGTTAGTGCTGCTGCCTCAAGGCGCCGCGATCCCAGGTTCGATCCCGGCTCTGGGTCACTGTCCATGTGGAGTTTACACATTCTCCCCGTGTTTGTGTGGATTTCACCCCCACAAGCCAAAGGTGTGCAGGCGAGGTGGATTGGCCATGCTGAATTTCCCCTCAATTGGAAAAAACGAATTGGGTACTTTAAATTAATAAAAAAATAAAATAAGAGGGATTAAACGGGCATGAGTTACATCTTTGCTGATGAGGTGGTAGTCTTTGTAGTTGACGATCTACCAAGGGCATAAATTGTTGAAATCATCGGATGGTTTGGATATTCTCGTGTTTATCTTCAAATAGAACATGCAGGCTATATAACTCTCTCTGGGGAGACACTTTCGTTTGTACGACCTCCATCAGACTCGCGTTCAGTCTCACTGAGATAATATTAGAATTCTTCCCCTGAGGATTTTAAACAGGTTTTCAAACAGCCCCTCTTCCTGCAGGTGGTAGTAGACTGTATCATACTACAGGGTGAACTGACTGCAGAAAGAACGATCGTTAAACACAGACCATCAGTTGTTGCTCCCCAGTCCTTTAATCCAAAGTGAAGCTTTCACTGGCATGGCTGCAGAGTATTTTAACAGCCAGCCTTAGCAGATGGAACCTGTTTGTTCCTATGTTTTCATAGAACTGGCTTCAGACTGCTTGCAGCCTTTTAATCAAAGGTTAACGTTTCACAGGCCTGGCTGGACAGAGATTGTTTTGAACCTGCTTCTCTCTGCTCTCGGTGTCTCAGCAGAACTGAAACATAGCTCTGAAAATGGAGCCTGTCTGTGTTTTCAGAACATTCCGGAACCAGGCCCCCCATCAGAATTGAGATCCTGCCAAAGACCGGGATTTCAAAAAAGCTGATTCGCTGATAGCCAGGTCCATCAAACTGACATCACAGGACCTGCCACAAAGCACACTAGCTCGAGGGATGTGCCTGGGCCAGTTCAAATAGCAGCTTGCACCAAGGGGTGGGTTCAAAGGGCTGTAGTTTAAAACCAGCCAGCAAGATAGGAATTAAAAAGGATCAGGCAAGTATTTAAAAGGGGTTCCTTACAGTAGGAATATGGAGGGAAAGAGCAGAAGGGTGGAGGGTAGTGGGGTCTAATTGGAAAGATCTTTCAAAGGGCCAGCATAGAGATGATAGACTGAAATGCCTTCTCCTGTTCTGTGTGCGTCTATATATTGGCCGTCACGATCCTGTTTCCTATCTGCAGCTCCTGTCTCTTGGACCATAATTCTAACTATCTGTGGAGTTTGTTTATTTACCACCATTGTGCTCGTCCTGACTGTCCTCAAGTACCGATCAACAAGGAATGGGTAAGTCTGACCTGTGTTCATGGTCTGTAACTTCACCATCCCCATCTCCACCATCGGGAATTCCCGTTCAATCCCACTTCCACCCTCAACTCCGCAAAGCCTGACCACCATCTGTCCACAGGGCACAAGTCAGGAGGGTAATGGAATACTCTCCAATTGCCTGGATGAGTGCAGCTCTGACAACACTCAAGAAGCTTGACTCCATCCAGGACAAAGCAGCCCCACTTGATTGCTCCCCCTTCCACAAACATTCACTCCCTCCACCACTGACGAACAGTGGCAGCCATGTGTACCATCTACAAGATGCACTGCAGTAACTCACCAAGGTCCCTTAGGCAGCACCTTCCAACGCCTGACCACTGCCAGCTCGAAGGACAAGAGCAGCAGATACCTGGGAACCCCACCGCCTGGAGGTTCCCCTCCAAGTCACTCACCACCCCAACTTGGAAATATATCAGCCATTCCTTCACTTTTGCTGGGTCAAAATCCTGGAACTCCCTCCCTAACAGCACAGCGCGTGTACCTACACCACATAGATTGCAGCGATTCCAGAAATCAGCTCATCACCATCTTCTGAAGGGCAATCAGCGATGAATAAAATATGCTGGTCTAGCCATCGAAACCCACATCCTATAAATTAATTCAAAAAAATCCTGAACTGATGTTTAATGATGTAAAGCTGCCTTCATTTTTGCCATTGCGCAAGATGAGTGAGTGATAGCTCATCTCACACAGCCCGAAGCAGACAGAATGTAAGAATTGGGTTGTGTTAAACTGAGCGCCATTTTTCAAAACATTACCCTTCAACTCATCACAATCCAGTGGGCATGGAGGGTGTAAGCTACACCTCCCCGCTCCTGGTCACAAGCTCCAGGCTCCTGTCTCTCCCTCATTGGACCATGTAACCGATGGCATTGCCATGCCTCAACTAGCCGGTCAGACAATGGGTGGGGGTCATTGCTGCCGGCTCTGAAGTTTGAGGCAGGGCCAATTCGACCTTCCATGAAAATCTCTCCCCAATTTCTCCCATTCAATTTGATTAAGGAGCTGAGAAACTCCAAGGGGAACTCAGAGGGGAATGTGTGGATGGCTACATTAACCAGTGCCTGTTCAATTTTCAGACAGCGGGATGTGGCAGGGTCTACAAGTTTCACCGAGATGGCAAATCCGACTGAGGTGAATGCAATTCCTAATATCTACATTACAAGGCAGAATGATTAATATTTAATCAGCACTATATCCCACAATCCCCAACAACCCTTCCCCAAATCCCTCAATCCCCATCTACTCCTCCCCATATCCCTCAATCCCCAACTACCCCGCCCCCATCCCTCAATCCTCAACTATCCATCTTCTCCATGTATTTCCCAATCTCCACCTACACACCTTTTCTCCATATCCCTCAATCCCCATCTATCCACCTTCTCCCTGTGTCCCTCAACCCCCACCTACCTAACTTCTCCCTCATTTCCTCAATACTCATCTACCCACCTCTCCCTGTATCCCTCAATCCCCATCTACCCACCTCTCCCTGTATCCCTCAATCCCCATCTACCCACCTTCTCCCTGTTTCCTTCAATCCTCACCTACACATCTTTTCCCCATATCCCTAAATTCCCATCTACCTACCATTATGAATTCTCCCTCTGTGTACCCGAACAGGCGCCAGAGTGTGGCGATGAGGGGCTTTTCACAGTAACTTCATTGCAGTGTTTTGTAAGCCTACTTGTGACAATAAAGATTATTGTAATATTATATGGCCTGTTTAGCCAAACTGGCGCTGTCAAAGGGAGTGGGTAGAATGTGGGACTCGCTTCCAAAAGGAGTGGGGGGAATGTGGAACAAGGGCGAGATTCTCCGACCCCCCGGCGGGTCGAAGAATCGGCGGGGGCTGGCGTGAATCCCGCCCCCGCCGGTTGCCGAAGTCTCCGGCACCGGATATTCGGCGGGGGCGGGAATCGGGCCGCGCCAGTTGGCGGGCCCCCCCGCGCGATTCTCCAGCCCGGATGAGCCGAAGTCCCGCCGCTAAAATGCCTGTCCCGCCGGCGTAAATTAAACCTTATCGGCGGGACAAGGCGGCGCGGGGCGATCTGGCCCGGGGGGTGCCCCCACAGTGGCCTGGCCTGCGATCGGGGCCCACCGATCCGCGGGCGGGCCTGTGCCGTGGGGGCACTCTTTCCCTTCCGCCTCCGCCACGGTCTCCACCATGGCGGAGGCAGAAGAGACTCCCTCCACTGCGCATGCGTGGGAAGCTGTCAGCGGCCGCTGACGCTCCCGCGCATGCGCCACCCGGAGATGTCATTTCCGCGCTAGTTGGCGGGGCACCAAAGGCCTTTTCTGCCAGCTGGCGGAGCGGAAATTCGTCAAACCGCCGACCTAGCCCCTTAAGGTTGGGGCTCGGCCCCCAAAGATGCGAAGCATTCCGCACCTTTGGGGCGGCGCAATGCCCGTCTGATTTGCGCCGTTTTGGGCGCCAGTCGGCGGACATCGCGCCGTTTCCGGAGAATTTCGCCCCAGAAATCATTTTGACAACCCTGAAAGCCACCCCCATAAACCACTGAATTCCACATTTCTGAACATCAGACGTAAAGCCTAAATATGGTCTGTGCCACATGCATAAATCCCAAATTTAGTCTGCACCCCAGGTGTAAAGCCCGAGTTTAGTTCTGTGCCCCAGGCGTAAAGCCCAAACTTAGTCTGCGCAGCAGGCATAAAGCCCGAGTTTAGTCTGCGCCCCAGGCAAAAAGCCCAAATTTAGTTCTGTGCCCCAGGCCTAAAGCCCGAATGAAGCTGCATTTTAAGCCCATAAGAAAATCTATTACTGAAACCCCATCCTTGAATGAGAATGCTCGCCCTGCATTGCAGGCATAAAGCCCAGGCAGTAATGTCAGTATACTACAGTATACTATATTGGGTAACAAAGCCTAATGACATGTATTCAGTTTAAATTAACAGCATAAAACGACAACTGAAATTTACAGCATTCCTTCGAACTTGAATAATGTAGGCGTAAAGCCCCAGACAGGCCAGTGAAACTTAGGCTTAAAACCAATCTCATGTCAATTCTTCAAGACTGAACTAAACCCACCCATCATCTCATCCACAAGCTTAACAAAGACTTTTAAAACTGAACAGTAAGAAGTGTTACAACACCAGGTTAAAGTCCAACAGGTTTGTTTCAAATCACTAGCTTTCGGAGCACTGCTCCTTCCTCAGGTGAATGAAGAGGTAGGTTCCAGGAACATATATATATATATAGACAAAGTCAAAGATGCAATACGATACTCTGAATGCGAGTCTGCAGGTAATTAAGTCTTTAAGGTCCAGAGAGATGGGGTAACCTCAGGTTAAAGAGGGGTGAATTGTCTCAAGCCAGGACAGTTGGTAGGATTTTGAAACCCAGGCCAGATGGTGGAGGGTGAGTGCAATGCGACATGAATCCCAGGTCCCGGTTGAGGCCGCACTCATGTGTGCGGAACTTGGCTATAAGTTTCTGCTCGGCGATTCTGCGTTGTCGCGCGTCCTGAAGGCCGCCTTGGAGAACGCTTACCTGAAGATCAGAGGCTGAATGATCTTGACTACTGAAGTGTTCCCCGACTGGAAGGGAACATTCCTGCCTGACGATTGTCGCGCAATGTCTGTTCATTCGTTGTCGCAGCGTCTGCATGGTCTCGCCAATGCACCACGCTTTGGGACATCCTTTCCTGCAGCGTATGAGGTAGACAACGTTGGCTGAGTCGCGCGAGTATGTACCATGCACCTGGTGTGTGGTGGTCTCACGTGGAAAGGTGTTCTCACGTGCAATGGTCATTAAAACTGAAGTCAAAGCGTGCCGCAGGAACCAAAAAGCGGTCAAATCACTTTGCTGTCTGATTTGGAGTCCCTTTCTTTTTCGATGTTTGTGATGGTGCTGTCGGATGGCATCTTGTAGCTGATAAGGTGTTGACGTTGAAGAGGTACCATCAACAGTATCATTCGAGGTCATGGATGTGCCATATGTTGAAGTTGGATAAGACTGTACATGCTGGTTCTGGCCACGTGTTGTGCAGGAAGGGTGATCCTGCTGAGAACCGCTGAAGCTTGTCGAATTGGAAACAGAATTGCTGCTCGCAAAAATATCTGGTGATGGTGTGAAACTAGAACCTTGCATCTGATAGGAATATGCCGTCTGGCCAGGCTGGGGTGCAGCAAATCCTGGGCTGTAACTAAGGCATCCAGTCTGTGGTGCAGATTGCGCTTGCGGTAGTCCTCCTTCGGTCTTGATTCCATTAGTGGGCAATCCGTAGTGCTGGCCTGTTTGAGAATATGCTGCATAGACTGCTGGCTGCTGCATGCCTGAATACTGGGTTTGTCCAGCATGAGCTGTCATTGGCTGCACTGCTGGTGTGGAAAAAATGTGTGGATATAGCTGTGGTGAATATTGGTGTATTCCTCTTGGACTGTAGCCACTGCTTGTTATCACTGACTTTTGTGAGGGCCACGAAGAATCCAGCACGAGTTTTAAGGATACAAAGTAATAACATTTATTTACAATAACATATATATATATAAAACAGCAGCAGCAACTTCCCTTGCTGCACACTCCTTCCTGCTGGTTCCAAACTGGCCAGCTTTATTTATACTTGGAGTTTACTAATGGTTTCTCTGCCCCCCTCATTGGGGAAGCTCATACTCCCACAGGATTGTGCGATTTTCATTAGGCCCCAGCCAATGGTAAGCAGGCAGGTTATAACATCCCTCCCCTGCAAAGTCCAAGGAATCCACCGAAGACCCTGGCGAAGGAGGGCGTCGGACTCATTTTGCCGCAGGCTGGACACCATATGCACACGGCGCTGGATCAGGGGCGTGTAACGAGACGGAGACCGGCGCTTCCGTGATGAACGGCATACCGGTTGTACGACCACGGCCCGTGTACTCGAGGATTCCCCTCTGATGCGTCCTGTGTCTCCATCTCGGAGTCAGTCTGCTGCCTCCGTCATGTCAGCGTCTCTATCTCCATTCGGTTCTGTAACGACCTGCGTAGGCTTTGAGTGAGGCACCAGTGGGAGATTGTGAGGACTACCTTCCCTTGTCTCTGGTCTCTGCGGCTGTAGAAATGAGCTCCGGAGGCGGGGAATCTTTGGAGGGGATAGTCTTCTGCACCGAACGTGGTCTACATGTTTGCGCTGGAGATGACCCTGGGCTTGCACCTGGTAAGATATAGGGCCCGTTTGGCGAAAGATTACGCCAGGAACCCACTGGGCACTGTTTTGTTATGTTTCCTTTGTAACATAGGCGGCTTCCTTGTGTTGCATTTGTCAAGGAAGGTCGAGACGTGTAAATAACTTCAACTCATTTATTTACACTATGTACACTTTTATAACTTGAGTTCGACACTGCTGCTAATCCTATTGTAGTTACCTAACTGACTAACCAGCTGCTGTCTTCCACGTGGTGGGTGTAATATTGAATCAACCCTGTGCCTCTCCTCACTGACTGTCTCCACTGGCCAAAGGGGCTGATCATCTGTGTGGTGTCCTTCATGTATAGGTTGGTGTAATGCCCCCCTGTGGTCGTGTCACCTCCTTGTGTATCGTGAATGTCCATTGGTCACCTCCTATCTAACTTATCTATTGGGTGAGTGTGTGTGTGTGATGTTTCTGGTGCTCCCTCTAGTGTCTGTCTAGCTTACATGTACTTACAGTGATGCACATCGCCACAGGCACCACCAGCAAAATTCCGAATGAACACTGGGTCACCGGGCGCAAACTGCCGAATCGGCCGATGCCGAGAAAATCCCTGCCCCTGCCATTCTTGTGTGTGGCGTACTTTTGCGCCAATGTCCGGGAAAACCATACTAAGGCGGGTGCGAAGTCTCCGGCCCATTAGGAGTTCTGCGAGAGCTACCCCAGTCACCTCATGGGGGTTGGTCCTGTACGTAAACAAAAAGCGAGCCAGTCTCGTGTCCATTGATCTGGAAGACTGCTTCTTTAGGCCTCTTTTGAATGTCTGCACTGCGCGCTCTGCCAACCCATTTGAAGCCGGGTGGTAAGGGGCAGTGCGGATATGGCGTATGCCGTTCATCTTCATGAACCTCGCAAACTCCTCACTCGTGAATGGAGTGCCGTTATCCGTGACCAGCACCTCGGGGAGGCCATGCATACTAAAAGACAAACGCATCTTTTCAATTGTTGCGCAGGATGTTGTCCCCTGCATCTTATGCACCTCTAGCCATTTAGACTGGGCGTCGATTCATAGAAGGAACATGGATCCTTGAAAAGGGCCGGCAAAATCTGCATGCAAGCGTGCCCAAGGCCGCCCTGGCCATTCCCAGTGATGTAGGGGCACGGCCGGCAGAAGCTTCTGATGCTCCTGGCAAATGGAGCAGTTTTGGGCCACCTTCTCAATGTCGGTGTCGAGGCCTGGCCACCAGACATAACTCCCGGCCAACATTTTCATTTTGGTCACAGCTGGATGCCCATTGTGCAAGTCCCTTAGTATCAGCTCCTGGCCTTTTTCCGGGACAATCACACGCGTCTCCCACAAGAGGATGTCGTCTTCCACACTGAATTCTGACAGCTTGGAGGAAAATGCCCGCAACTGGGAGCTGTCGATGCTGCCCACCATACAGGACTATGTGCCGAACCTTTGACAGGACTGGCTCCGTCTGGGTCCACTCACGGATCTGTGATGCCGTGACAGGCAAGGGTGTCCATAACATTTAGGGTTGCAACCACCTCACCGGTCATGGGGGTCGACAGGGGGCCGGTCGATAAAGGCAATTGGCTCAATGCGTCGGCATTTGCTATCTGCGTGCCTGGTTTGTGCTCCAGAGAATACTCGTATGCAGCAAGCAACAACGCCCAGCGCTGGATCCGTGCAGAAGCAATGGGCGGTATTGGCTTATCCTCTCTGAAAAGTCCCAGCAGAGGCTTTTGATCAGTCACGATAGTGAAATGGCGGCCATACACGTACTGGTGGAAGCGTTTCACCGCGAAAACCACTGCCAGGCCCTCCTTCTCGATCTGCGCGTACTTTTTCTCCGCTGCAGTCAATGTGCGGGAGGCGAAAGCTATCGGTCGCTCAGCCCCGTTCTCCATCTTGTGGGACAGGACGGCCCCAATACCATACGGGGATGCATCACATGTGACGAGCAAAGGCTTTCCAGGATCATAGTGGGTTAGTAACCCAGACGACGACAATTGTTGCTTTACCTGCCGGAAAGCGGTTTCTTGCGGCTGACCCCAAACCCAGGGGTGATTTTTCTTTAGCAGAAGGTGCAACGTGGCCAGCGTAGTTGCCAGATTGGGGAGGAACTTCCCGTAATAGTTTACGAGACCGAGAAAAGAACGAAGATGCGAAGTGTCAGTCGGGGCGGGGGCCTGTTGAATCGCACGCACCTTCTCTGCGACGGGGTGCAAACCTTCGCGGTCCACCCGATAACCTAGGTAGACTACTTCCTTAGCCTGAAATACGCACTTTGTGCGACGTAAACAGACTCCAGCCTCCTAAAAGCGTCGAAGGACAGCCTCCAGATTTTCCAAATGTTCCTGCTCCGACGTCCCTGTGATTAAAACGTCATCTCAGTAGACAGCAACACGTGGTAGGGGCAGCACGGTAACATTGTGGATAGCACAATTGCTTCACAGCTCCAGGGTCCCAGGTTCGATTCTGGCTTGGGTCACTGTCTGTGCGGAGTCTGCACATCCTCCCCGTGTGTGAGTGGGTTTCCTCCGGGTGCTCCGGTTTCCTCCCACAGTCCAAAGATGTGCAGGTTAGGTGGATTGACCATGATGAATTGCCCGTAGTGTCCAAAATTGCCCTTAGTGTTGGGTGGGGTTACTGGGTTATGGGGATAGGGTGGCGGTGTTGACCTTGGGTGGGGTGCTCTTTCCAAGAGCCGATGCAGACTCAATGGGCCGAATGGCCTCCTTCTGCACTGTAAATTCTATGAATCTATGGTAAACCTCTCAAAATGCCCTCCATAACACGTTGAAAAATAGCGCAGGCAGAGGATACTCCAAAGGGCAACCGTGTATATTCATACAGGCCCCGGTGTGTATTAATCATTACATATGGTCGGGAGGCAGGGTCCAGCTCCAACTGCAGGTAGGCGTGACTCATATCTAATTTTGTGAACGAGAGTCCACCTGCAAGCTTCGCGTAGAGATCCTCTCTGCGAGGCATTGGATATTGGTCGAGTCGGGAAGCCGTATTCACTGTAAGTTTATCGTCGCCACACAAGCGAACTGTGGCATCTGGCTTCATTACAGGTACAATTGGTGCTGCCCAGTCAGCAAAACGGACGGGCCTGATAATACCCAAACTCTCCAAACGAGTGAGCTCCCCTTCTACCTTCTCGATCAAGGTGTATGGCACCGGGCGCGCCCGGAAATAGCGCGGCGTGGCTCCTGGCTCGACTTGGATACGGGCTACGGCCCCTTTTATTTTCCCCAAACCAGGGTGGAATACACCTGGGTATCGTCCTAGCACCTCAGTCAACCCTTCAGAAACTGTTTGGAGGATGTGCTGCCATTGAAACCGCAAATGGCGCAACCAGTCCCGACCCAACAGGCTGGGCCCATGGCCGCGCACCACGATAAGTGGGAGACGCCCCTCCTGGCGACCCTAAACAACAGGGGTCATTGTAGTTCCTGCAATGTCCAGTGGTTCCCCCGTGTAGGTGGCCAACCTGGCCTGTGAGTCGGTTAATGTAAGGGTCTGTCTACCCTGCTTGATGTGGTCGAATGTCCTCTGGGCGATCACGGAGACCGCTGCGCCAGTGTCCAACTCCATCTCAAGTGGGTGACCATTGACCCATACTGTCACCTCAATGGGGGCCGCACGGGGAGCTGCCACACAATGCAGCTGCAGGCAGTCGTCCACCGTCTCCACGTCCTCAGGAGTAGTCGCCGCAGGTTCATCCACATGGAAGGTACGGCCCCTGGGCTGGTCCCAGTTTCGGTCGGAACGACGGCACCTCTGGCGCCCCCAGAACCGGCGTCCGTGATGGGGTCAGCGCCTACAAGTCTGACACGGACATGGCTCCTCATCCATTGGTTCTGGAGAAGGCTCCCTTCGGGGAGGAATGTCCGACGGCCACTGGCGTTGGTCCGGACGTCGCATCGCCCAAGGTACCACAGGAGTGCGGGGGGACGTGTTCGGACGGAAGGGGTTGCGCCCCAAGGCATGCACTTCCATTCCCTGTAGCTCCTACACTCCTCGTTCTGCGCTCTCTCGGGACAATACTATTTGAATGGCCTGTTGAAAAGTCAATGTTGGCTCAGCTAACAACTTTCTCTGGGTGGCCGCATTGTTAATACCGCAAATCAAACGGTCGCGTAACATTTCTGACGAGGTCTCACCATAGTCACAGTACTCCGCAATCCTGCGTAGCCTGGATAGAAAATTGGCAAGGGATTCTCCAGGGGTCCTCTCAGTGGTATTAAACCGGTAACGCTGGACTATTGTGGACGGGGTTAGGTTAAAATGTTGCCCCACTATATTCACAAGTTCATCAAACGTTCTGGTGTCTGGCGCAACTGGGTACGTAAGGCTCCTAATCACCCCAAACGTATGTGGGCCACAGGCGGTGAGCAATATGACCACCTGGCGCTCGATTTCGGTGATGTTGTTTGCCCGGAAATAGTAACGCATCCGTTGTGCGTACTGGTTCCAACTTTCCAGCGCAGCATCAAAAACATCCAAACGTCCGTACAGAGGCATGGTATAATAGAAAACAACTTCCAACCTGTATCCAACAAAAATCCAGGGAGGTGGCTTCAGCAGTGTAGACAGCTATTCACTTTAACCCTCGTCGCCAGTTTTGTGAGGGCCACGAAGAATCCAGCATGAGTTTTAAGGATACAAAGTAATAACATTTATTTACAATAACATATATATATAACAGCAGCAGCAACTTCCCTTGCTGCACACTCCTTCCTGCTGGTTCCAAACTGGCCAGCTTTATTTATACTTGGAGTTTACTAATGGTTTCTCCGCCCCCCTCATTGGGGAAGCTCATACTCCCACAGGATTGTGGGATTGTCATTAGTCCCCAGCCAATGGTAAGCAGGCAGGTTATAACACTGACCCAGTGTAATTGTTAAGTGATCCATCACCTGTCGTTGTGGCATCTGCTGTCACCCTGAGCGTGCCATCACTGAGGTTGCGGCACTCCCTGTCTGGAGTAAAGTCCAGCTTACGTGACTCAGAGTCAGCGTTTGGTTGCTCCCCATCTGGAGTCTGGTCTGTTTTAACTGAGTCAGTGTTGGTTTGTTGATGCTCCCCGTCCGGAGTCTTAGCAGGTTCACTGGAGTCAGCTGAGATTTCTTGAAGCTGCACGTCTGGAGTCGGAACATGCAGGAATGCATTGACCTGTGGAGAGGTTCGAGCGAATGAGGGTGGAAGTATCGTGGTGTCACTGGACTCACCAGTGGTCTCACAGTGATCGTCGAGTGCCTCTGTACACACTATCTGAGGTCTGTCACTTTGCACATCTTGCTTGGGAAGTGGGATGGTGTCATCACTCGTCTCACATACTGTGGGTAGAGCCTCAGTAGCTGCTTGTTGTTCACTTGGGTTGGGTAAATTGTCAGAGTCTTCATCTGGTGGCGAAAGCAATGTGGGTGGACTGTCATTGTCTTGCTGTTGTCCTTCATTTGGGCTTGGACTGTCATTGTCTCTTTGTTCTTCACTGTAGCATGATAGACCGTCATGGTCGTCCTGCTGTGCACTGGAGCGTGGTAGACTGTCATAGTCTTCTTGCTGTTTACTTGAGCATGGCAGACTTGCATCGTCTGCTGCTAGTTGGTCAGAGGAGGTTGCTAGACCCTCATGGTCTTGTTCCTGCAAGGACTGCGCGTCGGAGTCTTGCGTTGCTTCTATCGTGGAGGCTGTCCACGAGCTCGCTGTGGAGGCTTGTGACACTGGAGTCACTTCTTGTCCGTGCAAGGACTGCGCTCTGGAGTCTTGCATTTCTGCAATTGTGGAGTCTGTCCACGAGCTCGCTGTGGAGGCTTGTGACACTGGAGTCACTTCTTGTTCATGCAAGGACTGCGGTGTGGAGTCTTGCGTGTCTTCTTTCGTAGAGTCGGGAATCCTGAGCGGTGCGTGGACCACGCTCTGTGTGGCAGCAGGCCACTCTCTGTGGGCTTGTACCACTCTCTGTCTCTTGGTGTCAGGCCGCAGCATCATCCGGCACTCACGAGTTGGGATGTCATATCTGCTGGGCTGAAGATCCTCAAATCCGAAGAACGAATCCGCATCTGCGTCGGATTCAATACGGGGGTCGCCAATGTGCAACACGTCTAGTTGAAGTTCGGATTTGGTACTTGGGTAGCCTCCCAAGGTGAAAGGTTCGTCCGGGTCGTAGTCTTCTAGGACCATATCATCACTGTTTGCGTCGGAGCCGGCATTGGGCTCGCGAGGTCCAGAGAAAATGTAAAGGTCGGTATCGAAGTATTCAAGGTCGGAATCATCGGTTTGGGCGTAGGTAACTGCTTGTTGCAGGGTTCTTCGGATGTTAATTTCATTTCCTGGTTCAAATTGAGGCATTGTGCAGTCATTCCGGTGAAGGAAGGTTGTTTTCCGGCTTTAAAAGATTTTCTTTGATTTGGGATGTTTCCCCTTTAAATGGGCGTGGTCCGGGACCTCTGACGTCATGATGCATGTGACGTTGCGTGTAGGAAGTGATTACGCATGCGCAGATCGCTGTTCCTTTACCGATGGCCTTGTTCTCATTTGCGCATGCGCGGCTGCGCGCAACTGCGCAAGTGCAGTACCTTTAGCAAGATGGCCGCCGATCAAAACTGTTCTCTGCTCCGGGATATCGGCATCGTGGTGCGTACTGGCGCTTCTCTTACCTTTTCTTGCTGGTTGGAGTGTGTTTTCCTCACAGTATTTGCCGAATTTGTCCAGGACTGCCTGGAAGTCGCTCTTGTTTTGCCCCTTGGAGAACTTGAATTTTTTAAAGATTTCTTCTGCTCTGGCACCGGCGATGGTGAGGAGAAGCTCTGTTTTTTCAGGATCGGCCACTTCTTCTAGTTCGACTGCCACCAGGAAGATTTCAAACTTTTGCCGGAATGCCCGCCAGTTTTCGTGGAGATCGCCGTGGCACTGGAGCTGCTGCAGAACCTGGATCTCGAACATCTTGCCTGGGTATCTTTGCTGGTTGTCACTGTACGCTGAGGTTTGGCTATCTGGATTAAAACAGTTCAGTCCTGGTACCATGATTTGTTATGTTGTAGGTGTAACATAAGCGGCTTCCTTGTGGTGCACTTGACAAAGGAAGGTTCAGACGTGGAAATAACTTCAACACGTTTATTAAACTATTTACACTTCTATTACTCGGGTGCGACACTACTGTTAATCCTACTATAGCTACCCAGACTGACTAACCAGTTGCTGCAATCCACGTGGTGGGTCTAATGTTGAATCAACCCTGTGTCTCTACTCACTGACTGTCTCCACTGGAAAGAGGCAGATCATGTGTGTGGTGTCCTTTATATATGGTTTGGTGCAATGCCCCCCTGTGGTTGTGTCACCTCCTTGTGTATCGTGAATGTCTATTGGTCTACTTGATCTATTGGTTGAGTGTGTGTGTGTGATGTTTCTGGTGCTCCCTCTAGTGTTTAGCTAGCCTACATGCATTTACATTGATGCTCATCACCACAAGTAGTAGGTCTAAATAAAAAATCTGAATCGGCACAGGGTTGACGGGCTGAAAGGCCTGTTCTTGTGCTGTAATGTTCTTTGTCCTTTGTTCCCACCTTCCCCTCATTTCCTGGAATCCTCACCTACCCATCTTCGCCCCGTATCCCTCAATCCCCACCTACCCACCTTCTCCCCGCATCCCTCAATACATACCCTCTCCTCATATCCCTCAATTTGCAATAAAGCAACAAAGTAACAAAACCATGGCTAAACTCTTCATATTAGTGAGGGCTGGGCTGGGGAACTCTGCACGTTTCACGCTACAGGAAGGATGGCAGGGCCTTGGAGAGGGTACGGAGGAGATTTACTGGAATGGTTCCCAGGGATGAGGGACCTCAGTTAATGTGGAGAGACTGGGAGAAGCTGGGATTGTTTCCCTTACAGCAGAGAATGTTCAGGAGGAGATTGAATTGAGACATTCAAAATGATGAGGGGTTTAGACAGAGTCAATAATGAGTTTCCAGTGGCAGGAGGCTCAGTAACCAGAGAGAAATAGGGAAGGAGGGAGTGAGAGAGGGAAGAACAGAGAAAATGATTGGAAGAGAAGGAGCAGGAGACTGGGAAAGAGAGAGTGAAAGAGACAAAGACACATCGGGGAGCAAAAAGAGTCACGGAGAGAGTGGGAAGGAAACAACGAGAAGGAGAGAGGGAGAGAGAGTGACAGAAACACTGATGCTTGGAGGAACAAAAAGAGAGTCAGAGAGAGAGGGGGAAGAGGAGAAGGAGAGAGGGTGAGGGAATGAGAGAAGCAGTTATTATACCGTCAATTCACTGTGAGACTGTGAGAGTGTGAACATTAGGCTTTATTAACCATGAACTCACCTGCCAGAGTCGGCTGTGCAAATAAGTGCCACCCACAGGTGGCCGGTTTATATATGGCCCTGCTGATTCTCCCACCCGGCGTGGGGGGGAAAATACCCCCCAGAGAAGGAGAGCAAGTGGGAGAGAGAAATGGCGAGAGGTGGTGAAGAGAGAGAAGGTAAGGGAAACAGGAGAGAAAGGGAAAGAAAAAGGCAGAAATAGATGGGAACAGAATGTGCCGGTGAGGTGACCAAGACTGAAACTTTTCTGGCTACACAATAGTGAAAATAGCTTCCAGTTACTCACCACACACACTGACACACTGACAAGATCATCGGAATAATAGCTGCTAATCAGGACTTAGTTAAGGGAAGTTGAGAGGATGAATTAATCACAGCAAAGTTTTCTTCACAAACTGATCAAACACACAAGCTAGGATAATGATCATATTTTACTCCACACTGTCCTGATAGCTTTCGATTGTGTCTTTGAACATTTTTCCATGGTGACAGAAAGCTACCTGGAACCTCAACCAAATGACCCTCTGACAGTGCAGCACTCCCTCAGTACTGACCCTCTGACAGTGCAGCACTCCCTCAGTACGGACCCTCTGACAGTGCAGCACTCCCTCAGTACTGATCCTCTGACAGTACAGCACTCCCTCAATACTGACCCTCTGACAGTAGAGCACTCCCTCAGTACTGACCCTCTGACAGTAGAGCACTCCCTCAGTACTGACCCTCTGACAGTGCAGCACTCCCTCAGTACTGATCCTCTGACAGTACAGCACTCCCTCAGTACTGATCCTCTGACAGTACAGCACTCCCTCAGTACTGATCCTCTGACAGTACAGCACTCCCTCAGTACTGACCCTCTGACAGTAGAGCACTCCCTCAGTACTGACCCTCTGACAGTAGAGCACTCCCTCAGTACTGACTCTCTGACCGTGCAGCACTCCCTCAGTACTGACACTCTGACAGTGCAGCACTCCCTCAGTACTGATCCTCTGACAGTGCAGCACTCCCTCAGTACTGATCCATATGTTTATTGGATAAACATATGGATGATAATGGCATAGTGTAGGTTAGATGGCTTTTGTTTTGGTGCAACATTGTGGGCCGAAGGGCCTGTACTGCGCTGTATTGTTCTATGTTCTATGATCCTCTGACTGGCAACCTCGGCGCAAATTGGAAGCTCTTCAAGCAAAAGTTCCTCTTATACATCGAGGCCTCCGACCTCGAAGCCGCATCAGATGCCAGAAAGATGGTGCTGTTTCTCTCCACAGCGGGGGAACCACGCCATCTACATCTACGACTCACTTACGTTTGCTTAAGTTCAAAACAGTCCTGCTGAAGTTCGACAGCCACTGCGACATTGAGGTGAATGAGAGCTTTGAATGGTATGTTTCCCAGCAGAGGCTTCAGGCTAAGGATGAACCTTTTCAGCCCTTTTTGACCCATCTCCGCATCCTAGTGCAGTCATGTAACTATCACTCGACGGCTGATTCCATGATCCGGGATCAGATTGTTTTTGGGCTCCCTTCGCCAGCAGTAAAACAGTTGACCCTCTCTGTCGCTATCGAGACGTGCATTGTCCATGAGCATGCTAAGAATCGTTACTCCCACATCAGGGTGGCAGAAACTGTGAAGCTGGCCTCCCACGAGGTGGAACAGGTGCAGGCCATTGCACAAATGCAGGGCCTGAGCAGCGAGGAGAGTGGCCGTTTCGCTCGCTTTTCCCAGGTCCCTGCTCATGCGCGCCACGACCGAGTGGACGGTGAGACCGACAACCCGACTGCGCAGGTGCGTACGTCGATCGACCGCACTGCACATGCGCTATGGCGCACGGAATGCGCTGACGTCGGTGTCATGACGTGCCCGAATTGTGGCTCCGCCCACTTAAAGTGGCAATGTCCGGCGAAAGGACGCCAGTGTCTACAGTGTGGCAAGCTTGGCTACTACGCAGCCCTATTCAAATCTGCTCCACTGCTCAGCAGCCAGCGATCCCAGCTGCGGCGCAGAGGTATCCGCTCAATACAACACGGTATGCCAGATTCTGATCCCGATAGCGCAACAGACCCTGATACTGAGTGCCTCAAGTCCCCATACCGGGTGGGCATCATAACAACACACGCGTTGCCTTCCACCACGACGGCGAAACGCCTCTCGATCCTCAGTGTGGATCCCGACGACGAATGGTGTGCTGTCCTCACAGTGAACAAGGCCCGCATTCGGTTCAAACTGGACACCGGCGCATCGGCGAACCTCATCTCGAAATCCGACCTCGACACCACCTGCGCCAAATCAAGCATTCTTACACCGGCCTTTCAACTCCTTGACTACAATGGCAATGCCATAGCAGCCAGTGGCTCGTGTCAACTGGGGGTATCCAATAAGGCGATCAAGGTGACGCTGCGGTATGAAATCATCGGGCCTGACAGAGCGTCCCTGCTCGGTGCTCGAGCCTGCAAACTCCTGAACCTTGTTCAGCGCGTCCACACCATGTCATCATCACCGGCGACGGCCTCGCCCGATGAAAACTTGCAAGCCGACATAGATGACATCATCACGCAGTACCACAGCGTGTTCGATGGAATGGGCACGCTCCCATACCGATACAAAATCCTGCTCAAGCCGAACGCCACCCCTGTAATTCATGCACCTCGCCGGGTGCCGGCGCCCCTCAAGGATCATCTGAAGAAGTAATTACAGGACCTCCAAGACCAGGGCATCATATCGAAGGTTACAGAGCCCACAGACTGGGTCAGCTCCATGGTCTGCGTCAAGAAGCCATCAGGGGAGCTTCACATTTGCATTGACCCTAAGGATCTAAACTGCAACATCATGCGGGAGCATTACCCCATACCAAAACGCGAAGAGTTGACCAGTGAGATGGCTCATGCCAAATTCTTTACTAAGCTCGATGCCTCCAAGGGTTTTTGGCAAATACAACTGGACATGTCCAGTCACAAGCTGTGCATGTTCAACACCCCGTTTGGTCATTACTGCTGCAACCGGATGCCTTTTGGCATCATATTTGCCTCCGAAGTATTTCATCGCATCATGGAACAGATGATGGAAGGCATCGAGGGGGTGCGAGTGTACGCTGACGATGTCATTATCTGGTCCACAACGCCCAGGAACACATCGCTCGCCTCAAGAAGGTATTCCAAAGAATCCATGAACATGGTCTTCAGCTCAACAGGGCCAAGTGCTCATTTGGTCAATCGGAGATCAATTTCCTCGGTGCCCACATCTCGCGGCCGGGTGTGCGGCCAAATGCCGACAAGGTCTCGGCGATCAACGCCATGAAGACCCCGGAGGACAAAAAGGCGGTCCTCCGCTTTCTCGGAATGGTCAACTTCCTCGGGAAATTCATTTCCAATATTGCATCCCACACCATGGCCCTCCGCCATCTCGTCAAAAAGTCGACGGAATTCCAGTGGCTGCCCACGCATGAAGAGGAATGGCGTGAGTTGAAAGCAAAGCTCACGACAGCCCCGGTCCTTGCATTCTTCGACCCAACCAAGGAAACCAAGATACAACTTTTGCAAGCCAGGACGGCATTGGGGCGGTGCTCCTTCAGCGGGATGACTCCGCGTCCTGGGCTCCAGTGGCGTATGCCTCCAGGGCCATGACGCCCACTGAGCAACGGTACGCTCTGATTGAGAAGGAGTGTCTGGGCTTCCTAACAGGGAGAGTCAAGCTCCACGACTATGTTTATGGCCTGCCGAAATTCATGGTAGAGACGGACCACACGCTTCTAGTCTACACAATCCAGAAGGATTTAAACGACATGACACCTCGGTTACAGCGTATTCTTCTAAAGCTACGCCGCTACGACTTTGAACTGGTCTACACGCCAGGTAAAGAGTTAATTGTTGCAGATGCCCTGGCCAGGTCCATTACCACACTGCATGAACAAAGTGACTTCATCTGTCATATAGAAACCCAAGTGCAGTTGTCTGCCTCGAACCTTCCGGCCTCCGACGAATGGATGGTCCAAATTCGTGACGAGATGGCCAAGGATCCTCTGCTGCGCGTGTGATGCAGCACCTTACCAATGGCTGGCAGAAGGGACAATGTCCCCAGTTCTATAACGTAAAAGACAACCTGACAGTGGTGGGGGGAATTCTTCTGAAACTTGACAGGATCGTAATTCCTCAGAGTATGCGTGCTGTGATGCTGAGCCAACTCCATGAGGGTTACCTTGGGGTCAAGAAATGCCGACGCAGAGCTCGGGAGGCGGTCTATTGGCCGGGCATCAGCCAGGACATTGCTGACACAGTCCTCAATTGCCCTGCCTGTCAGAAGTTTCAGCCAGCTCAATCCAAAGAAACATTGCAGCAGCACGAGATTGTGACCTCTCCGTGGTCCAAAGTCGGTGTAGACCTTTTCCACGCCAAGGACGTGACTACGTACTCCTGGTCGACTACTTCTCCAGTTACCCTGAAGTAGTGAAACTGTCCAACCTCACGTCGAAGGTGGTAATCAAAGCCTGCAAAGAAACGTTCGCCAGGCTTGGGATACCGCTCACAGTAATGAGCGACAACGGTCCTTGTTTTTACAGCCAGGAATGGTCTGACTTCGCACAGTCCTACAACTTCCGTCATGTTACCTCCAGTCCCCACTACCCACAGTCAAACGAGAAGGCCGAAAAAGGGGTCCACATTGTAAAGCGACTGCTGTGCAAAGCTGCAGATTCAGGCTCCGATTTTAACCTGGCGATGCTGGCACACAGGGCGACCCCACTGTCCACTGGATTGCCTCTAGCCCAGGTGCTCACGAATCGCACTCTGAGGACCACAGTTCCAGCCACCCACGTTCCCGACCTTGACCACCTCACGGTCTTACAGAAAATGCAGCAGCCACTGGCCCAACAGAAAGCCACGTACGATGCCCATGACACGGATCCATCCGAGCAGGTCCCAACTGATCATGTTCGCGTACAGTTGCCTGAGGGCGCCTGGTCAGCCACAGCTGTTGTGCTCAAACAAGTGGCCCCAAGATCATTCCTTGTCCGCATGGCTGATGGCTCCCTGCTACGGCGCAACAGACGGGCACTGCGAAGAGTTCCACGCCCGCTACCTGACCGGCGTGCCCCGCTGCCTACGATGCCTCCTCCAGACGTACCCTACCATGACGCCACCGATCTACCAGCAATCCTGCCAGTCCACGCGCCCACCGCGATGCCAGCGATCCCGCCTCTCCAAGCGCAGGCGGTTCCGACTCCGCCTCTGTGGCGATCAACAAGAATTTGTCGCCCACCACAAAGACTAAATCTATAGACTGAGCTTTTGTACATTTTTGTGACTTCACCAATTGGACCTCTGTAAATATCGTTTCGCTTGCCATGTATCTGACTATCGAAACCTTCCTGTGTATATACGTTCATTTAGACATCTTTCTGTATATAGTCAGGCACATATACATATATATATATTTATAAGCATCCACACCTTAGTATTTATTTTAGAAAAAAAAGGGGGGGAGATGTCATAATAGCCACGCATGTATATAATGAGATGCAGACAGGCAGTGATTGACACACAGGATGACCAATAAGCACACAACACAGTGCAGCCAATCGCCAGACAGGACACCACCACTATAAAGCCAGAGGGCACTAGGTTTCCCGCTCTCTCGGGACCCAGACACTGAGACAGTCAGAGTCCACGAGCTAGCACAGTGCAAACACCATGCGGGAGCTAGTAAGTCTGGTCAGGCTAGTACAAGGTCTCCAGTCAGTTCAGTATAGTGTCGACCCACAGCTGAATATGTATATCAGTTCTATCGTTCAATAAAACGGTGTTGGATCTTCTACAGTGTTAGACGTCTGTTTCTCGCATCGCTGCATCAAGTGCAGTCCACACCGAACCGACCTGTCCAACACATCAGGTCAGACCTTCCAAACGGCGAGGGCAGGCATAATAGGTCGAATGGCCGCCTCTGCTGTGTAATGTTTACGCTTTGTTGCCTCTGGTTTTGTTGCAGGCCTCTCGAATGGCAAAGAATGTGTCTGCTCACCATGAAGAGCCTGTCTATTGCAATACCGCAACCAATGATCTCCACGCCATCTACGCCAACAGCGAACGTAAGAGAGCAGCTTGCAATCCGGGAGGAGGTCAAAGGGAGGCAGCCAGCGCAGGCAGTCCCAGGAAGCTTGAGGAGGAACTTTACATTAATCTCAGCAGCAGGGGATGGAGTGGAGCGGCAGCGAACTGTACATATACTGACCAGAAAGGTCAGAAAGTGGGATCGGCTCAGGCCAAGAAACAGGAAAAGCCCCTTTTCAAATAAAATAACAACCACCACCAGATTTCACAGCCAATTCGAGGAAAAACTTTATTCTCTCCAGCACCTGACCTCCACACTTCCCCTGACAGAAACAAAGCCGACAGAGTGAAAGTGTGAGTGTGTGTGGGTGAATGTGTGAGTAAGCGTGTGAATGTGTGACTGTGAGCGAGTGGGAGTGTGGAGGTGTGAATGTGTGAGTGTATGAGTGTGTAGGTGTGTGATTGTGAGTGTGGATGTATGTGTGTGTGTGGGTGCGTGTGAATGTGCCGATGCGCAAGTGTGTCGGTGTGTAAGTGTGTGAGTGAGTGCGTGAATGTGTGAGGGTGTGAGAGCATGCGTGTGTGAGTGTGTGGATATGTGAGTGTGTGTGTTTGTGTGAGTATGTGATTGTGTGAGTGTGCGATTGACTGGGTGTGTGAGTATGTGTGTGTGTGTGTAAGTGTGTAGTTGTGTGTGAGTGTGACTGTGTGTGGGTGTGTGAGTATGAGAGAGTGAAAGTGTGGATGTCTGTGTGTATGTATGAGTGTGTGTGAGTGTGCGTGTGTGTGTGTCAGTGAATGTTTGAGTGCCTGTGTGAGTATGTTTTTGTGACTGTGTGTGTCTGTATATGTGAGTGTATGCTTGTGTGTGTCTGTGTGTGAGTATGTGTTTGTTTGATATGTGTGAGTGGATGTTTGTGTGTATAAATGTGTGAGTGTGTGTGTATGTAAGCGTAAGTGTGCGTGAATGCAAAGAACAAAGAACAGTACAGCACAGGAACAGGCTCTTCGGCCCTCCAAGCCTGCGCCAACCATGGTACCTGCCTAAACTAAAATTGTCTCATTTACGGAGTCCATATCCTTCCGTTCCCACCCTATTCATATATTTGTCTAGATGTCCCTTAACTGCCGCTATCGTACCTGCTCCCACCACCTCCCCAGGCAGCGCGCTCCATATATTTACCTTGTGTGTAAAAAACTTGCCTCATACATCTGTTCTAAACTTTTCCCCACGCACTTTAAACCTGTGTCCCCTAGTACTTAACTCTCCTATTCTAGGAAAGAGCATCTGACTATCCACTCTGCCCATGCCACTCATAGTAGTAGTGCAAGTGTGTATGTGTGCGAGAGCATGTGTTTCTGTGTGTGCATATATGTGTGTGTGTGACTGTATGCGTGAGAGTGTGAATGATTGTGAGTGTGTGTGTATGTGTGTTTGTGTGTGCATTGTTATGACACTCTAGGCTAATGTGTGGTTAACTCCAGCCTCACAGGCCCAGGAGCCCCAATATAAGTAAATTAACCAATAATTAGTATGTTTTCCTGAGATCCTTTTCCCTTGACTGCTTCAATGAGTTATTGCCACCAGATTTATAAGTAAAACATTATTTAAAAACTATCTGTAACTAGTGAAGAGATAAACATGTATTCGAAACAATAGAAAAATGGTCTACTAATCTAACTATTCCCCAAACCCCATCCCACTCTCTAAACACACAAGACAGACACAGGGCGGAGGAGGTAGGAAAGTTTAAAAAATAACAGGGATTATAAGGGCGGAGATGAAACTTTGCTGCTGAGCTGGTAGTCTTTGTAGGTTTTTTTTAGAAATATTTTAATTCAAATTTTTACATATTTTCAACAACCCCCCCCTTACAGAAAAAAGAAAAATAAAGAACACATAAATAAACATCTTACAACTACATCCCGAATTCCCCCAATATACAAACCCCCCATTAAGCAATAATAAACACAGTAGAAAACACAAAGTACACCCCCCCCCCCCCCAACCCCCCCGCCCCCCTCTGGGTTGCTGCTGCTGCTGACCACCTCCTAATGCTCTGGTAGTCTTTGTAGTTGATGATCATCAAATCATAGGTTGGTTTGGATCTTCTAATGTTTGTCTCCAACTAGAACTCTCAGACTGTAAGGCTTCCTCTGGGATGTTACCTTCACTTCCACTGACCTGGGCTTTTATGGAAAAGGTTCTCCTCTGGTCTCTGCAATTCTAACTTGCATCCACCAGATGGACCCTCAGCCTCACTGAGTCAAACTGAAGTTATCACCATGAGAATATACAAGAGATTTACATTAATCTCAGCAGCAGGGGATGGAGTGGAGCGGCAGCGAACTGTACATATACTGACCAGAAAGGTCAGAAAGTGGGATCGTCTCAGGCCAAGAAACAGGAAAAGCCCCTTTTCAAATAAAATAACAACCACCACCACCATATATCAAGATTAACTGTAGTGATGAGAAAGTAAAAGGCCCTTTCTTCTCGACACCTAGAGATCTGAGGGGAGATCTATCTGCACTGTGCCTTCCTCAACCTTCCAAACAGACATTCAGCTTTTACAGATCTAGCTGAAGACTGCTTGCAGTCCTTTAATCAGAGATTAAACTTCACAGGCCTGGCATCATGGAGAATGCTTGCAGCATTTAAATCAGGAGTTAAAGCCTAATAATCCAGACCTGCTCACTCCAGTCAAGATATCAAAGTGAAAAGGAGTTCCAGCCTTTCTGGGAACTATATTGCAGCCTTCTGCTCAGCTCCTTCTCAGAAAAACTAATGGAACCTGTCTTCCGCTCCAGAATCTTCTGAAAGACTCTCCCAATCCCAATCGAAACAGAAAATATGTGTGTATGTGCGTTATTGTGTCTGAAAATGTGTTTTTGTGTATGTATATCTGAGAGTGTGAGTGTGTGTATGTGCATGTTGTGATGAATGTAGGTATTCCAGATGTATTGTGCCATCTGTGTTTGGTGTAGTAAGGGTTAAAAGCTTGGGTTAGTGTGTGTGTGACTGCTGCAGTACTGTTTTTAAAGAATCCTGGTTGGGAATGTTTTGGGGGCCAGAGGAGCAATTAGGGTACCATAAAAGTTTGGGCTAATGGAGTTTGGTTTGGATTAAGGGAGTTAAACCTATGGAGTTGGATACATTTGGCGGAATTCTCCATTTCAGAAACTAAGTGTTGTCACCGGGACTGAATCGGTTGCGTTCTACAACAGCACAATTGGTGCCGTTCCCAGACCAATTCATCGACCGTTAATGGGCCAGCACCAGCGCCACGTGGAACACGACCGATTTCAAAGAAAACCGGTGTCTGATTGCCCAGAGTCGGGATTGACACTAGAGAGGCTGATAAGCTGCAGCCGCATAGAAGCACTCAGCTCCCCACACATACCCAACCCAACCAAAAAGATGGCGGCAAGAAGAGCGGCACCGCAGTTCACCGACGTGAAACTCGGGGCCATGTTGGATGCTGTGGAGGAGCGTTGGACCACCCTGTCTCTCGGGGTTGGGAGGCGGTTGCTGCCGTGCACCGGGTCTGGAGGCAGGTGGGAGAGGCCGCAAGCACTGTGGGCAACACCACCAGGACCGGCAAGCTGTGCCATTAAAAGATGCATGACCTCCTCAGGGTGGTCAGGGTGAGTAGGCAGCACAGTGTCCCTGGCGCTAGTCCCCGACCTACACACCCATAACCCCACTCCCCCCCCTCTTACACGGGAGGGGGGGCAACGGAAACTCCACCCTGCACCACCTGCCAGCACCCATACCAGCCATCATGAAGGCCACTAGCCACCACGCCCTGTGCTGTCGAACACTGTGCATTCTCTGACTCCATCTCCCCTCCCTCACCCAGGAGAAGTTGGCCCACAACCACTGTGAGAGGGAGAAAACTGCAGGGGGACCGCCGGACTTGCAACCTCTTACCGCAGCTGTGCAGCTGTGGACCTGATCGGCGGGTCGGGGGAGAGGGTGGTCACTGAGGCAGAAGTCGGCAGCTGGTGAGCAATTGAGACCCTGCTCAGGTGGGGTTCCCCATGACACGTGTATCACCACCCCCACACCCACCACCACGCCCATCCCCACCACCATTCCTCCATCACTCCCACACACCCGCACATTGCCCTCTCCACCATCACCACCCCAGAACCCCCACATCCCCCCATATTGAGACCACCACCACCTCCACTAGCCACCCCTCCCCACATTGCCCCTCCACCACCAGCTGAAGGCACAGTGTATTTGAAAGTGTTATGAATGCTGAAATGTTTATTTTTGTTATTTGAGTGAAAATAAAAATAGCAATTAGGGTTTTTGTGCCATTGTATTCACAGTACTGAGTAGTATTGTTTAAGGGGTAATTGTAAGCTATTTTCTGGTGTGATGTTAAAGATATTTTAATACTGCGTTGTAATAAAGTTTGTTTTAATAAACCATATCCCGATTTCTTCGTGAACTCTCTCCTTTCCTCACACTCTGACAAAGGTTAAAGTAAAATATTGGGGTTTCTGTCCAGTATCCTAACTACTGTTCCGGTCTGGTCTGAATAAAATTGGGGGCTCGTCCGGGAATTTAAAGTATAATTCCTTGTTTGGCTTGGGATTATTGAATTTAAAGACAGGGTGTGTGTGTGGAACAGTTGCTTTCTTTCCGGTTTTGAAGTTTAAATAAGCAGTGATGGAGTTGGCTCTTTCAGTTGCAAAGGGTTTTCCTGGCTGTGGAAGAGGTCACTTGGGCTGGTTTACAAAGGATGACCAAAACAAAACTTTTGAGTTTGGTGGAAAAGCTGCAGTTGACTTTATCTGGAGGGGTGAGAAAGGTTGAGATAATACAAGCATAGCTCAGCAGTTAGATTTGCCAGAGACAGAGCCTGAATCAATAGAATTAGCTAGAATTCAATTACAAATGGAACAATTAGAAATGCAGGAAAAAGATAAACAGAAAGAAATGGAACTGAAGAAATCTAAAATGAACGAAAAGGAAAAACTGGCTATGGCAGAAGAAAAAGACAGATGTAGAGAGGTAATAATTTAAGGGTTTCCCACTTTATTGCCTTCTTTCCCTTTTCTTTTTTTATTTTGATCCATGGATGATTGATGGACAATATCTCTTTAAGGCAAGCAGCCTGTATCTTTAATTCAAGAAGGATCCAGAAGTCTGTGCTGGTTTAAACTGGAATTGCAGACGGCCGGCACCAGTGAGATAGGTGAGTTGGGACGCGGTTTGACTGATTTTGCTGGTGGCCAATGAACTGGCCGGTAACAGGTGGTGATTGGATCTTATTGTACTGAAGTGCTTTTCAGACTCCCAAGGTTTCAGTTTGACTCTTGGAAGCAGAAAGACAAGAACCTCACTGTTTTTTCTCCAAAAAGACTGTGTTACTAAACTGGCAGAGAGCCTGGATGAATCCGTTTACAGGCGACCCATTACTGGCTGTGCGGGCAAAGTCCAGAACCTCCTATATTTCTCCAGAAGGCTTGTGAGCAGTGCACTCCTAAACTACAGAGAACCTGAATGAATGAATCTACAAAGAAGATCATTACAAGCTGCAAACCAAAGACTTTAACTTGCAAGCTTGCTGTGAAGTAAGGTGTGCTAAGAACCATCATCTGAAACAAAGATTCTTTCTTCCTTTCACCGATCATTGTTACCCATTTCCGCCCCTTTGTGTTTGTCTGTCTTGCATGTGTGTGTAGAAGGTGAGGGCACGTTAAAGTGTGGATTAGGTATACCAGTTGTACTTGCTGCATATTTCATTCTAGTTCTTATTATAAATAAAAAGTAATCATGTTTACTTTTACAAACCTGGTGAGTGTAATTATTGGGCAGCCAAGGGCAAAAGATTTTGGGTATTTTTATATGAATTACTGGTTAATTCACTTGTGTTGTGTGGGGCTGGAATTGACCATGCACTAGCCCAGGATGTTATAACAATGGCAGAGAAAGAGTAAAGAGAAAGAATTTGAACTTCACAAAATGGAAATGAATAAGAAGGCATTGGAAGGAAAAGAGAACATAATCTTGAACTGCAGAGTTAAAGGCAGTGGTTGAGGAAACTCTAGAGGAAGGAAAAAACCCTCCTAGTCAAAAGGTTAGGAGGGATATGTTTAAATATATTCAAGCACTATTAATGTTTGATGAGAAAGATGTGGAAGCCTTTTTTTATCCCTTTTCATAAAGCGGCTGGACAATTAAATTGGCCAAAGACCAGCTGGGTAGTGTTGGTTCAAACTAATTTGGTAGGTAGAGCTAGTGAAGTGTTTGCCTCACTATCAGAGGAGATATTTTGGGATTACGATGAGGTGAGAAAAGTCATATTAAATGCATACAAGCTAGTGCCAAAACCCTACAGACAATAGTTTAGAAATCTAAGGAGAAAACCTGGCAGACATAGATAGAATTTGAAAGAATTAAACAAAATAATTTTGATAGGTGGGTAAGAGCATTAAAAATAGACCAAACAGATCACACTCTCAGGGAAACGGTTATTTTGGAGGAATTTAAAGGTTCACTTCCCGAGATAGTGGGAACTCGTGTGGAAGAGCAAAGAATTAAAACTGCTAGACAGGCCGCAGAAATGGCAGTTCTGAATTAGTTCACAAAGGAAAGTCTGGTTCTCGAATTCAATTTCAATTTGTGGAGGATAGAAACTGGGGAAATTAGAAATTAACAGGTGGTCAATGTAAAAGATGTTTAGTTGGAGATATGACAGAGAATGTGCCTCAGAGTAAAAAAGGAACTTATGGTCGTACGAGAGAGATAAGAAGACCTAACTATTTTCATTGTAATAAAGTTGGACACACGAAGTCGCAGTGTTGGTGGCTTAAGAAATGTACTGGGAAGATAGACCGGTTAAAACAGGAGAAGCCAATGGGGTTTATTAAAATGGGAAGAAAAACTATTGTTCCAATGGAAGAGGTGCAACAGAGGGTACAGCCTGTTCAGAGATTGGTGGATTAGCAGGTGCCAGATCTTTCAAAAGATTTTATTTGTGGGGTACTGACTATTCATGTGTATAAGATGGAGTAGGTAAGCAGATCAAGATGGTCAGGGATACAGGAGCAAGTCAGTCTTTACTGATGAGAGATGGGGAGATAGGTAGTTTGGAAGGATTATTGCCAGAAAAGGCGGGACTATCTGGAGTTCGTGGTGATAGGATTAGTGTATCACGAGGTAAGGTAAGGTAAAAAGAGGTGAAGTGGACTTCTGGTGGCGGCTATGAGCTGAGCAGTCAGACAAAAGGTGGCTCTCTCTTGGGAACTTCAACTTAGACCCTTAGAAGCAATCGATCGGATACAAAAAGTAACAAAGCTCCCCCTCCCCCACTAACAACCGACCAAAGTTGGGTCAGCCACGGAGGTGCAAAAATAGCAAAGATTGGGTGAGGAGGACCCCAACCTCAAAGCGAATGGGTACGCAGAGCGAGGCGGAGCAGAGCATGGAGGAACGAGCAGAGTCAACAACACAAGTGTCAGCCCACCCATCGATGGAGCAGTTGATGGAGCTTCTTACAGTAGAGTTTCAGAAACACAAAGACTCGACAAAGGAGGACCTCATGGCAGCCGTGAGGTTGGCCATAGAGGCGTTGGGCAGAACGGCGAGGAGACAGAAGACCCAGGAAGCACCAGTGCGGCACCTGGAGAAGGTGGCCACCGACCAGAGCAAACAGATCTCCTCGCTCGAGGCCGAGGTGGCAAGGTTGGCAACAATACAGAGAGTGCACAAAGGGAAGATTGACGATCAGGAGAAGAGGTCCTGCCACCAGAACCTCAGGATTGCCAGGCTACCTGCGGGAACAGAGGGCAGAAATCCGTGGGGGGGGGGGGGGGGGGGGGGTTTGAGTGGGTTTTACTTTGCAATGTTATGCATTTTAAATGTTAAAATGTTAAAAATTTGAATAAAAATACTTTTAAGATAAAGAGTATGCTGCAAGGATGCTCGGGAAGTTGATTGGAGGGGAAGGCTTCGCCAAACCCCCAGAAGTAGCCAGGCCCAAAGGACGCTCCGGCAAAGGCCCAAATCAGGAGAACCACCTTGGGCAATAATAGTGAAACAACATTGGCTGGATTCTCTGTTCCTTAGACTAACTGTTGACACCGGAGCAGGATCCATGGACTTCAACGACAGCAAAATTGGCGCTGCACCTGGTCTAATTCATCGACTGGAGAGGGGCGAGCACCGGCACCACATGGAGCATAATCGGTGCGGAATTCACCGGGTCCGTGATTGACACGCTCGGGGGGCTGACAAGCTGCAGCCGCATATACACACTTCACTCATCCTACACACCACTTCATAGCTCCAGTATCCCAGGTTCCATTCCCGGCTAGGGTCACTGTCTGTATAGAGTCTGCACGTTCTCCCTGTGCCTGCGTGGGTTTCCTCCAGATGCTCCGGTTTCCTCCCACAAGTCCCGTAAGATGTGCTATTCAGTATTTGGACATTCTGAATTCCCCCTGTGTGTATCCGAATAGGCGCCGGAGTGTGGCGACTAGGGGCTTTTCACAGTAACTTCGTTGAAGAGTTAATGTAAGCCTACTTGGTGGGCAGCACGGTAGCACAATGGTTAGCACAGTTGCTTCACAGCTCCAGGGTCCCAGGTTCGATTCCCGGCTTGAGTCACATCTGTGTGGAGTTTGCACGTTCTCCCCGTATCTGCGTGGGTTTCCTCCGGGTGCTCCGGTTTACTCCCACAGACCAAAGATGTGCGGGTTAGGTGGATTGGCCATACTAAATTGCCCTTAGTGTCCGAAAATGGTTGGGTGGGGTTACTAGGTTATGGGGTTACAGGGATAGAGTGGAGGTGTGAGCTTAAGTGGGGTGCTCTTTCCAAGAGCCGGTGCAGACTCGATGGGCCAATTGGCCTCCTTCTGCACTGTAAAGTCTATGATTCTATGATGATTCTGATAAAGATTATTATTATTACCATCCCAGCCAACAAGTTGGCAGCGAGGAGAGCGGCACCCTGTTTTACGGACGCTGAGTTGAGTCCCTGCTGAATGCGGTGGAGGAGAGGTGGGTCACCCTATACCCAGGCCCGGGAAGGAGGCTGCCAGCCGCCGTCATTCACCGTGCCTGGGTGCAGGTGGCAGAGACAGTCAGCGCCATCGGGCTGGCCTGCAGCGCGTAAATAAACTGCACAACCTCCTCAGGGCGGGCAGGCAACACTATGCCTCGAGCACTAATCCCATCCCACACACCCGTAACCCGACACCCGACTCTGGTGATATGCGTAAAGGCATATCTATGTAATATTTTACACAGTTGTACCAATGTATATATTTGTATATAATAGAACCACTGTACATAGCCACTGACCAATACATGGAGGGACAGTTATGGCCTCCCGCCAGCAGGTGGAACTAGACACCGATGCAGACATATACATAGCGGGGGACAAACGGGAGGCGGACACTTGGTACCAGAACGGACAAGAGGACAGACATTTCCCTTTATAGTTTTACAGTAATGGAGACGGAATCATTTGTACGTAGAAATGCATGGTTGCCATCAAGAATAAATACTTGTAGCAATCATATCCTTGTGTTCTATGTGTACCTTCATGATCAAGGAAGCAACCAAATGCAACATGGTACCAGGAGTGCTGAAGAACTAGAGGTAACTACAGCAAGACAAACTACGTGGCACAGTAGAAGAAACTAGACGAACAACCGCTTCACCAACCTGGTGATCGAAGGAGGTGCGGCTCCATGCAACACAAGACGGTGAAGTGCGAGATGGATGGTTTGAAGGTACCACACCGGCTTCAAATCTCGGGCAATCTGGACTCAAACTGACGTGGTTTCAAACAGCAGTTTAAACTCTTTCTTTTAGCCCGTGGCCCACAGGCGCTGCTTGATGAAAGGCGCGTTGCGTTGCTGTTACAATAATAATCTAATCATCTTTATTATTGTCACAAGCAGGCTTACATTAACATTGCAATGAAATTTGATTTTTTAAAATTTGATTTATTGTCACATGTACCGAAGTACAGTGAAAAATATTTTTCCCATGGACAAGGGAACGTACACAGTACGTACATAGTAGACAAAAAGAATAATCCACAGAGAACATTGACAAATGTTACATCGACAAACAGTGATTGGTTACAGTGCGGAACAAGGGGCCAAACAAAGTAAATACATGAGCAAGAGCAGCTAGGGCGTCGTGAATAGTGTTCTCACAGGGAACAGATCAGTCCGAGGGGGAGTCGTTGAGGAGTCTTGTAGCTGTGGGGAAGAAGCTGTTCCTATGCCTGGATGTGCGGGTCTTCAGACTTCTGTACCTTCTGCCTGATGGAAGGGTCTGGAAGAAGGCAATGCCTGGGTGGGAGGGGTCTCTGATAATGCTGTCTGCCTTCCTGAGGCAGCGGGAGGTGTATACAGAATCAATGTGGGGGTGGTAGTTACTGTGAAAAGCCCCTAGTCGCCAACGCTCCGGCGTTGTTCAGGTACACAGAGGGAGAATTCAGAATGTGCAAATTGCCTAACAGCACGTCTTTCGGGATTTATGGCAGGAAACCAGAGCGCCCGGAGGAAATGCGCGCAGACACAAGGATGACCTTTGGAATCATCTCTGCATGGGAAATATTTCATCGGGCCATGGAACACAGTGGAAGGATTGCCGGGTATCCGTTTATATCTGGATGACATCATAATCTGGGGATCCACACATGAGGGGCATGAATCACGACTCTTGCAACTGCTCCAAAGGGTAAAAAAAAGGCTTCAAATTTAATCAGGTGAAATGCCAAGTTGGCTTGGTGCATTACGTTTCTAGGAGACAGGATATCATCGAAGGGGGTACAGCCGATGATGAGAAAATCAAGGCCATCATGAACACGTCGAAGGCCACGGATAAAAAGGATGTATTGCGAATTCTGGGTATGATCAGTTTTGGTAGAAAATTAATTCCCAACCTGGCCTCCAAAACGTCCCAGCTCAGGGAGTCCATTAAGAAAGATGGGATTTCCCAGTGATCGCCGAAACAGGAGCAGAAATGGAGGGGGCTCTGTGACTCCCTAACAATGGCACCTGTGTTGGATTTCTTCTACCCGGCTAAAGAGACAGAAATCTCCACGGGCGCATCTCAAGACAGGGTCGGAACAGTGCTGTTGCAACAGAGTGCGAATGGGGATTGGCTGTCAGTAGCATCTGCCTCGAGGGACTCTGAGCGCAGGTATGCGCAAATTGAGAAAGAATGCCTAGGACTTGTCACGGGGCTTGAAAGGTTTCACGATTACGTGTATGGGCTTCCCAAATTTTTGGTTGAGACGGACCGCAGGCTGCTGGTCGTGATAATTCACAAGAATCCATGCCAGATGCCCCCGTGGATGCAATGGCTTATGATGAAACTTCAGCGGTGTGACTTCAACTTGATTTACACACCAGGCAAATTTCTGGCTGTCGCTGACACACTCTCAAGAGCGGCGTCCGTAAATGAAGTCTGTCCAGGGGGAGATGAAGTTCCCGAACATGTCAACATGTTGGCCCCATCATTACTGATATCGGATGAAAAATTGAAGCTCATCAAGGCAGAAACGGCTAAGGATCCGATGCTTCAAAAGGTGATCAGGTGTCTAAAGTTGGCCAAAAGGTTCCTGCCCTGCCTACTATAACATCCGCGCTGCACTCAGTGAGGTGGATGGTTTGTTTTTAAGGCAGCACAGGATTGTCACCCCCCACTTGTTACGGCTGCTGATGCTTAAAAAGCTGCACGGAGGACATTTGGGCATTGAGAAATATAAATGCAGGGCCCAGGAGGTGGTATACTGGCCTGGCGTCACACAGGACATAGCAGGCATGGTGGAGCAGTGTGATACCTGAAATTCCGCTGTAGGCAAAGGAAGGAGCCTACGCAGATGGTACAAAGGCGGGATGGACTTGTTCTACTTTCGAGGGAGTTGTCATTGATTACCTTTCTAACTACCTTGAGGTGGTGCAGTTGTCCAACGCGACAGCAAACTGATCAGTTAAAATCGATCTTCGCACGGCATGGTATACCATCCATTGTCATGTTGGATAATGGTTGGATAAAGGCACTCCAGCCTTTGCAAATACGAGACGCAGTCAGAGTCGAGGATCCAAATGGCAGAGGGTGGACAAGGCTAGCAACGGTTGTCGAGCAAACGGGTCCAAACCCGTTTAGGGTGCTCACCGAGGATGGCTCATTTCTGCACTGAAGCCGAAAAGCTCTGCTCAAGGTGCAGTGAACCTTTGTACTCAACCCAGCAGACGAGTCTGAATACACCCCCAAGATCAAAATCGGCACAGAAGATCCAGCACACCTTGGGGCAACTGATGTGTCTGCACTGGTGCCAGGGGAAGGATTAGTGATTGATGCAGATGGGGCATGCTCACCAGCCCAGCTGGTACTCAGGCAGTCGTCCAGAATATGGCGATAGCCTGATAGACTGAACCTGTGACCGAAGACTACTGTCTTAAAACAGATATGTGATCGTGAATAGGGATATTTGAGACACATGGGGCGAAATTCTCCCCCAACGGCGCGATGTCCGCCGACTGGCGCCAAAAACGGCGCCAATCAGACGGGCATCGCGCCGGCCCAAAGGTGTGGAATGCTCCGCATCTTTGGGGGCCGAGCCCCAACATTAAGGGGCTAGGCCGACGCCGGAGGGATTTCCGCCCCGCCAGCTGGCGGAAATGGCGTTTGGTGCCCCGCCAGCTGGCGCGGAAATGCGGCGCATGCGCGGGAGCGTCAGCGGCCACCGACAGTTTCCCGCGCATGCGCAGTGGAGGGAGTCTCTTCCGCCTCCGCCATGGTGGAGGCCGTGGCGGAGGCGGAAGGGAAAGAGTGCCCCCACGGCACAGGCCCGCCCGCAGATCGGTGGGCCCCGATCGCGGGCCAGGCCACCGTGGGGGCACCCCCCGGGGTCAGATCGCCCCGCGCCCCCCCCCAGGACCCCGGAGCCCGCCCACGCCGCCTGGTCCCGCCGGTAAATACCAGCTTTGATTTACGCCGGCGGGACAGGCAATTTCTGGGAGGGACTTCGGCCCATCCGGCCGGAGAATTGAGCGGGGGGGGTCCCGCCAACCGGCTCGGCCCGATTCCCGCCCCCGCCCAATCTCCGATACCGGAGACTTCGGCGGGGGCGGGGGCGGGATTCACGGCGGCCAACGGCCATTCTCCGACCCGGCGGGGGGTCGGAGAATGACTCCCCTGATTGTAAAAGCATGTTTCTCCAAAGGAAGGGGGTATGGTGATATGCGTATAGGCATATCTATGTAAACTTGTACATAGTTGTACCAATGTATATATTTGTGTATAATAGCGCCCCTAACTAATACATGCACGGACAGCTATGACCTCCCACCAGCAGGTGGAGCCAATCACCGACACAAACATATATAATCGGGGGACGGACGGGAGGCGGACACTTGGTAGCAGGACAGCCAAGAGGACTGACATCTCCTTCCATAGTTTTACAGTAACAGAGACGGAATTGTTTGTAAATAGAAATGCATGGTTCTCATCAAGAATAAATACTTGTAGCAATTACATCTTTGTGTTCTATGTGTCTCGTCATAATCAAGGAAGCAACAGAACACAACACGCCCCACCAGGAGGGCGGCAGAACCCCCACCTTGCATCACATTCAGGCACCCATACCGGCCGCAACGGCCGAATGCTCCTGGTGACTGAGGCCACCAGCTACCCACCCCCTGGGCTGAATGTATCGGACTGTCGAACACTGTCATTCTCTGTTCCCCACTCCCCCCAACCCCCCGGCCAACCCTCCAGGGGAAGGCTGCCCATAACCGCCTGGGGTTGGGTGAAAACTGGAGGGGACCTGCCGGCCCCTTACCACAGCTGAGTAGAGGGCCCTTGACGTAGTCGAAGGCCCAGAGAAAAGGGAGGTCGCCTGGGTGGAGATCGGCCATGGGCGAGGAAGTGAGCCCCCGCTTAGTTGTGCCGCTTAGTTGTGGTTCCCCATGCCATGTGTGTCAACCTGCCCCCAACACCACCCCCACACCACCCTCACCCCACCTTCACCCCACACCATCCTCACCCCCACACCACCCTCACCCCACACACACATACATCGCGTTGATCACTCCCTGGACCCGGGGCACATCGGCGATAGCGGTGAACCCCACTGCCCGGGCATTCTAGTGGGCTCGGTCCACATTGAAATTGATGTATTGTGCCAACCGGGCATATAGGGCCTCCGTGACGGTGCAGATGCACCTGAGCGCCGAGCTCTGTGAGAACCCGGACAGGTCCCCACTCAGCACCTGTTGTGATGATATGCATCAAGCAATTCTGTAGATAATGTTTATACATGACCTCCGACCACTAGGTGGCAGTGTAAACCCACCACCTGACCCTGTGTCTGGGAAGTGGGGAGTAAGTCATGCTGGAGAATAGACATATTTATGCAGTAGCTCTATAATAGTTAGTTAGTGTTACAATTATTTTATTTATTCTAGTTATCTTTATCACGCAGTTGTTTCACAATAAATTATTTAAACTAGATGTTCTGCAGCTCATCCTTCATATTGGGCAGTCTACAGAACATGACACCCGTGGCATTAAAATTCAGGGTGACCGTCACCTTGATGGCCACCCGGAATGGGTGTCCTCCCCCATTCCCCCGCGGTGCCAGGTGTCGCGATATGTCACCCTGTCTCTGTTGAGCCACAGTCTTCAACTACATGGCTGGTCCAGCATGTCCTCGCATCACAGGCACTGCCGGTAAACATGAGGCCGTAGGCGGCGCCTCATAGAATTTACAGTGCAGAAGGAGGCCATTCAGCCCATCGAGTCTGCACCGGCTCTTGGAAAGAGCACCCTACTTAAGCCCACACATCCACCCTATCCCTGTAACCCAGTAACCCCACCTCACCTTTTTTGGACACTAAGGGCAATTTAGCCTGGCCACTGTAGCCACCTGGGTTGGCCACTTCCCAACTTAAAATGGAGATCCGCAAAGGATGCAGGGAAATTCAGCCAACACAGGAGAAACAAGCAGGTGCAAAGTTTCCTGTGCTTCCACCCCATCCACAGACTCGACCTCGACTCCACCCCCGAACTCTAGACTCCGCCCCGGAACGCCCACAGACAGCAGCAGCAGCGACAGCGACTGTGACACAGACGATAGCCACAGCACGCCTCCCTACTATCCCCATGCAACAAGTCCCACACCCAGCGAATCTGAACACGATTCGAGTGATCCCTTCCTGATCACATTCCTTCACAAACCCCACCAAAGACCACCGCCCTACGATGACGACCCCGACTCCATCTCCACAGAATTAGATACAACTTTTTGGCACCGTGACAATTCATACAGGCTCATCCGAAACGACGAGATGGACCCTAAGTCACACCATGCAGCTTTATCAACCCTCATCCATTCCAGAGTGTGGCATCCTGGAGAAGATGATAACTTTGAGTCTGACTCCCAAAACGAGAACCCCTTTGCGACCCTGTTCGCAACTGATAACTGAGGTGTCCAGATGATGTATCAAAGGAACCACTTGGGAGAAATGGTATCCTTTCTGATGGAACCTGCACCATTTTCGTTTCATGTTTGTTCGTTAGTGTTAACGTTACGTGTTGTTTAAATGGAACAAGTTTGTCCCAGACAATAGTTCAGAGCTACTAGTCTGTCGACAGAAAATGGTTAACGGTACAAGTCTGTCCCAGACAATCGTTCAGTGGAACTAGTCTGTTGACAGAAACTTGTTAGAGGATCTAGATTGTCCCAGACAACAGTTCAGAGGAACTAGTCTGTCGGCAGACACCAATCATAACTACTCTCCTGATTCGAAGGTAATCACGAGAGGCAGCCCCCATGACGGCCACATTCTTACCCGTCTTGCCGGTTGCTCAGGCAGTGGAGAAACGGCATTGGTCTCCACCCTGCCTGAGGACCCCCCTCTGGTCAGCTACGCTCGGGTAGAGCACATACGGCATTGATCACCGTCCTACCCGGGGATTCCATCCAAATCATACCCGCCGCGGCCCATACGCACCCCATTCTTGGCTCGTTATGTTCAAAATTCTTTTGTTTGGTTTGGGCAACCTATGGTTGCTTCCCTCTGCTATTTACATCCTCAAACACTGGGATGGTAATGCACACAGGCTGCGAGACGGCTCGCAGTACGGCAGTATTTTCTTAGATGTCTAGTCCACATTTTCGGTTTAAAAAAAAAATGAGGGAGTCACACATGGTGACCAATTATAAAGGGAAATTGGCACTAAAAGACAGACATGCTAACATTCAAGATATTACACAAGATAGTAACAGATATTATGCTTGTGTCCATAGACCTCTGGGACCTCAGGAACTCCAGAGGAAGAAAAAGAGAAGAAAGAAGAGAACAATGAGGACGTCATACGTGTTTTTCGTCGTTATTGTAATTTGTATCCGGTTACGCGTGAATGCGAACCCCCTGACCCCAAAACCCCCGGCCGTCAATGATTCACTTCCCCATAGCACCCAGAGCCCAGTGACAAGTAACAACGCACCATCATGGTGTGATAGGTTTATAACGTGGTACTCCCTTTCATACGTAATTGAATCCCTTCTAGTACTGGCGATATTCTGCAGCATCGTGCACACTATCCGCATGAGAAAATGGCGAAGGAGAGCCTACTGCTCTCGCACCCCGGTAGACAGGATGAGATCCCCTATTTTCGGTTTTCACCAGGCCCCCGAACCCCTTGATCTATAATAAAGGACATTCGTTCGGCGTTATTTTGTGAATAAAGACAACTGAGAGATTGTACAACTCTGTGCTTGACCACCAAGCCAGAGGAAAATGTGAATGCTGCTATTATTTTTGTATTGTTAGGATGTTAGTATGATTGGATGCTTAAGTGAGTGTAGTTTATTGAGGATAGTTAGAGGTACCGTTTTTTAATGTTGTAATGCATGTCCCTGTTGTGACATAGCGCCACTTAGAATTGTCAGTTAAAAATTTTCTTGCATAGTTATGGTCAGTGTAGAGGCCATGGAAGGCTGCCCGCTGGGTCAGGGAGTGAAGATAACGCAGTTATGTGAACCTTCACGCTTCGCGTTAGGGATCACAAGGAGGGTGTGTAGCCACCTGGGTTGGCCACTTCCTGACTTAAAATGGAGATCCGCAAAGGATGCAGGGAAATTCAGCCAACACAGGAGAAACAAGCAGGTGAAAAGTTTCCTGTGTATTAAAACTTGCAGAAACCCAGACAGCACTGAAAACAACAGCCATCTGCATATTAATGAGCGATCCCCGGGCACAATTGAAACATTTAAGGTGAATAAGGCCAAGCCAGACTCCTCGGCGCCAGCAGGAGCCAAGACAAAGGAAGGCCAACGGACACTCAGGGACCGCCCAGCGATCAGGGAACAGCTCCAGTATTGGAGAAATCGATCCAAGTGATCGGAACGTAGTCCAATCACTTGGAACCAGGTACGGGGTCCGCCCCGAATGGCGCGAAGCCCCTGGGGACTGTAAAGTAGAGTCCCGAAGTTCAATTCGTCCTTCTTGGCAGGGTCACTCAGCAGCTCGAAACAACCCTTGAATGTGACCTGCCTAAATTGCTGCATCAACCAAGTCTCCAGTCAACGCACGCTACGAGATAGGCGCTCCTAGCTACCAGTCTATACCAGCTTTGAATCCTGCAGACTCAGAATCGAACAAAAGGCCATTTGTTCCCCTGACCTGGTGGGCCATTCCGAAGCTAAGTTTAGGCCTTTTAGTGATCGAGATAGTCTAGTAAGTAGAGTTTATGCATGAGTAGTGATTGACTGTGTATAATAAATGTGTTTTGATTTGAAACTTACTAACTGGTGTATTGAGTTATTGATCAGCACATGAACTTGAACCTCGTGAGGGTATCATAAAGATACCTGGCGACTCTAGAGCAAAGGTTATTGAAACAGAGCAAATTAAGTAAAGACACAACGGGCAACATTTAAGAGCCAACCAAAGTTCGCAACACCACCATTACTGGTTGAATTCCAATATCCATTGTCTGCAGGGGGTAAAAGTCCGACATGTTAGCGTGGTGCGTGCCCCCATGCCTAACCAGGTCCACCGGGCTACACGGTGCCCCCAGATGGCACTGCAGTCTCTGCCGCCGCATGTCTCCCTCCCCCTCCCCCATCCCCGCACCCCTGGCCATTGGTGCCTGGCACCATGGGGGCTCTGGCCCTGGCACCCGTCCAAGCTGCCAGGGGTGCCATCACTGACATTACCCTTGCCAGCAGTATGCTCCATGGCCCCCTGCCCGGCACCTCCATAGGGGCTACAGTGGGCATTACCCTGGGTTGGCCCCCTGAAGCCCCGTCGGCGGGTTGCGGCCAGGTGGGGGGAGTACTCCGCAATTGAAATCTCCGACCATGCACCACAATACTTGGATGTGAGGTTGGAGACGGAACGGACCCAGCCCCCCCCGCTGGAGGCTGGACACAGCCGTCCTCGCCAACAAGGTGTTCTGCAGGAGAATGTCACAAGCCATCGACGGTGAGCAACCTGCAACCAGAATAGGGAGCAATGACCCCGCACCTGCAGGAGATGTTCAATGTCTCACTGTCAAGAAGGACCCAGCCGCCCACGCTGGCACAGGCCTCGATACTGCTGATTCTGAAAGAAGACAAAGACCTGACGGAGTGCGGGTCATACAAACCCATCTCACTCCTCACCACTGACCCAAACGTCCTGGCGAAGGCCCTGGCGACGTGACTGGAGAGTTGCAGAGGATCAGACGGGCTTTGTCAAGTGAAGACAGCTAACGGTAAAATTCAGACGTCCGCTAAATGTGATTGTGACAACGCCCGGGGAGGGGCACCAGAAGTGATCATCTCCTGAGACGCAGAGAAGGCCCTTCGACAGAGTCAAATGGAAGTACCTCATGGAGGTACTGGAGCGGTTTGGGTTTGGACCAGGATTCACCTCCCATGGCGAGCGGACGGACAAACACCACCAGCTCTAGATACTTCCTGCTGCACAGGGGCACGAGGCAGGGACGCCCATTGTCCCCACTGCGGTACACCTTGGCAATAATCCAGCGGCCATCGCTCTCAGATCAGCGAAAGGTGAAGAGGCATCCAGAGGGGAGACATGGAGCACAGAGTCTCACGCTTTGCAGATTACCTGCTCCTCTATATCTCGAACCCGCTGGCCAGCGTGGGAGGAATAAAGGAACTCGTAAAGGAGTTTGAAGCCTTGTCAGATTACAAACTCAACCTGTGCAAGAGCAAAATCTTCCCCATGAACCCGCGGGGGAGTGGAATCAGAGCTTGGGAAACTACCATTCAAGTTGACCCAAACCAAATTCCAATACCGGGGGACCCAGATAGCCCACGACTGGACACGGATTCAGAAATGGAATCGAATAAGACTGGTGGAAGAGGAAAAGAGGGACCTGCGGAGGTGGGACTCGCTCCCACTCTCCCTGGCGGGGAGAGTGCAGACAATAAAAATGGATGAGCTGCCAAGATTCCTCTTCCCATTCTGATCCCACCTGATCTTCATCCCAAGCCTTCTTCACCAAAACCTTTGACAAATTAATCATGGTGTTTGTGTGAGCGTGTGCGTGTGTGCATGTGTGTGCATGTGTGTGTGTGTGTGTGTGTAGGGGGGTGGTACCCTAGGATTCGTAGAAGCATTGTAGCCGCCTGTGTTGGCCACTTCCCGACTTAAAATGGAGAACCGCAAAGACTACAGGGAAATTCAGCCAACACAGGCAAAAACTAGCAAGTGCAGAAATCCTGTGTATTGGAACTTGCAAAACCCCAGACAGCACTGAAACCAACAGCCATCTGCATACTAATGAGCGATCCCCGGGAACAATTGAAACATGTAAGGTGAATAAGGCCAAGCCAGACTCCTCGGCGCCAGCAGGAGCCAAGACAAAGGAAGGCCAACGGACACTCAGGGACCGCCCAGCGATCAGGGAACAACTCCAGTATTGGAAAAATCGATTCAAGTGATCGGAACGTAGTCCAAACCAAATACGGGGTCCGCCCCCGAATGGCGGGAAGCCCCTGGGGACTATAAAGTAAAGCCCCCAAGTTCAAATCGGTCTTCTTGGCAGGGTCACTCAGCAACTCGAATCAACCCTTGACAGTGACCTGCCTCGCTGCCGCATCAACCAAGTAAGTCTCCAGTCAACGCTCGCTATGAGACAGGCGCTCCTAGCTACCAGTCTGTACCAGCTTTTGAATCCTGCAGACTCAGATCGAACGAAAGGCCATTTGTTCCCCTGACCTGGTGGGCCAATTCCGAAGCTAAGTATAGGCCTTTTAGTGATAGAGAATAGTCTAGAAAATAGAGTTTATGCATGAGTAGTGATTTACTGTGTATAATAAATATGTTTTGATTTGAATCTTACTAATTGGTGTGTTGAGTTATTGATCATTACTTGAACTTGAACCTCATGGCGGTATCATAAAGATACCTGGCGACTCTAGAGCGAAGGTTATAGAAACAGAGCAAATTCAGTAAAGACCCAACGGGCACCGAATTAAGAGCCAACCAAAGTTAGCAACAGCATCCTACAAAGGAGGAGGAATATGGGGGGCCTGGACCTTCCGAACCTCCTCTGCCATGATTAGTTTGTCTGCTTTGGTGAAGGAGGTCTTGGGGATGAAGATCAGGAGGGATCAGAGTAGGAAGAGAAATCTTGGCAGCACGTTCATTTTTATTGTCTGCATTGGGTAAACTCCACCTCCTCATGCGCAGGGCTGAGCCTAATGCAGCTAAAGGTGGTGCACAGGGCACACTTGACCAGAATGCACATGAGCAGGTTCTTCCTGGAGGTGGAGGATAAATGTGAACTGTGTCAGGGAGGCCCGGCCAACCACACCAACATGTCCTGGTCCAGTCCCAGGCTTGTTGAGTTCTGGACAGAATTTTCCGAGGCCATGTCCAAGGTTGTGGGGGTGAGGGTGGAGCTGTGCCCACTAGTGGTGCCCTAGCCTTTGCCTCCCTGATCGCCCACCAGAGACTCAGCAGCGCCACCCAGGCCGCAGGCTGGCCGTCCGACGTGGTAGAATTCCTCAAATTGGAAAAGATAAAATTCACCATTAGAGGATCGGAAGAAGGTTTCCGAAACACATAGAAGCAATTTACCAACCAGTTTGAGGTTTGAATGGTGGGGGGGTGGAAACACCCCTGGTATGTTTTACTACCATGGGGCGACGTTTGGATTTGATTTGTTGTCACGTGTACCGAGGTACAGTGAAAAGTATTATTCTGTGTGTAGCCCAGACAGATTGTTCCATACATAAATACACAATGTAAATACATAGACACAGGCATCGGGTGAGCATACGGAGTGTAGTACTGCTCAGTAGAGAAGATGGGTGAAGGGACCAGTTCAGTCCATGAGAGGGTCATTCAAGAGTCTGGTAACAATTGGGAAGTAGCTGTTTCTGAACCTGTTCGTGCGAGTTCTCAGGCTTTTGTATATCCTGCCCGATGGAAGAGGTTGGAAGAGAGAATAACCCTGGTGGGAGGGGTCTCTGATTATGCTGCCTGCTTTCCCCAGGCAGCGGGAAATGTAGATGGAGTCAATGGATGGGATGCAGGTTTGTGTGATGGACTGGGCGGTGTTCACGACTCTCTGAAGTTTCTTATGGTCTTGGGCCGAGCAGTTGCCATACCAGGCTATGATGCAGCCAGATAGGATGCTTTCCATGGTACGTCTGTAAAAATTGGTGAGAGTTAATGTGGACATGCCGAATTTCCTTAGTTTCCTGAGGATGAATAGGCTGTTGTGCTTCCTTGGTGGTAGCGTCAGCGTGAGTGGACCAGGAAAGATTTTTGGTGATGTGCACACCGAGGAATATGAAGCTGTCAACCATCTCCACCTCGGCACCATTGATGCAGACAGGGGTGTGTACAGTACTTTGTTTCCTGAACTCAATGACCAGCTCTTTCGTATTGCTGACATTGAGGGAGAGATTGTTGTCATTGCACCATACCACTAGGTTCTCTATCTCCCACCTGTACACTGACTCGTCATTCTGAGTGTTCGAGATCCGACCCACTACAGTCGTGTCATCAGCAGACTTGTAGATCATGTGTGTATAGGGACTACAAGGGCTAAGGACGCAGCTTTGCGGGGCCCCGGTATTGAGGACTATCATGGAGAAAGTGGCGTTGTTTATCCTTCCTGATTGTGGTCTATGGGTCAGAAATTCGAGGATCCAGTTGCAGAGTGAGGAGCCTAGTCCTAGGTTTTGGAGTTTTGATATGAGCTTGGCTGGGATTATGGTGTTGAAGATGGAGGTGGAGGTGTGGTCAACAAATAGGAGTCTGACATAGTGGTCCTTATTGTCGAGATGCTCCAGGGATGAGTGTAGGGCCAGGGAGATGGCGTTTGCTGTGGACCAGTTGTGGCGGTATGCAAACTGATTTCTTGTACAGGTCAGGGTCGCCTATCTTAAACGCCTTAGATCTGGCCGTCAATAGGGAGTTGATTTCCCAGTTAAACCATGGTTTGGGGTTGGGGAACGTACGTCCTACCTTCTTCGGCATGCAATCTTCTACACACTCATTGATGAAGTCTGTGACGGTAGTGGCATATTCGTTTAGGTTGGCTGCTGAGTTCTCGAATATGGTCCAGTCCACTGACTCCAAGCAGTCGGTTAAGAACTCTTCCGTTGCTTCGGACTGGCACTGCACGACCTTCTTAACCGGATTCTCCCGTTTAAGTTCCTGCTTGTATGCCGGGAGAAGGAGCACTGTCTTGTGTTCCTATTTTCTGAAGTGGGGTCAGGGGATGGGTCGGTAGGTGCCCTTGATTTTTGTGTTGGGGCCCCTGGTGGGACAGATGTGTGGCAGCACACTCTTGAGGTTGGCCTGGTTGAAGTCCTTAGCCACGGTGAACAAGGCCTCCAGGTGTTCTGTTTCATTGTTATTTATAAAGAATAAAGAACAAAGAACAAAGAAAAGTACAGCACAGGAACAGGCCCTTCGGCCCTCCAAGCCCGTGCCGACCATGCTGCCCGACTAAACTACAATCTTCTATACTTCCTGGGTCCGTATCCCTCTATTCCCATCCTATTCATGTATTTGTCAAGATGCCCCTTAAATGTCACTATCGTCCCTGCTTCCACCACCTCCTCTGGCAGCGAGTTCCAGGCACCCACTACCCTCTGTGTAAAAAACTTGCCTCGTACATCTACTCTAAACCTTGCCCCTCGCACCTTAAACCTATGCCCCCTAGTAATTGACCCCTCTATCCTGGGGAAAAGCCTCTGACTATCCACTCTGTCTATGCCCCTCATAATTTTGTAGACCTCTACCAGGTTGCCCCTCAACCTCCGTCGTTCCAGTGAGAACAAACCGAGTTTATTCAACAGCTCCTCATAGCTAATGCCCTCCATACCAGGCAACATCCTGGTAAATCTATTCAGCGCCCTCTCTAAAGCCTACACACCTTTCTGGTAGTGTGGCGGCCAGAATTGAACACGATACTCCAAGTGTGGCCTAACTAAGGTTCTATACAACTGCAACATGACTTGCCAATTCTTTTACTCAATGTCCCAGTCAATGAAGGCAAGCATGCCGTATGCCTTCTTGACTACCTTCTCCACCTGTGTTGCCCCTTTCAGTGACCTGTGGACCTGTACACCTAGATCTCTCTGACTTTCAATACTCTTGAGGGTTCTACCATTCACTGTATATTCCTTACCTGCATTAGACCTTCCAAAATGCATTACCTCACATTTGTCCGGATTAAACTCCATCTGCCATCTCTCCGCCCAAGTCTCCAAACAATCTAAATCCTGCTGTATCCTCTGACAGTCCTCATCGCTATCCGCAATTCCACCAACCTTTGTGTCGTCTGCAAACTTACTAATCAGACCAGTTACATTTTCCTCCAAATCATTTATACTCAGCACTGACCACTGCGGAACACCACTGGTCACAGCCCTCCAATTAGAAAAGCATCCTTCCATTGCTACTCTCTGCCTTCTATGACCTAGCCAGTTCTGTATCCACTTTGCCAGCTCACCCCTGATTCTGTGTGACTTCACCTTTTGTACCAGTCTACCATGAGGGACCTTGTCAAAGGCCTTACTGAAGTCCATATAGACAACATCCACTGCCCTACCTGCATCAATCATCTTTGTGACCTCTTCGAAAAACTCTATCAAGTTAGTGAGACACAACCTCCCCTTCACAAAACCATGCTGCCTCTCACAAATATGTCCATTTGCTTCCAAATGGGAGTAGATCCTGTCTTGAAGAATTCTCTCCAGTAATTTCCCTACCACTGACGTAAGGCTCACCGGCCTGTAGTTCCCTGGATTATCCTTGCTACCCTTCTTAAACAAAGGAACAACATTGGCTATTCTCCAGTCCTCCGGGACATCATCTGAAGACAGTGAGGATCTAAAGATTTCTGTCAAGGCCTCAGCAATTTCCTCTCTAGCCTCCTTCAGTAATCTGGGGTAGATCCCATAAGGCCCTGGGGACTTATCTACCTTAATATTTTTCAAGACGCCCAACACCTTGACTTTTTGGATCTCAATGTGACCCAGGCTATCTACACACCCTTCTCCAGGTTCAATATCCACTAATTCCTTCTCTTTGGTGAATACTGATGCAAAGTATTCATTTAGTACCTCACCCATTTCCTCTGGCTCCACACATAGATTCCCTTGCCTATCCTTTAGTGGGCCAACCCTTTCCCTGTCTACCTTCTTGCTTTTTATGTACGTGTAAAAAGCCTTGGGATTTTCCTTAACCCTATTTGCCAATGACGTTTCGTGACCCCTTCTAGCCCTCCTGACTCCTTGCTTAAGTTCCTTCCTACTTTCCTTAGATTCCACACAGGCTTTGTCTGTTCCCAGCCTTCCAGCCCTGACAAATGCCTCCTTTTTCTTTTTGACGAGGCCTACAATATCTCTCATTATCCAAGGTTCCCAAAATTTGCCGTATTTTTCCTTCTTCCTCACAGGAACATGCCGGTCCTGAATTCCTTTCAACTGATACTTGAAAGCCTCCCACATGTCAGATGTTGATTTACTCTCAAACTTCCGCCCCCAATCTAGGTTCTTCAGTTCCCGCCTAATATTGTTATAATTAGCCTTCCCCCAATTTAACACATTCACCCTTGGACCGCTCTTATCCTTGTCCACCAGCACTTTAAAACTTACTGAATTGTGGTCACTGTTCCCGAAATGCTCCCCTACTGAAACTTCTACCACCTGGCCGGGCTCATTCCCCAATACCAGGTCCAGTAAAGCCCCTTCCCTAGTTGGACTGTCTACATCTTGTTTTATGAAGCCCTCCTGGATGCTCCTTACAAACTCTGCCCCGTCTAAGCCTCCGGCACTAAGTGAGTCCCAGTCAATATTGGGGAAGTTGAAGTCTCCCATCACAACAACTCACTTGCAGACCGCCGCGTTTCTCTGGCTTCGTTGGTCGGCGACTGCTTCTGGATGGTCCTGGAATCCGTTGGGAGAAGTCTGATCTTGTGGAAGGTAGATGGTTGCAGCTGGTGGGGTCCCAGGCGCAGGTTGTGATTTCAGGGTCGCCGGAGGGACATGTTCAGATCCGGTTAGGCCCTGCGGTTCCGCGAGGACTGGAAACCCTTTTGGTGTGTTCGGGTCTTCGTGTGGAGTCTTCCCTGTTTTGGGGGTGCTTAGTCTGGATTTGGGTCTCTGGCAAGGTCTTCCTGAGTCAGATAGAGCCGGGTCACATGTTTGGTTCCATTGTTGGTGGTCTGGTTAGGCCATCCTGGATTCGGGCCTTGGGGCAGGCTTGGCCGGACCTCCACGTTGAAACTCCACAAGATAGTTAAACAATACGGCTGTGGGAACTGATTACTGGGAGCCCAATGTTAATATACCTCGTATCTGTATATGTGTTTCCTGTATATTGATACCAATTTACTTTTCCCTTGTTTTCTTTTCTCCCTTTTTCTTGTTCCTTGCAATGTTGTTACAAATAAATACAAAAAACAATAAAAATATGATTAAAAATGAAAATGGTGAAGTGGTGGTAGGAGTAATGGAGAAATTATCTTTCAGGTGCACAGTTTATACTGGGTAATGATCACAGGTGGAAGTGATGCCTACTATGGTTGGAAAGCCAGTGGAAAGTGAAACAGCTGAGGTGTTGCAAGAAGCACATACTGAGGTGTTCCCCTATTGGGTGGTGACAAAAGCCACCGATTGAGACAGAAGGAAGATAACTTGAGGAGTACCAATTGGGAAGCTGAGGATCAGTCACCAGAAATCATGTTTCACACAATCATTAAAGGAGGGAGGAAATTCGGTCCATCGAATCTGTGCCAACCATCTGAAAGAGAACCTGACCTAGACACTCGTCCCCACCCTACCCCCATAACCCAATATCCCCACCTGACCTTTTGGACACTATTTTGCAATCCACCTAACCTACACATCTTTGGACTGTTGGAGGAAACCGGAGCACCCGGAGGAAACCCACGCAGACACGGGAGAAATTGCGAACTCCACAAAGACAGTCACCTGAGGCCGGAATTGAACCCGGGTCCCTGGCACTGAGAGGCAGCAGTGCTAACCACTGCGCCACCGTGCAGCACCCTGTGCCACTGTGCCCCTCCCGTGCACCGTGCCGCCCCGGTGCCACTCCCTGTGCACCATGCCCCCCGTGCACCATGTTCCCCCCGGGCACCGTGTTCCCCCTGTGCACCATGTTCCCCCCGTGCACCGTGTTCCCCCCGTGCACCGTGTTCCCCCCGTGCACCATGTTCCCCCCTTGCACCGTGTTCCCCCCGTGCACCATATTCCCCCCGTGCACCGTGTTCCCGCTGTGCAACGTGTTCCCCCTGTGCACCGTGTTCCCCCCGTGCACATTGTTCCCCCCGTGCACCGTGTTCCCCCTGTGCACCGTGTTCCCCCCGTGCACCATGTTCCCCCCGTGCATCGTGTTCCCCCCGTGCACCGTGTTCCCCCCGTGCACCATGTTCCCCCCCTTGCACCGTGTTCCCCCCATGCACCGTGTTCCCCCCTTGCACCATGTTCCCCCCATGCACCGTGTTCCTCCTGTGCACCGTGTTCCCCCCTTGCACCGTGTTTCCCCGGGCACCGTGTTCCCCCCGTGCATCGTGTTCCCCCTGTGCACCGTGTTCCCCCGTTGCACCGTGTTCCCCCCATGCACCGTGTTCCTCCCGGGCACCGTGTTCCCCCCCGGGCACCGTGTTCCTCCCGTGCACCGTGTTCCCCCGTGCACCGTGTTCCCCCCATGCACCGTGTTCCCCCCGTGCACCGTGTTCCCCCCGTGCACCGTGTTCACCCCTTGCACCGTGTTCCCCCCTTGCACCGTGCTCCCCCCTTGCACCATGTTCCCCCGTGCACCGTGTTCCCCCCGTGCACCGTGTTCCCCCGGCCACCGTGTTCCCCCGTGCACCGTGTTCCTCCCGGGCACCGTGTTCCCCCCGGGCACCGTGTTCCTCCCGTGCACCGTGTTCCCCCGTGCACCGTGTTCCTCCCGGGCACCGTGTTCCCCCCCGGGCACCGTGTTCCCCCTGTGCACAGTGTTCCCCCCTTGCACCGTGTTCCCCCCGTGCACCGTGTTCCCCTGGGCACCGTGTTACCCCCTTGCACCGTGTTCCCCCCGTGCACCGTGTTCCCCCCGGCCACCGTGTTCCCCCTGGGCACCTTGTTCCCCCCTTGCACCGTGTTCCCCCCTTGCACCGTGTTCCCCCCGTGCACCGTGTTCCCCCCGGGCACCGTGTTCCCCCGTGCACCGTGTTCCCCCCGTGCACCGTGTTCCCCCCGTGCACCATGTTACCCCCTTGCACCGTGTTCCCCCCAGGCACCGTGTTCCCCCCGTGCGCCGTGTTCCCCCCTTGCACCGTGTTCCCCCCAGGCACCGTGTTCCCCCCTTGCACCGTGTTCCCACCGTGCACCGTGTTCCCCCGGGCACCGTGTTCCCCCCGGGCACCATGTTCCTCCCGGGCACCGTGTTCCCGCCGGGCACCGTGTTCCCCCCGTGCACTGTGTTCCCCCCGTGCACTGTGTTCCCCCCTTGCACCGTGTTCCCCCAGTGCGCCGTGTTCCCCCCGTGCACCGTGTTCCCCCTTTGCACCGTGTTCCCCCCGGGCACCGTGTTCCCCCCGTGCACCGTGTTCCCCCCTTGCACCGTGTTCCCCCCAGGCACCGTGTTCCCCCCGTGCGCCGTGTTCCCCCCTTGCACCGTGTTCCCCCCAGGCACCGTGTTCCCCCCTTGCACCGTGTTCCCCCCGTGCACCGTGTTCCCCCGGGCACCGTGTTCCCCCCGGGCACCATGTTCCTCCCGGGCACCGTGTTCCCTACTTGCACCGTGTTCCCCCCGGGCACTGTGTTCCCCCCGTGCACCGTGTTCCCCCCTTGCACCGTGTTCCCCCGGGCACCGTGTTCCCCCCGGGCACCGTGTTCCCCCCGTGCACCGTGTTCCCCCCGTGCACCGTGTTCCCCCCTTGCACCGTGTTGCCCCCGGGCACCGTGTTCCCCCCTTGCACCGTGTTCCCCCGGGCACCGTGTTCCCCCGGGCACCGTGTTCCCCCGGTGCACCGTGTTCCCCCTGTGCACCGTGTTCCCCCCTTGCACCATGTTCCTCCCGGGCACCGTGTTCCCCCCGTGCACAGTGTTCCCCCCAGGCACCGTGTTCCCCACATGCACCGTGTTCCCCCCGTGCACCGTGTTCCCCCGGGCACCGTGTTCCCCCCGGGCACCGTGTTCCCCCCAGGCACTGTGTTCCCCCCGGCACCATGTTCCCCCCGTGCACCGTGTTCCCCCCGTGCACCGTGTTCCCCCCAGGCACCGTGTTCGCCCTTGCACCATGTTCCCCCGGGCACCGTGTTCCCCCCGGGCACCGTGTTCCCCCCAGGCACTGTGTTCCCCCCGGAACCATGTTCCCCCCGAGCACCGTGTTCCCCCCGTGCACAGTGTTCCCCCCAGGCACCGTGTTCCCCCCTTGCACCGTGTTCCCCCCGGCACCATGTTCCCCCCGTGCACCGTGTTCCCCCCGTGCACCATGTTCCCCCCGTGCACCGTGTTCCCCCGGGCACCGTGTTCCCCCCGGGCACCGTGTTCCCCCCAGGCACTGTGTTCCCCCGGCACCGTGTTCCGCCCAGGCACCGTGTTCCCCCCAGGCACTGTGTTCCCCCCGGGCACTGTGTTCCTCCCAGGCACTGTGTTCCCCCCGGCACCGTGTTCCCCCCAGGCACCGTGTTCCCCCCAGGCACCGTGTTCCCCCCAGGCACTGTGTTCCCCCCGGGCACCGTGTTCCCCCCAGGCACTGCGTTCCCCCCGGCACCATGTTCCCCCCGTGCACCGTGTTCCCCCCGTGCACCGTGTTCCCCCCAGGCACCATGTTCCCCGCATGCACCGTGTTCCCCCCAGGCACCGTGTTCCCCCCTTGCACCGTGTTACCCCGGGCACCGTGTTCCCCCCGGGCACCGTGTTCCCCCCAGGCACTGTGTTCCCCCCGGCACCGTGTTCCCCCCATGCACTGTGTTCCCCCGGGCACCGTGTTCCCCCCGGGCACCGTGTTCCCCCCAGGCACTGTGTTCCCCCCGGCACCGTGTTCCCCCCAGGCACCGTGTTCCCCCCAGGCACTGTGTTCCCCCCGGGCACTGTGTTCCCCCCAGGCACTGTGTTCCCCCCGTGCACCGTGTTCCCCCGGGCACCGTGTTCCCCCCGGGCACCGTGTTCCCCCCAGGAACTGTGTTCCCCCCCGGCACCGTGTTCCCCCCAGGCACCGTGTTCCCCCCAGGCACTGTGTTCCCCCTGGGCACTGTGTTCCTCCCAGGCACTGTGTTCCCCCCGGCACCGTGTTCCCCCCAGGCACCGTGTTCCCCCCAGGAACTGTGTTCCCCCCGGGCACCGTGTTCCCCCCAGGCACTGTGTTCCCCCCGGCATTGTGTTCCCCCGGGCACCGTGTTCCCCCCGGGCACTGTGTTCCCCCAAGGCACCGTGTTCCCCCCGGGCACTGTGTTCCCCCCAGGCACTGTGTTCCCCCCGGGCACCGTGTTCCCCAAGGGCACTGTGTTCCCCCCAGTCACCGTGTTCCCCCTGTGCTCCGTGTTACCCCCTTGCACCATGTTCCCCCTTTGCACCATGTTCCTCCCGGGCACCGTGTTCCCCCCGGGCACCGTGTTCCTCCCGTGCGCCGTGTTCCCCCCGTGCACTGTGTTCCCCCCATGCACCGTGTTCCTCCCGTGCACCGTGTTCCCCCCTTGCACCGTGTTCCCCCCTTGCACCGTGTTCCCCCCTTGCACCGTGTTCCCCCCGTGCACCGTGTTCCCCCCGTGCACCGTGTTCCCCCCATACACCGGTTCTCCCGGGCACCGTGTACCCCCCGGGCACCGTGTTCCCCACCATGCACTGTGTTCCCCCCGAGCATCGTGTTCCCCCCGTGCACCGTGTTCCCCCCGTGCACCCTGTTTCCCCCAAGCACTGTGTTCCCCCTGGCACCGTGTTCCCCCCGTGCACCGTGTTGCCCCCCCGTGCACTGTGTTCCCCCCAGGCACCGTGTTCCCCCCGTGCACCGTGCTGCCCCCTGTGCACCGTGTTGCCCCCGTGCACAGTGTTCCCCCCGGGCACTGTGTTCCCCCCAGGCACCGTGTTCCCCCCGTGCACCGTGTTCCCCCCCGGGCACTGTGTTCCCCCCAGGCACCATGTTCCCCCCATGCACCGTGCTGCCCCCTGTGCACCGTGTTGTCCCCGGGCACTGTGTTCCCCCCAGGCACCATGTTCCCCCTGTGCACCGTGCTGCCCCCTGTGCACCGTGTTGCCCCCGTGCACCGTGTTCCCCAGTTTGACCAGATGGTTGATAAAGAACAAGAGCAGGTGGTGCTTGAAGCAGATATCTTTAGTTCAAGAAAGTTGATTGAATTACAGTAGCAAGATTCAGATATAGAGCAGTTGTGTGGAAAAGCATATCGGGAAATAGAATCTAAGTGTACTCTGAGCCCGTTATTACATTAGAAATAATGTATTGAGGAGAAAATGGAGACCTCTATGTATTCAGAGTGACCAGACGTTCATTTATTAGTATTACCAGTGTGTTGTAGAAAGGAGGTTTGCGAGAAGCACATGAGGTTCCAACAGGGTGACTTGAGGAGCAAGTGCAAGCAAAAATACAGAGAGCTTCTTGTTGGCCTGGAGTGTACAACGATGTAGTTGAATTTTACCCTCCGACTGTGCAACATTCCCTCAGTACTGACCCTCCAACAGTGCACAACTCGCTCATTACTGATCCTCCAACAGTGCAGCACCCCCTCAGTACTGAACCTCCGACAGTGCAGCACTCCCTCGGTACTGAACCTCTGACAGTGCAGCACTCCCTCAGTACTGAACCTTTGACAGTGCAGCACTCCCCCAGTACTGACCCTCTGACTGTGCAACATTCCCTCAGTACTGACCCTCCAACAGTGCACAACTCGCTCATTACTGATCCTCCAACAGTGCAGCACCCCCTCAGTACTGAACCTCCGACAGTGCAGCACTCCCTCAGTACTGAACCTCTGACAGTGCAGCACTCCCCCAGTACTGAACCTCCGACAGTGCAGCACTCCCTCGGCACTGAACCTCTGACAGTGCAGCACTCCCTCAGTACTAAACCTCCGACAGTGCAGCACTCCCTCAGTACTGAACCTCCGACAGTGCAGCACTCCCTCAGGACTGAACCTCCGACAGTGCAGCACTTCCTTCGTACTGACTCTGAAGGTGGTGCAGCCAAGATGTACGTAGCTATTCTTCTGGCAGGGTCTGCAATGTGCAAGATTGCGCCTCAGAGACACGGTTGGGAGAGGGGTGGATAATAATAATCTTTATTATTGTCACAAATATGCTTACATTAACACTGCAATGAAGTTACTATGAAAATCCCCGAGCCGCCACATTCCGGCTCCTGTTCGTGTACACGGAGGGAGAATTCAAAATGTCCCATTCACCTAACAGCTCGTATTTCGGGACTTGTGGGAGGAAACCGGAGCACCCGGAGGAAACCCACGCAGACACGGAGGAAACCGGAGCACCCGGAGGACACCCACGCAGACACAGTGCTAATGACTGTGCTGCCGTGCGGGGTGGCTATGGAGGGGATTGTGCGGTGTGTCCTTCTCCCCCACCCCACCCCCAGGGAGCCACCGATGAAGCCTGTCTGACACAAAATAAAAGAGCATCTCGTGACCCTGGGGAGATTTGCAGAGATGGCAGAGTGGGAGAGGCTGTGCAAACTATCGAATTGTGAGCTTGTCTAACAAATGGCTAAAGGCCGAGTCCTGAAAGGGTGGCATTAGCTCGAGCGCTTGCTATTATGCAGTGAGCTGCCCTATTCTCTGCCTGATCCCACTTTCTGCCGATTGTGTGTGTGTGATTTGATTGTCCGTCACTGTCACTCTCATCCCAATCTGCCTCGCTCAGCAGATGCATTGAGAACCAAACTGCAGCCTGGACACATCGGAATGTTCGAGAATCGCCGCACACACCGCTCCCCCCCCCGCTTCCCCCCCCCCCAGTCCCTACCCTGACGTCCACAACCCTCCCCCCTCCCTTCCCCCCACCTCTGATCTCTGACACCTCATTGGCCGGGCTCCTTCAGCCTGTCAATTGGGCCACTTTTGGGTTCACAATAGAATTCCCCTTGTCGACAGATTTGCTCCAGTAATTGCATTGGACGACCAGTGACTCAACCTTTTTCCAATCCACCTTGCCCCCCATGCGAGCAAAGATTTGGTCTTGTCCTTCCAGGCGCATAATTGTCAAGGTAAGGATCTCCTCTGTCTCTCTCTATCTCTCTATCTCGACGTTCTACGACTGTTCCCAGTCGATTTCCCCCTTCCCGCTACCCACCATTGCAAATTTGAACATCGGCAAGATCGTGCGTTGGAATACTGTCGTGGAGCCACGCAAAAAAGTAATCGAGGCAGTTCGCGGGAGCGTATGTCAAAGAGAATTTGACCCTGAGCTACATAGAGAGATATTTGGGACTGGCGACCACAAGATCCATCAACGAGGTTGGTTTTGAGCTGCATCTTAATAGAGCTAGAGAGGTGGAAAGGGTTTCAGGAGGGAATTCCAGAGCTCGGGGGCCCCCCCCCAGGCAGCTGAAGGCTCGGCCGCCGATGGCAGAGCAACAGAGGTTGAATCGGGCAGGAATTGAAGGGGCGTAGAGACCTCAGAGGGTTTAGGGAGCTGAAAGAGGTTACAAAGATAGGGAGCGGTGGTAGGGGCTGGAGGAGGTTACAGAGATAGGGAGAGGTGTAGGGGCTGGAGGAGGTTACAGAGATAGGGAGAGGTTAGGGGCTGGAGGAGGTTACAGAGACAGAGAGGATTGTAAGGGCTGGAGAAGGTTACAGAGATAGGGAGTTATAGGGGCTGGAAGAGGTTACAGAGATAGAGAGGATTGTAAGGGCTGGAGGAGGTTACAGAGATAGGGAGGATTGTAGGGGCTGCGGGAGGTTACAGAGATAGGGAGGGTTGTATGGGCTGGAGGAGTTTATAGAGGTAAGGAGAATTGTAGGGGACCTGCAGAAGTTCACAGTGATAGGGAGCATTGTAGGGGCTGAAGGGGGTTACAGAGATCTGGAGGGCTATGGGGCTGGAGGAGGTTACAGAGATCTGGAGGGCTATGGGGCTGGAGGAGGTTACAGAGATGGGGAGGGCTACAGGGGCTGGAGAACGTTACAGAGATGGGAAGGGTTAAAGGGGCTGGAGGAGGTTACAGAGATGGGGAGGGCTATGGGGCTGGAGGTGGTTACAGAGATGGGGAGGGCTGCAGGGGCTGGAGAACGTTACAGAGATGGGGAGGGTTATTGGGGCTGGAGGAGGTTACAGAGATGGGAGGGCTATAGGGGCTGGAGAACGTTACAGAGGTGGGGAGGGCTGTAGGGGCTGGAGGAAACAGAGAGAGGGAATGTTGTAGGGGCCGGAGGAGGTTGCTGAGATAGGGAGGGTTATAGGGGCTGGAGGAGGTTACAGAGAAAGGGAGGGTTATAGGGGCTGGTGGAGGTTTCGCTGATAAGGAGGGTTGCAGGTGCTGGAGGAGGTTACAGAGATACGGAGAGTTGTAAGGACCACGGAATAATTTGAAAACAAGGAGCAGAATTTTATAGTGAAGACATTGCTTTCCTGGGGTTGCTGTAGCTCAGCGAGGCTGGTGGGGAGAGGGTTGATAGGTGAGCAAGACTCGGTATGGGCAAGGACACAGGCAGCATAGTCTTGGGCCATGTCCAGTTTACGGAAGATAGACTGTGGGAGACCAGCCAGGACGGTCAGAAACTCATCTCAGGATCAGATGGGAAGTTGCGAAAAGGCTGGCTCATTCTCAGAGAGTCGCCAGGGAGGGGGATTGATTCATTATCTCAGGAACCGAGTCTGGAGCGGGGTACTGAAAACGGTAGCTTCAGTCTTCCTGATTTTTAATCAGAGGAATCTTCTGCCCATTCTCCACATGGGGGGGGGGTGGGGAGCTGGGGGGTGGGGGGCGAGGTTGAGCTGGGTAGGTGTACATATCAAAGCAGAGTGATGGAGGTGCGACAAGGAGGTCATGGTCATAGGGGAACAGGGTTTGAAATCGAGGACGAGGATCGTAGTGGCGAGGGGAGGGAGCAGTGAGGAGACCAGCGGTGAGTGGCGAGTGCTGTGGGCCAGGCCTCGGGGGGTGGGGGGGGGGGACCAGGGAGGCAGGGAGAGAGGAGTTTGGGATGAGCTGGAGCTGATGGAAGGTGGGAGGTGATAATCCGGGAAGAAGATGGGTTAGGACAGCCAGGGACGGAAGGAAGAAGTGCACAGATGAAGGATGATCAGGCATTCTGCGGGCTGGGAGAGGGGACATGGAAGGGCAATAGACTGGGGAGATACTGGAGGGAGGGAATTCGGGAAGACGTTGAGGGGTGAATGAAAACAAGGAAGATGTTGTGCCGGAGTTGGGGAATGCTCCAGAAACAGGGAACGTCTGACAGAATGGTTGGCCCGGATCCTGGTAGCTTGTGTCAAGATGTAGGTGGAGGGGATGGTGAGGGGCGTGGCGCAGAGGGAGAGAGAGATGGTAAGAGGGTGTTGGGGGGGTGGGGGTGGGGGGGTCTTGCTGAGAGGAAATAACTCCAATTCCACATAGGAGGTCTTTGCAAATGGCTCCCGGCTCCACAAAATCCAAAAGTAATTCTGTCCTGTGAGAAAGACAGACTTGCATTTCTCGAGTGCCTGTTGCCACCTCCAGACATCCCAAAGCCTTTCACAGGCAAAGAGGGATTTTTTTTTTAGTGAGGTCACTTTTGTAATGCAGGAAATGGAGCAGCCAATTCGCACACAGTAAGATCCCACAGCAATGTGCCAGTGACCCAGATCATCATCTGTTGTAGTTAGTGATGTTGAGTGAGGTAAAAACGTTGACCCCAGGAGACCCCGGACAACTTCCCTCCCAGCTCAGCCACCACCCATCATCAACTCCTGCTCTTCTTCTAAATAGTGACCGTGGGATCTGTCACACCCACCCGAAAGGGCACATGATTCGTCAGATTAATGTGTCATCCTAAAAGACAGCAACTCCGAGAATGCAGCTCCTCCTCAGAACTGACCCACTGAGAGTGCAGCTCCCCCTCAGAACTGACCCTCTGACAGTGCAGCACTCCCTCAGTACTGACGCTCTGACAGTGCAGCACTCCCTCAGTCCTGACCCTCTGACATTGCAGCACTCCCTCAGAACTGACCCTCTGACAGTGCAGCACTACCTCAGTACTGACCCTCTGACAGTGCAGCACTCCCTCAGTCCTGACCCTCTGACATTGCAGCATTCCCTCAGGACTGACCCTCTGACATTGCAGCACTCCCTCAGAACTGATCCGCTGACATTGCAGCACTCCCTCAGAACTGAACCGCTGACAGTGCAGCATTCCCTCTGTACTGACCTTCTGACAGTACAGCGCTCCCTCAGTACTGACCCTCTGACAGTGCAGCACTCCGTCTGTACTGACCCTCTGACAGTGCAGCACTCTCTCAGTACTGACCCTCTGACAGTGCAGCACTCCCTCAGTACTGACCCTCTGGCAGTGCAGCGCTCCCTCAGTACTGACCCCCTGACAGTGCAGCACTCTCTCAGTACTGATCCTCTGACAGTGCTGCACTCCCTCAGTACTGCCCCTCTGACAGTGCAGCACTCCCTCAGTACTGACACTCTGACTGTGCAGCACTCCCTCAGTACTGATCCTCTGACAGTGCAGTGCTCTGTCAGTACTGATCCCCTGACAGTGCAGCACTCCCTCAGTACTGATCCTTTGACAGTTCAGCACTCCCTCAGTACTGATCCTCTGGCAGTGCAGCGCTCCCTCGGTACTGAACCTCTAACAGTGCAGCGCTCCCTCAGTACTGACCCTCTGACAGTGCAGCATTCCCTCAGTACTGACCCTCTGACAGTGCAGCGCTCCCTCAGTATTGACCCTCTGACAATGCAGCGCTCCCACAGTACTGACCCTCTGACAGTGCAGCTCTCCCACAGTACTGACCCTCTGACAGTGCAGCGCTCCCTCAGTACTGACCCTCTGACAGTGCAGCGCTCCCTCAGTACTGACCCTCTGACAATGCAGCGCTCCCTCAGTACTGACCCTCTGACAGTGCAGCACTCCCTCAGTACAATCTCCTTGCATTTTATGCTCCTTCTCCGGAGTGGGATTTGATACGCAAACATATGGCGCTCTTGTTACTGCCATTCCTAATAATGTCAATGATCATGGATTGCCTGTCTTGGGTGGTGGTGGGGGGTGGGTTGGGGAATGAGGGGTGACGGCAGCTGTCAAGGGAGCAAGAGTGATTTATGCTTGTGTGTGTTTTTCTGAGTAACTTGACCTTCTTTTATATGTTTACTGTTTGTGGCTGTTGCGGGCTAGACCGGCATTAATTGTCCATCCCTAATTGCCCCTCGAGAAACTGGTGGGGAGTCACCTTCCTGAACCGCTCCAGTCTGTGTGGTGTAGGTACATCCACTGTGCCGTTAGGGAAAGAGTTCCTGGACTGGTTTATTATCCTTCTCTTCTTCCCCATTCACTCAATCGAGAATGGCGGCAATTCAATCCATATTCTAGCAGCTGGTGCTCTGACCAGATTGACCAATAGGTAATTGTGAGGTCCCCTGTGGTTGAATAGCCAACCTGAGGTGGGCCCAAATATGACCTGTTGAAATATCAGGGTCATCGCCGGCAGGGCTAGTCTTCACTGTGAATCGGGCCCCCCTCTCCGAGAGAGCGGGTGACTGTAGGCCCCGGATAAGAACATCAGGGAGATAATCAGATCGCAGCGGCCGGGGGTTTTGGAGGCCATGGCTCCGTTACTGCTCGTAAGGCTATGGTTGCGCTTTATTTTAGAATATCCTACTCGACACTCTAACCAGCCTCTTTCTCTCTCTCTCTCTCTCAGATATCATTCCCTCGGTTACTCAGGCAGCAGTCAGCACACGTACAGACATGTACAGTTTCATGGGCGGAGGTCTCTTCTGTGCCTTCATGGGTAACGTTCTCCTGGTGGTGTCCACAGCGACAGATTACTGGATGCAGTACCGGCTATCCGGGAGCTTTGCACACCAGGGGCTCTGGAGATACTGTATCGCAAACAAGTGTTACATGCAGACCGACAGTATCGGTGAGAATGTAATCACATGAAGAGCATGATATGTGCGTACATGAGTGTATGTGTATATGTGTGCATGTGCGTGCATATGTGCGCATCTGCTTCTGTGTATGTATATGTGTATGTATCTCTGTGTGCATGTGCATATGCTTCTGTGTGTGTCTGTATGTGTGCATGTGCTTCTGTGTGGAGATGTGCACATGTGCTGCTGTGTGTGTGTAAGTATATGTGTACATGTAATTGTGTGTGTATATGTGCATGTGTGTCTGTGTGTGTGTACGTGTATATGTGCTTGTGTGTGTGTGTATGTGCTTCTGTGTGTGTGTATATATGTGTGCATGTGCTTCTGTGTATAAATTTATATGTGTGCATGTACTGTGTGCGTATGTGTGTGTATGTATGTATGTGTGCATGTGCTTATGGGTGTGTGTATGTGGATGTTTCCATTTGCAGGATAAACTAGAAGCAGAGGACGCAATCTCAGACTAAAGGGACGGTCCTTCAAAACAGAGATGAGGAGGAATTTCTTCAGCCAGAGGGTGGTGAATCTGTGGAACTCTTTGCCGCAGAAGGCTGTGGAGGCCAAATCACTGAGTGTCTTTAAGACAGAGATAGTTAGATTCTTGATTAATAAGAGGATCAGGGGTTATGGGGAGAAGGCAGGAGAATGGGAATGAGAAAAATATCAGCCACGATTGATTGATGGAGCAGACTCGATGGGCCGAGTGGCCTAATTCTGCTCCTATTTCTTCTGGTCTTACATTGTCCCCATCAAACACTCGCAGCACAGGTACAGCAGGTGATTAGGTACAAAGTAAAGCTCCCTTTACACTGTCCCCATCAAACGCTCCCAGGAAAGGTATAGCACAGGGATAGGTACAAAGTAAAGCTCCCTCTACACTGTCCCCATCAAACACTCCCAGGCCAGGTACAGCACAGGGTTAGATACAGAGTAAAGCTTCCTCTACACTGTCCCCATCAAACACTCCCAGGACAGATACAGCACAGGGTTAGATACAGAGAAAAGCTCCCTCTACATTGTCCCCGTCAAACACTCCCAGAACAGGGACAGCACAGGGTTAGATGCAGAGTGTAGCTCCCTCTACACTGTCCCCATCAAACACTTATGGCACAGATATGACACGGGACGAGATGCAGAGTAAAGCTCCCTCTACACTGTCCCCATCAAACACTCCCAGGACAGGTGAAGCACGGGGTTAGATCAAGAGTAAAGCTTCCTCTACACTGTCCCCATCAAACACTCCCAGGACAGGGACAGCACGGGGTTAGATGCAGAGTAAAGCTCCCTCTACACTGTCCCCATCAAACACTCCCAGAACAGGAAAGGCACAGGGTTAGACATAGAATGAATCTCTCTCTACACTGTCGCCATCAAACACTCCCAGGACAGGTGCAGCATGGGGGTCAGATACAGAGTAAAGCTCTCTCTACACTGTCGTCATCAAACACTCCCAGGACCGGTGCAGCAGGGGTTACATACAGAGTAAAGCTCCCTCTATACTGTCCCCATCAAACACTCCCAGGACAGGTACAGCACAGGGTCAGATACAGAATAAACCTCCCTCTACCCTGTCCCCGTCAAACACTCCCAGGACAAGGACAGCACAGGATTAAATACAGAGTAAAGCCCGCTCTACATTATCCTCATCAAACTCTCCCAGGACATGTACAGCATGGGGTTAGATACATAGTAAAGCTCCCTCTACACTGTCCCCATCAAATCCTCACAGGACAGGTACAGCACGGGGTTAGATACAGAGTGAAGCTCCTTCTACACTGTCCCCATCAAACACCCCCAAGACAGATAGAACATAGAACATAGAACATTACAGCGCAGTACAGGCCCTTCGGCCCTCGATGTTACGCCGACCTGTGAAACCAATCTAAAGCCCATCTACACTCTTCCATTATCATCTGTATATTTATCCAATGGCCATTTAAATGCCCTTAGTGTTGGCGAGTCCACTACTGTTGCAGGCAGGGCATTCCACGCCCTTACTACTCTCTGAGTAAAGAACCTACCTCTGACATCTGTCCTATATCTATCTCCCCTCAATTTAAAGCTATGTCCCCTTGTGCTAGCCATCACCATCCGAGGGAAAATGCTCTCACTGTCCACCCTATCTATTCCTCTGATCATCTTGTATGCCTCAATTAAGTCACCTCTTAACCTTCTTCTCTCTAACGAATACAGCCTCAAGTCCCTCAGCCTTTCCTCATAAGATCTTCCCTCCATACCAGGCAACATTCTGGTAAATCTCCTCTGCACCCTTTCCAATGCTTCCACATCCTTCCTATAATGCGGCGACCAGAATTACACGCAATACTCCAAATGCGGCCGCACCAGAGTTTTGTACAGCTGCAACATGACCTCATTGCTCCGAAACTCAATCCCTCTACCAATAAAAGCTAACACACCGTACGCCTTCTTAACAACCGTATCAACCTGGGTGGCAACTTTCAGGGATCTATGCACATGGACACCGAGATCTCTCTGCTCATCCACACTACCAAGAATCTTACCATTAGCCCAGTACTCTGTATTCCTGTTACTCCTTCCAAAATGAATCACCTCACACTTTTCTGCATTAAACTCCATTTGCCACCTCTCAGCCCAACTCTGCAGCTTATCTATGTCCCTCTGTAACCTGCAACATCCTTCCGCACTGTCCACAACTTAACCGACTTTAGGGTCATCTGCAAATTTACTCATCCATCCTTCTACGCCCTCCTCCAGGTCATTTATAAAAATGACAAACAGCAGTGGCCCCAAAACAGATCCTTGTGGTACACCACTAGTAACTGAACTCCAGGCTGAACATTCCCCATCAACCACCACCCTCTTACAGCTAGCCAATTTCTGATCCAAACCGCTAAATCACCCTCGATCCCATGCCTCCGTATTTTCTGCAATTGCCTACCGTGGGCAACCTTATCAAACGCTTTACTGAAATCCATATACACCACATCAACTGCTTTACCCTCATCCACCTGTTTGGTCACCTTCTCAAGGAACTGAATAATGTTTGTGAGGCACGACCTATCCTTCACAAAACCGTGTTGACTATCCCTAATCAAATTATTCCTTTCCAGAGGATTATACATCCTATCTCTTATAAACCTTTCCAAGACTTTGCCCACAACAGAAGTAAGGCTCACTGGTCTATAGTTACCGGGGTTCTCTCTACTCCCCTTCTTGAACAAGGGGACAACATTTGCTATCCTCCAGTCTTCTGGCACTATTCCTGGACAATGACGACATAAAGATCAAAGCCAAAGGCTCTGCAATCTCCTCCCTAGCTTCCCAGAGAATCCTAGGATAAATCCCATCCGGCCCAGGGGACTTATCTATTTTCATACTTTCCAAATTGCTAACACCTCCTCCTTATGAACCTCAAGCCCTTCTAGTCTAGTAGCCTGAATCTCAGTGTTCTCCTCGACAACATTGTCTTTTTCCTGTGTGAAAATATTCATTTAGCACCTCTCCTATCTCCTCAAACTCCATGCACAACTTCCCACTACTGTCCTTGACTGGCCCTACTCTTACCCTAGTCATTCTTTTATTCCTGACATACCTATAGAAAGCCTTAGGAGAGATAGAGATAGAGAATTAAACTCATGAATTGAGCAGGTATGGTGGTGACTGAATATTTGTTCTGGATATTGTGGTTGGAGCCATGTCTAATATCTTCATTCCCCCTATCCTGGTGTAATTTCCATCCAAACTCTCCTCTGTACTGTTCTCATACCATTCTCTCTCTCCCTCTATCGCTCTCATACGCTCTCTCAACTTCTCTCTCCTTCCTTCCTCTCTCTTCCACTCTGTCTCTCTCTACTTCCCACTCATTCTCTGCCCCCTTGCTCTCTCTTTCTTTCTCTCTCTCGCTGTCATTCACTATTTCTCTCTCTATCTCCCTCCGTCGCTTACTCTTTTTCACCTGCCCTTCTATCCCTGTCCCTTACACTGTCCCCCATCTCCTGCTCTCTCCCCTCTCTTTCCACCTCTCTCCCTCCTTCCCACACTGTCCCTTTCTCTCTCTTTTACATTTTCTCTTTCCCTCCTTTCATCTCTGCAATTTTCTCTCCCCTCATTTCCTCCACATTTTTCTCTCCCTTCCTCTGCACCTCCCGCTTTCTATGCCCCCCACCCCCTTCTCCTACTCTTTCTCTGTCTCCCGTCTCTATTCTTCTCTCCCTATTTGGTCTTTCCACCTCTCCTTCCATCCCTCTGCCTTTGCCACATCTCACCTCTCTACTTTGTCCTCTCTCCCTCTCGCTTTCTCCCTCTCCTTTTCCCCATCTGACTCACTCTCCCTCTCTCTCTCTCCCTCTCTGTCTGTCTCTCTCTCTGTCACTCCCATGTGTCTCTCTCCCCACTCTATCTCTGTGTCTTTCCCCTCCCCCACTCCCCCCATTATCTCTTCTCCCTCTCTCTGTCTCTCTTTCTCGCTGGGTCTCGTCCTTGTCCTTCCGATCTCTCTCTCCCCTCGCACTCCTCCACCCCTCTCTCTCTGTCTCTCCCTCTCTCCATCTCGTTCCCCTCTTCCTCCCTCCCTGTCTCTCCCTTCCTCGCTGTCTCTCCCTTTTCCCTCCCTCCCTCTGCCTCTCTCCCTCCATCTCTCTCTGCCCACTCTCTCTGTCTGTCTCTCTCCATTCTTTCTCCCTTCCTCTCTTTATCTGGCTCTCCCTCTCTCTCTCTGTCCCACTCTTCTGTCTCCCACTACTGTCCCCTCCCACCCCCTCCCCACTCTCCCACCCGCTCCCCACTCTCCCTCTCCCTCCCCATTCTCCCTCTCTTTGCTGCAGCTTACTGGAATGCTACCAGGGCCTTTATGATCCTTTCTGCGATGTCCTGTTTCGCTGGGTTGATTGCAGGAGCTCTCGCCTTCGCTCACTTTTCCTTCTTCGAGAGATTTAACCGCACCTTTGCAGCTGGAGTCATGTTCTTCATATCCAGTGAGTATTGACTGAGCCCTCATTACACAACTGGAGCAGTGAGACCATGAGCAACTGAGAGACAGAGGGGGAGAAAGAGTGACAGAGATACAGAGAGACAGAGAGGGACAGAGACACAGAGAGACAGTGATGGAGAGAGAGAGAGAGGGAGAAAGAGGCAGTGTGGTAGTCACCACTGTATAATTCGTGTATTCGAGGTAATACGGTACGGCTCCTGTACTACAGGTACGGGGGTAGATCCCTGCCTGCTGGCTCTGCCCAGTAGGCGGAGTATAAATGTGTGTGCTCACTGAGCTGCAGCCATTTCGGCAGCAGCTGTAGGAGGCAACACATCTCTGCGTAATAAAGCCTCAATTACTCTCTACTCTCGTCTCGTTGTAATTGATAGTGCATCAATTTATGAAGCAAAGATTTTACAGCGATGGACCTTCGCATCAAGCCTGATCGCCTGCAGCTGCACCCTCAAGCAGACAACGCCACGTCGGCCTTCGACCACTGGCTAGCTTGCTTTGAAACCTACCTCGGATCAGCGACAGAACCACCCTCGGAAGCACAGAAACTCCAGATCCTGTACACACGGTTGAGCTCCGAGGGTGGCAACCGAAGGGGGAGGGGACAGTACCAGGTCGGAGGTGGTGGTGGTTGTGGATGGGGAACCAGCGGGTGCCAGGTCCCGGAGGGAGACTGTGTCCTGTCGCCCGTCATGGTGTGCCACGTAGGCGTACTGTGGGTTCGCATGGAGGAGTAGGACTTTTTCGACGAGGGGGTCTGATTTATGACTCCTCGCATGCTTCCGGAGGAGGACGGGCCCAGGAACTGTCAACCAGGTCGGGAGCGAGACCCCGGAGGTGGACCTCCTAGGGAAGGCAAACACACGTTTGTGAGGGGTCTCATTGGTAGCAGTGCCCAGGTGCGACCGGATGGAGTGGAGCGCGTCGGGGAGGACCTACTGCCAGCAGGAGACCAGGAGACTCTTAGACCGAAGGGCCAGGAGGACGGCCTTCCAGACCGTTGCATTCTCCCTCTCCACCTGCCCGTTTCCCCGGGAGTTGTAGCTGGTCGTCCTGCTCGAGGCGATGCCCTTGCTGAGCAGGAACTGGCGCAGCTCATCACTCATGAACGAGGAGCCCCGATCACTGTGGGTGTAGGTGGGGAAACCAAACAAGGTGAAGATACTGTGTAGGGCCTTGATGACCGTGGCAGAAGCCATGTCAGAGCATGGAATGGCGAAAGGGAAACGTGAGTACTCATCAATGATATTGAGAAAGTACACGTTGTGGTCAGTGGAAGGGAGGGGCCCTTTGAAGTTGATGTTGAGGCGCTCAAAGGGGTGGGAGACCTTCACCAGGTGTGCTCTGTCCGGCCGGTAGAAGTGCGGTTTGCACTCCGCACAGACCTGGCAATCCCTGGTCACAGTCCTGACCTCCTCGATGGAGTAAGGCAGGTTGCAGGCCTTGATAAAGTGGAAGAACCGGGTGACCCCCGGGTGACAGAGGTCGTTGTGGAGAGCCCGAAGTCGGTCTACATGCGCGCTGGCACATGTACCACGGGACAGGGCATCTGGGGGCTCATTGAGCTTCCCCGGGCGATACAAGATCTCGTAGTTATAGGTGGAGAGTTCGATCCTCCACCTCAAGATCTTGTCGTTCTTAATCTTGCCCCGCTGTGTGTTGCTAAACATGAAGGCAACCGACCGTTGGTCGGTGAAGAGAGTGAATCTCCTGCCAGCCAGGTAATGCCTCCAATGTCGCAGCTTCCACAATGGCTTGGGCTTCCTTTTCTACTGAGGAGTGCCGAATTTCGGAGACATGGAGGGTGCGGGAGAAGAAAGCCACAGGTCTGCCTGCCTGGTTGAGGGTGGCGGCCAGAGCAAAGACCGACGCATCGCTCTCCACCTGAAAGGGGAGGGACTCGTCGACTGCATGCATCATGGCCTTGGCGATGTCCGCCTTGATGTGGTTGAAGCTCGGTGGGCCTCAGCCGTCCGGGGGAAAATGATGGACTTGATGAGTGGGCGGGCCTTGTCCGCATAATTAGGGACCCACTGGGCGTAGTATGATAAAAACCCCAGGCATCGTTTCAGAGCCTTGGGGCAGTGGGGGAGAGGGAGTTCCAGGAGGGGGCGCATGCGGTCGGGGTCGGGCCCTAGGACTCCATTTTCCACAACGTAGCCAAGAATGGCTTAGCGGGTAGTGCGGAAAATGCATTTCCCCTTATTACAGGTAAGGTTAAGGAGTTTGGCGGTGTGGAGGAATTTCTGGAGGTTCGCGTCATGTACCACGGTTGTGGTCGCAGATGGTGACATTATCCAGATATGGGAACGTGACCCGCAACCCCGTACTGGTCAACCATTTGGCCCATTTCTCGCTGGAAGACCGAGACCCCATTGGTAACGCTGAAGGGAACCCTAAGGAAATGGTAGAGGCGGCCACCTGGATGGGGAGCTGGTGGTACGCGGATTTCAAGTCAACGGTGGAGAAGACTCGCTACTGCGCAATCTGATTGACCATGTCAGATATGCGGGGAAGTGAGTACGCGTCGAGCTGTGTGTACCGGTTGATCGTCTGACTGTAGCCGATGACCATCCGGTGCTTCTCCCCAGTCTTAACTACCATCACTTGAGCTCTCCAGGGGCTGTTACTGGCCTCAATGACCCCCTCCCGCGGAAGTCGTTGGACTTCCGACCTTCTTTTTTATCATAGAATTTACAGTGCAGAAGGAGGCCATTCGGCCCATCGAGTCTGCACCGGCTCTTGGAAAGAGCACCCTACCCAAGGTCAACACCTCCACCCTATCCCCATAACCCAGTAACTCCACCCAACACTAAGGGCAATTTTGGACACTAAGGGCAATTTAGCATGGCCAATCCACCTAAACTGCACATCTTTGGACTGTGGGAGGAAACCGGAGCACCCGGAGGAAATCCACGCACACACGGGGAGGATGTGCAGACACCGCACAGACAGTGACCCAAGCCAGAATCGAACCTGGGACCCAGGAGCTGTGAAGCAATTGTGCTATCCACAATGCTACCATGCTGCCCAACAGGACAGGACCTGATAAAGGTCCTGTCCTGGGCACTGTACCATCTGCTCCTCGTGGCAACGGGCTTACAGTCCGGGGTGAGGTTCGCGAAGAGCGAGGATGGATCGACCTTAAGGATCGTGAGGCCACAGACGGCAACGAGGGGGTAGGGGTCCGCCGAACTTCAGGGTAAGGCTCTGGAGGTGGCACTGAAAATCGAGGCCTAGTAACAGGGCAGCGCAGAGGTGGGGGAGGACGTAGAGTCTTAAGTTACTGTACTCTATGCCCTGTACCGAGAGGGTCGCGATGCAGTATCCCCCGGATCTGTACAGAATGGGATCCGGAGGCCAGGCAGATTTTCTGGGTGACGGGGAGAACCGGAAGGGAGCAGCGCCTTACCATAGCTGGGTGGATGAAACTCTCCGTGCTCCCAGAATCGAAGAGGCAGGTCGTCTCGTGCCCGTTGATCCATACGGTCGTTGTAGCGGTCCCGAGGCTGTGAGGCCAGGACTGATCGAGGGTGATGGAGGCGAGCTGCGGAAGTTGGTGGGAGGGCCGATCGGCGGTGGCGGAGGTATCAGCTGCCAGCGTACAGCCAGGCGAGCAGGGGTCCTGGGGTGCGTTCCAAGATGGCGCCGAAGATGGCGGCGCCCCTGGACCGCACATGGGGAGTGTTGCAGTAGCGATGCTGGGCCTAGAAACGGCAGCGACCGATCGACCCTGGCAAACGGTGATGAAGTGGCCCTTCTTGCCACACCCGTTGCAGGTCACGCTCCGCGCTGGGCAGGGTTGTCTGGGGTGCTTGTTCTGGCCGCAGAAGTAGCATTTGGGGCCTCCGGAGTTAGCTGGCTGCCGTGCGGCGAAGGCGTGCGATGCACCCGGGTCGGATGACGGTGGGGCCCATGACGCCCACGAGGCTGCCGCGCGGTCGGAGGTGTTGGACTCCAGGTTGTGGGAGGCCACTTCTAGGGAGTTAGCGAGCTGTACAGCCTCTGTGAGGCCGAGTGTACCCCCTTCCAATAATCGCTGGCGAACGTAGTTGGACTTAATGCCTGTGACATAGGCTTCCCTGATCAGCAGTTCCGTGTGTTGGACTGCCGACACCTGCAGTTTCTGCCAAGTATCCGCAAGGTACGCAGGAAATCGTCCTGAGACTCCCCCGGGAGCTGCCGTCTCTTGGCCAGGAGGTGCCTGGCGAACACCTGATTTACAGTCCTGATATACTGTCCTTTCAGCAGTTCCATTGCTTCCGTGTAAGTGGGAGCGTCCCGAATGAGGAGGAAAACTTGTGGGCTCACCCATGCGTAGAGTATCTGGAGCTTCTGCGGGTCTGAGAGGTCTTCTGTGGATGCTCTGAGATATCCTTCAAAGCAGGCTAGCCAGTGCTCGAAGGTGGCTGTGGCGTCGGCTGTGTGAGGGTTCAGCTCCAGGCAATCCGGCTTGAGTAAGACATTCATCTTGAAAATTCTAGCACAATAAATTGATGCACCATCAATGACCACGAGACGAAATGGTGAACAATTGAGGCTTTATTGTGCTAGATGTTAAGCCTCCTGCAGCTGGAAGCAAGAATGGGGCCAGTGCAGGAGAGCGTACACTTTTATACAGAGCCTGCTGGGTAGAGCCAGCAGGCCGGGATTTACTGTAATGACTGGAGTACAATGGCAGTGTACCGTAATACATGTAGTGTATGGCCAGTGGTTTACCACAGAGAGAGAGGGAGACAGAAAGAATGAGACAGAGAGAGGTACAAGGGAGGGAGAGAGAGAGGGAAAGAGAATGAGACAGTGAGAGAGAATGATGCAGTGAAGAGAGAGCGAGAGAGAGAGAGAGAAAGAGAGAGACAGAGAAGGGCGAGAGAGAGGGGAGAGAGGGGAGGGAGGGGAGAGAGAGGGGGAGGGAGAGAGGGGGAGAGAGAGGGGAAGAGAGACGGGAGGGAGAGGGGGAAGAAGGGGGAAGGAGAGAGGGGGAGAGAGTGGGGCAGAGATGGAGGAAGAGATGAAGAGAGAGAGACAGGGTAAAAGGGAGAGAGGGGAGGGAGAGGGGGAGGAAGAGAGGGGGAGAGAGAGGGGGGGAGAGAGACGGGAGGGGGAGGGAGAGAGATGGGAAGGAGAGGGTGAGGGAGGGAGAGGGGGAAGGAGAGAGGGGGAAGGAGAGAGGGAGAAGGAGAGAGGGGGAGAGGGAGGGGCAGAGAGGTGGTGAGGGAGAGGTTGAGATGGAGGAAGAGATGAAGAGAGACAGGGAGAAAGGGAGAGAGAAAGAGACAAAGACAGTGAAAGGGAGAGAGGAGGAGAGGGGTAGATTGAGAGAGGGGGAGAGACAGAGAGAGTGAGAGAGGAGACAGAGAGGAGAGAAATAGAGAGGAAGAGAGAAGGAGAGGTAGAGATAGAGAGAGAAGAGGAAGAGATAGTGAGAGAGACAGAGAGGGTCACGGAGAGAGGGACAGAGGAGGAGAGGGAGAGACAGAGATGAGAGAGTGGGTGAGAGAGAGCACACAAAGACACAGCGAGTGAGGGAGAGGGAGAGAGGGGGAGACAGGGAGAGAGACAGAGAGATGCAAGGAGGAGAATAGAGAGAGAGGGAGAGAGAATAAGGCACACAGAGAGACATAGAGTGAGACAGAGAAAGAGATGTAATGTTCTTTGTTTAAATTATTATTAAGGTTGTAGTGTTGCTACAAAGAACATACAGACTTTGTACTAAATCAAAATCAATTTATTTATATTACACTAAAAATTGTGAATTCTTAAGTATGCTGAAAAAGGTAAGATTAAGATCAAATAACTGCAATACACAGAATTACGGAAAAACAGGACTGTCTCCAACCCTCTTTCCTCACTCACTCCAAAAGCACGTGGACCACCATGTGGGTTGTGAGTTGTGCTCTTACTCCATCTAGTGGTTGGATGCTGTAATTGCACAGTATTCTACATGACCATTCATATTTACAAAGTTGAAATACTATATATACAAAGATAATATACTAGATATCATTACATCCCCCTTTCTTTGCAAATTTTGAAGTTACATTTCATTCAAAATGTGTATTTCCAATTACATTCACTGAGACGATGATCATGTTTCCATACACATGCAAAAATGTTCAAAGATTTAGCCGATCAGTCTTCTTCCTAATTTATTGCGATCTTCCTGGTACTCTAGTCGAACTTGATATGGACTGCTATGGAATCAGAGTCGCAGCCTGAACATCGTCATTGAGATTTGTTGTCATCTCTTCATGTGTATCCGTCTATGTATTAGTCGTTTCTGTTGCTTTATCTTCTTCTGGTCTAAGCATTATCACTCTGTTGTTTCTGTTTGTGTGCTCAAGATCAGTTCCCTTTGGCTTACCTGATTTATCTTTGAGCTTTTCATAGTTTCTTTTGTCCTCTTCAGATCCATCCTGGTCATATATCACTTTCCCGGACTGACGTTTCTGCCTTGCTTCCAATGTTCTCCCAGTGAAATCTTTAAAAACTTTCGTAGGTTTACTTTTCCTTTGAAAATTCTTTTGTGCTTGTCGACTTCCGACATGAAAATTGTGTATTGTTTCACTCTCTCAAATGCATCCGTATCTTCTCAGTCAACCATTCGCTCAGTGGAATATTCTTTTCTGTTCCCTGTCTGTGGAAGGCTAGCCAGTTGATTGGATGTATCGTTCGGAGCCTGTGCTAATTTTGCATCTGGGTCGCCTTGTGCGTGGTGTTGTATACAGTCTTCGCTACCTACTCACTGCACTAGCTGTAATTTCTCACACGCTTTAGCACCTAATAAAGACGTTTAATTTGCTTGTACACTTATTGCAAACTTGATGAAAAAACTTTGTCACTTGACTTCGATCTGCAGTTTGCAGGTTCCAAAGGTCGCCATTTTTCTTCCATTATAGTCTTTTAAAATATAGGTATTATCTTCTATTTCTGGTTTAACTTTAAGTTTTTTTTAACATCATCTTGATTTATTAGGTTTGCTCTAGCGTCAGTATCCAGTTTATACCAATTATAGTTTTGTTGATTATCATTGGAATTGCCCAATCACCCGTATTTTTGACTATTGACATTTCTTAATTTTTGCTTCTTCATTGGCGTAGATGACACGCACAAAAAATGCATCGTCTAGTCCTATAGCAATATTTTCATCCATATATTGCTTGTTTTCAGTTAATCTATCTGTCACTGATGTATTTTTCATCTCTTGCATTTTATGGATTTCATTAACCTTTGTCGCTTGTTGCATCTCACTGGAAATGCATTGTTGTGCAGTTTGGCACATATTTTTCCATGTGCAGGACATTTGAAATGAAAAAAATGAAATGAAAATCGCTTATTGTCACAAGTAGTTTCAAATGTAGTTACTGTGAAAAGCCCGTAGTCGCCACATTCCGGCGCCAGTTCGGGGAGGCTGGTACGGGAATTGAACCCGTGCTACTGGCCTGCCTTGGTCTGCTTTAAAAGCCAGCTATTTAGCACTGTGCTAAACCAGCCCGGGAGAGAGAGAGAGAGGGAGAGAGACAGAGAGAGACGAAGAAAGGGAAAGATAACAGAGAGACAGAGAAAGGAGGAGAGACAGTGAGAGACAGAGAGGGGGCCGAGAGGAGGAGAGGGCGAGAGACGGAGAGAGAAAGACAGAGAGTGAGAGAGGGACAGAGTAGGAGCGGGAGAGACAGAGAGAGAGAGAGAGAGGGAGGGTGGGTGTGAACGCAGGACAGGAAGAGACAACGAGAGAGGGAGAGAGGCAGAGACAGAGAGAGAGAGACAGAGAGAGAGAAAGGGAGAGAGGAGAAGTGGAGGAGAGACAGAGAGAGAGGGAGAGTCTGCCCACAACAGTAACTATTTACACTTCCCCGTTGGGACAACCAATATGCCGGTCCCTGCTCGGGCCGGCTTTTATGCTCGATCTTACGAGTCCCAGCTGGGCAGGTCTCCGCCCCCTATTGGGTTAGCTCGTACTCCATGAACCCCACCGGGACATCAATCATGGTTTCTGTGGGCTATGAGTTACCCATGTTACCCATGATACACCCACTGTTCTCATGCATGGCCAACTGTTTGTTCTGCCAGTCAGTCTCTGCACCTACATTTGTAAACAGTCTTTAAATTGCCCATCTCCTGACAGAATCACACAATCACAGAATTGTTCCTGCGCAGAAGGAGGCCATTCGACCCATTGTTCTCTGCGAGCATCCGTACCCCTGAACATTGTTTTTATTTTCAAATAATCATCTAATGCTCTCTCGAATGTCTCGATTGAAGTTGCCTCTGCCACACTTCCAGGCCGTGCGTTCCAGATCACAAACCACTCACTTTGTGTGAAAAAGCTTTTTCTCACATCACATTTGCTTCTTTTGCAAATCACTTTAAATCTGTGCCCCTCTTGTTCTTGATCCTTTTACGAGCGGAAACAGTTTCTCCCCACCATGTTCTTCCTACCAAAATGCATCATCTCACCATTCTCCACATTGAGCTTCATCTGCCACCTATCTGCCGACTTCACCAACTTGTCTATGTCCTTTTGAACTTCTACACTGTGCACTTAATGGTCCTTGTGTGCGTTGATGTTGCAATTGAAATTGGGCGATGTTCCTTACCCGAGGAATGTCGTTCCCATGGCCTTTATTGCCTTGGTGACTGTTGTTGTTCCATTTGCGTTTGTTGAGAACCCATGAACCTCTGGGTTTGATGGTAGTTTCATACCTGAGGAAGGAGCAGTGCTGCAAAAGCCAGTGACTCCAAACAAAACTGTTAGACTTTAACATGGTGTTGTAAGACTTCTTACTGAGTTCCATACCCAGTAGAGCTTGTGCAATCTCTTCTCCCCGACTGACCGGTTACAGCAAGGGAGCCATTTCACTCATTGGGCATATCTGTCTGTGGTTGTACCTGCATATCAGGTTGCGGTTTCTTTTCCAATTTCCACTTTGAGTTGCTTCGAATGGAACTTGTGGGTCATTCTTTCCTTCTGGTGACTTTGTGTCATGTCTGAAATTTGTTTGGTCACATCCCGCATAACTTGGCCCATTGAAGACTTCAGTTTATCCTGTGTTTTTACCGGTATACACTCAGCTGGAATCTTGCCCTTCAAACTTTCAAATTCAGCTCTGATGCATACATTTTCCTGTGGAATATTTACCTGCTGCTCATGCATTCCATTGTGTTGTCGTGGTCAACAGTTATCTTGTAGTTCACTTGAATACTCTCTCTCTCTCCGGTGTCTTGTGTCTCCCTCACTCTGGGCACAATCAGATTTACCAGCCCAGGCTTCAGACTTGTCCCAGATGAGATAAGTGATCATAGCATCCCGTTGAAGGTCTGGAACTCGAGATCTTCCTCCTTGCCATTGCAATGGACTCTCAGACTAATGTGTGCTCTCAGTATGAATACCCTATCATCACATAGCCTCAATATTACTTTGCAGGGCCTCGTTTTCAGATCCACCATATTGAACCAGTTCACACAGGCCTGTGAAGATTGTTATGTTGCATAATGCACCCGTTTCTATCTGACATTTCTTGCAAATGTGATATTCGCCCTCTGCAGTCATTGTTGCAACATTCGCAATCCATTTATCTCCTATGGACTTGACAGAACTAACCTGATGGATTGTGTGTAATTCTATACTAGACTCGCCTGCTGATATCTCTCCAGTGGCCCCCACCTCTGTCGACTTGCTTTTCTTCTTTCTTGTTTGCGAAATGATTCTGTTTCTTACAGTTGTAACACTTCTTTCCCTGTGCTGGAAAATCCCTCTTTTCCCGTGTCTTCTGCAGTATTTGCATCCTGCCCTTTATCCGCTAAATCCATCCCAGACCACATCCCAACAGTGTCTAGGATACTGGACAGAAACCCCAATATTTTATTTTAATTTTGTAAACCTGTGAGGAAAGGATACCTCGCTCCAGGAGTGATTTCATGAAGAAATAGGGATACGGTTTATTAAAACATACGTTATTACTAATGCAGTATTAAAATGTCTTTAACATTGCACAAGAAAATAACTTACAATTTCCCCTTAAACAATACTACTCAATACAGTGAATATAGTAACCCATAACTGCTATCTTTATTCCCACTCAAACAACAACAACAAAAACACCACAGCTCTGAATTCACTGTTAATACAGTTAGCACTCAGGAATACTTGCTTTACAGAGATGTTCTTTGGAAAATAGAGATCTTTTGAAATGGCTTTAAAGAAAAGATCTGAATCGCATCAGAACAATGCAGAAACTCTGGCTGTATTTCTTCAGAAGCTGCTTCCGCTGGTTTCCACTAACCTTCCGAACACACTCTTCTGAATGGCTTGGAAAGGAACTGCGAGCATGTCTACAGACATATCTTTTAACTGAACTGGATGTTTGCCTTCTGCATACATCTCCATCTAAAACTCAAACAACTCTGCTTTTCTGAAAAATGCCCAATACCTTGGCTCCTCCCGGGAACGACATCATCTTACCAAGGTGGAATCTAATTAACTCCACAGGGAACCCTGTTAAGACACCCTGGGTTAGCACGCGGTCACTTCCAGCCCCACGTGACCCGAAGTCACAACACAAGTGAATGAACAATATTTCTTTGAAATAAAAAAAAGTCTTTGGCTGCCAAATAATTACAGTCACCAGGTTTGTAAATGTAAACACAATTACTGTTTATTTATAACAAGAATTGTAATGAAATATGCAGCAGATTCAACTGGTTTACTATTATATAATTCCTAATTCCCCACTTTAACTTTCCCTCACCGTCTACACACATACACATGCACAAGACAGACAAACACAGAGGGGTGGAAAGGGATAAAAATCATAAGTAAAAGGAAAAAGAGTCTTTGTTTCAGATCCTGAGTTTCAGCACCTTATTCTTCTTCAAACTTTGCTTTCAGTCTGAGACTTTACTGTAGATTCGTTCAGGTCTCTGCAGCACTCACAGCCTTTCTGGAGAAACACTCAAGAGAGTCCTGGTCCCTATGCTTCAAGGATTCAAACTGAGCTCCTTGGAACTCTGAGGACTATCCCATTGGGATAGGTTGCACTCACCACCTGTTACCAGGCAGAGTACGGCCTTTTTGCCAATTCATTGCCCACCAGACAATCAATCAAACTGAGTCCAAACCCAGCTCTCTCTCTGGTGCTGAAAAGTCTGTGATCTCCTGTTCAAACTAGCAGAGACTAGCAGACTGTTCACACCTGTAACTTCTGAATTGCTCATTTTCCCTGCTACTTGAGTTGCACAGGCAAAAGAGACAAAGCCTGAGTGAGACACATCCAGAGTGGGAATTTGGAACTTGGTAATTTGGTACAGTGAGGTAATCAGGAAAGGTAAGTGGTAAGTCTAATTCTGCTGTTTTTCAGTCAAAAGTGAAGTGTGTCGATTAGTGTCTGATTGGCTGAAGCTGCCCCCACCCTAATTGCTCAAAGGCAGTTATCTGTCAGTCACCTGAGGCCTGTTTGGGGGCACAAAGGTACACATTGTATTCTTCTCTTTGAAGTTTAAGTAGTGTGAGTCATCCTGGTCAGCTGAAGTCTGTATAAAAGACAGGCAGGAAGCACAATCAGTAAGCGTGTGCAGGTCAAAGAGACACAGCCTGAGTGAGACACATCCAGAGTGGGAATTTGGAACTTGGTAATTTGGTACAGTGAGGTAATCAGGAGAGGTAAGTAGTAAGTCTAATTCTGCTGTTTTTCAGTCAAAAGTGCAGTGTGTAGATTAGTGTCTGATTGGCTGAAGCTGCCCCCACCCTAACTGCTGAGAGGCAGTTATCTGTCAGTCATCTGAGGCCTGTTTAGGGGCACAAAGGTACACATTGTATTCTTCTCTTTGAAGTTTATGTAGTGTGAGTCATCCTGGTCAGCTGAAGTCTGTATAAAAGACAGACAGAAAGCGCACTCAGTAAGCGTTGCGCAGGTCAAAGAGACAGAGCCTGAGTGAGACACATCCAGAGTGGGAATTTGGAACTTGGTAATTTGGTTCAGAGAGGTAATTCGGTGCAGAATGGGAGAAGGTGCTTTTTCCCTACTGTTTTGTTCTCTCTCTTTCTTCTGGCCTGTAACTTTTAATCAGCAGGGAGAGAACCCGAGAGCATCTGAGACCCTCAGAAGATAAGTAAGTGATTTTTACTCATTTTTACTTTTATTATCTTTTCAAATTGTGTGTGTGTGTGTGGGGGGGGGGGGGACTGAAGTGGCATCACAGAAAAGCTGTGACCTGATTGGCTGGTTGGGAATCTACACTAAATTAAAAAAATTAAGCATTGGTAAACTAATTAAGCATAATTACTTAATTATAATTTAGAGGGGTATCTAAGCCAGAGATCGGAGAGTACTGTATTTAGCTTTCACACTTATAGTAGAAATCTAGTGCCTGGAAACATATAGTTAACAGTAACTTTTTTTTTAACTTTTAAATTTAATTTACTAATTAATTGACGCAATGTCAATTAGAGGGGTGCAGTGCTCTGACTGATATGTGGCAGGTCCGGGAGGCTTCCAGCGTCCCGGATGGCTTCATCTGCAGAAAGTGCACCCAACTGGAGTTCCTCACAGACCATGTGGTTCGGTTGGAGCGGCGTTTGGATGCAATTAGGAGCATGCAGGTGGTGGAAAGCGTCATAGATAGCAGTTATATAAATGTGGTCACACCCAAGGTGCAGGCAGAGAAATGGGTGACCACCAAAAAGGGCAGGCAGTCAGTGCAGGAATCCTCTGTGGTTGTCCCCCTCTTGAACAGGTATACCCCTTTGGATACTGTCGGGGGGGATAGCCTATCAGGGGAAAACAGCAGCAGCCAGAGCAGTGGCACCACGGCTGGCTCTGATGTTCAGAAGTGAGGGTCAAAGCGCAGAAGAGCAATAGTCATAGGGGACTCTATAGTCAGGGGCACAGATAGGCGCTTCTGTGGATGTGATAGTGACTCCAGGATGGTATGTTGCCTCCCTGGTGCCAGGGTCCAGGATGTCTCCGAACGGGTAGAGGGCATCCTGAAGGGGGAGAGCAAACAGGCAGAGGTTGTTGTACATATTGATACTAACGACATAGGCAGGAAGGGGCATAAGGTCCTGCAGCAGGAGTTCAGGGAGCTAGGCAGAAAGTTAAAAGACAGGACCTCTAGGGATGTAATCTCTGGATTACTCCCTGTGCCACGTGCCATTGAGGCCAGAAATAGGAAGAAAGAGCAGCTAAACTTTAACGTGGCTAAACAGCTGGTGTAGGAGGGAGCGTTTCCGTTATCTGGACCACTGGGAGCTCTTCCGGGACAGGTGTGACCTATATAAGAAGGACGGGTTGCATCTAAACTGGAGAGGCATAAATATCCTGGCCGCGAGTTTTAAACTAGTATGGCAGGGGGGTGGGCACGGGAGCAATAGGTCGGAAGGTGAGAGCATTGAGGGAGAACTAGGGAATAGGGACAGTGTGGCTCTGAGGCAGAGCAGACAGGGCGAAGTTGCTGAACACAGCGGGTCTGGTGGCCTGAAGTGCATACGTTTTAATGCAAGAAGTATTACGGATAAGGCAGATGAACTTAGAGCTTGGATTACCAAGCTCTAAGAGCTGTATAGAACCTTAGTTAGGCCACACTTGGAGTATAGTGTTCAATTCTGGTCGCCACACTACCAGAAGGATGTGGAGGCTTTAGAGAGGGTGCAGAAGAGATTTACCAGAATGTTGCCTGGTATGGAGGGCATAAGCTATGAGGAGCGATTGAATAAACTCGGTTTGTTCTCACTGGAACGAAGGAGGTTGAGGGGCGACCTGATAGAGGTATACAAAATTATGAGGGGCATAGACAGAGTGGATAGTCAGAGGCTTTTCCCCAGGGTAGAGGGGTCAATTACTAGGGGGCATAGGTTTAAGGTGAGAGGGGCAAAGTTTAGAGTAGATGTACGAGGCAAGTTTTTTACGCAGAGGGTAGTGGGTGCCTGGAACTCACTACCGGAGGAGGTAGTGGAGGCAGGGACGATAGGGACATTTAAGGGGCATCTTGACAAATATATGAATAGGATGGGAATAGAAGGATACGGACCCAGGAAGTGTAGAAGATTGTAGTTTAGTCGGGCAGTATGGTCGGCACGGGCTTGGAGGGCCGAAGGGCCTGTTCCTGTGCTGTACATTTCTTTGTTCTTTGTTCTTTGTTCTTATTACTTGCAACTATGATGTTGTTGCCATTACAGAGATCTGGTTGAGGGAAGGGCAGGATTGCAAGCTAAACGTTCCAGGATTTAGATGTTTCAGGCGGGATAGTGGGGGATGTAAAAGGGGTGGCGGAGTTGCGCTACAGGTTGGGGAGAATACCACAGCTGTACTACGGGAGGACACCTCAGAGGGCAGTGAGTGCCCCTAGTCGCCACATTCCGGCGCCTGTTCGGGGAGGCTGGTACGGGAATCAAACAATGCTGCTGGCCTGCCTTGGTCTGCTTTAAAAGCCAGCGATTTAGCCCAGTGAGCTAAACCAGCCCCTGTGCCAGAGGCTTAGACGGGGCAGAGTTTGTAAGGAGCATCCATGAGGGCTTCTTAAAACAATATGTCGACAGTCCAACAGGGAAGGGGCTGTACTGGACCTGGTATTGGGGAATGAGCCCGGTGGTAGAAGTTTCAGTAGGGGAGCATTTCGGTAACAGTGACCACAATTCAGTAAGTTTTAAAGTGCTGGTGGACAAGGATAAGAGTGGTCCTAGGGTGAATGTGCTAAATTGGGGGAAAGCTAATTATAACAATATTAGGCGGGAACTGAAGAACCTAGATTGGGGGCGGATGTTTGAGGGTAAATCAACATCTGACATGTGGGAGGCTTTCAAGTGTCAGTTGAAAGGAATTCAGGACCGGCATGTTCCTGTGAGGAAGAAGGATAAATACGGCAATTTTCGGGAACCTTGGATAACGAGAGATATTGTAGGCCTTGTCAAAAAGAAAGAGGAGGCATTTGTCAGGGCTAAAAGGCTGGGAACAGACGAAGCCTGTGTGGAATATAAGGAAAGTAGGAAGGAACTTAAGCAAGGAGTCAGGAGGGCTAGAAGGGGTCACGAAACATCATTGGCAAATAGGGTTAAGGAAAATCCCAAAGCTTTTTACACGTACATAAAAAGCAAGAGGGTAGCCAGGGAAAGGGTTGGCCCACTGATAGGCAAGGGAATCTATGTGTGGAGCCAGAGGAAATGGGCGAGGTACTAAATGAATACTTTGCATCAGTATTCACCAAAGAGAAGGAATTGGTAGATGTTGAGTCTGGAGAAGGGTGTGCAGATAGCCTGGGTCAAATTGAGATCCAAAAAGACGAGGTGTTGGGCGTCTTGAAAAATATTAAGGTAGATAAGTCCCCAGGGCCTGATGGGATCTACCCCAGAATACTGAAGGAGGCTAGAGAGGAAATTGCTGAGGCCTTGACAGAAATCTTTGGATCCTCACTGTCTTCAGGTGATGTCTCGGAGGACTGGAGAATAGCCAATGTTGTTCCTTTGTTTAAGAAGGGTAGCAAGGATAATCCAGGGAACTACAGGCCGGTGAGCCTTACGTCAGTGGTAGGGAAATTACTGGAGAGAATTCTTCGAGACAGGATCTACTCCCATTTGGAAGCAAATGGACATATTTGAGAGAGGCAGCATGGTTTTGTGAAGGGGAGGTCATGTCTCACTAACTTGATAGAGTTTTTCGAAGAGGTCACAAAGATGATTGATGCAGGTAGGACAGTGGATGTTGTCTATATGGACTTCAGTAAGGCCTTTGACAAGGTCCCTCATGGTAGACTAGTACAAAAGGTGAAGTCACACGGGATCAGGGGTGAGCTGGCAAGGTGGACAGAACTGTCTAGGTCATGGAAGTTAGAGAGTAGCAATGGAAGGATGCTTTTCTAATTGGAGGGCTGTGACCAGTGGTGTTCCGCAGGGATCAGTGCTGGGACCTTTGCTGTTTGTAGTATACATAAATGATTTGGAGGAATATGTAACTGATCTGATTAGCAAGTTTGCAGACGACACAAAGGTTGGTGGAATTGCGGATAACGATGAGGACTGTCAGAGGGTACAGCACGATTTAGATTGTTTGGAGACCTGGGCGGAGAGATGGCAGATGGAGTTTAATCCGGACAAATGTGAGGTAATGCATTTTGGAAGGTCTAATGCAGATAGGGAATATACAGTGAATGGTAGAACTCTCAAGAGTATTGAAAGTCAGAGAGATCTAGGTGTACAGGTCCACAGGTCACTGAAAGTGGCAACACAGCTGGAGAAGGTAGTCAAAAACGCATACGGCATGCTTGCCTTCATTGGCCGGAGCATTGAGTATAAGAATTGGCAAGTCATGTTGCAGCTGTATAGAACCTTAGTTAGGCCACACTTTGAGTATAGTGTTCAATTCTGGTCGCCACACTACCAGAAGGATGTAGAGGCTTTAGAGAGGGTGCAGAAGTGATTTACCAGAATGTTGCCTGGTATGGAGGGCATTAGCTATGAGGAGCGGTTGAATAAACTCGGTTTGTTCTCTCTGGAACAACGGAGGTTGAGGGGCGACCTGATAGAGGTCTACAAAACTATGAGGGGCATAGACAGAGTGGATAGTCAGAGGCTTTTCCCCAGGGTAGAGTGGTCAATTACTAGGGGGCATAGGTTTAAGGTGCGAGGGGCAAGGTTTAGAGGAGATGTACGAGGCAAGTTTTTTACACAGAGGCTAGTGGATGCCTGGAACTCGCTACCGGAGGAGGTGGTGGAAGCAGGGACGATAGTGACATTTAAGGGGCATCTTGACAAATACATGAATAGGATGGGAATAGAGGGATATGGACCCAGGAAGTGTAGAAGATTGTAGTTTAGTCAGGTAGCATGTTCGGCACGGGCTTGGAGGGCCAAAGGGCCTGTTCCTGTGCTGTACGTTTCTTTGTTTTTTGTTTGTTCTTTGTACTTGACTTAAAGACATATGTCCTTTAATCAAACATGGATCAAAAATGATAATGGCAAAATAAAAGAAATGGGAATCAAGGAATAAACAAGAAGGATCCTTACTACCCCTTTAATCCAAACAACATTCCATTTACGATGCTTTAATTGCACCCCTGGCTCCCAAAATCTTTCAAACCAGGATTCTTAAAAAAAAACACTACTATCCCAGGGTTTTAACCATTAATACAATGTTTCTGAAATTCCGACATTCATCACATTGCGAGTTCTCTGCTCTTTTGGCCTGGCCTGTCTCTCAGCAAGGTGATCTCTGGGTCTACTCTGCCATACATGTGCTCTGGGTGGTGTTTCACAATTGCCATATTTTGACGCAGGCCAGTTTCTCATCTTGCAGTAGATTTGCTCTCGCCGTGGGGGTAGCGCACGCCTAAGACTAATCAATCTCATGTCAGGTCATTTTTTTTAGCAGCCTGAATTCATGAGATTCTGCCAGCTGCTTTACTGCAGTTATGTTTTTTTCGTTGGTCTAGTTTTCACTCTGAACTCCACTGTTGAATGCATATCGCTCATATGTAACATTCACTCTTTCAAAATATCTGCCATCTGCTTTCTCTGCTTCTCAGTTAGATTTATGAAGGTATACATTTTGTCACACTATCCCTTCCCCCTGTCCACCCCCTCCTCACCCCTCCCAGCAGAGTTAAAAGTGTGGCTACTTTTATTGGTTCAGGATTGTTCATTAAGCCTTTTGCAACCTCATGGCTTTGTCATTTTAAGTGGAAAAATGGCCAGTTTTGCTATGTATCACCATTGGTCTTGACTGGGGACATAAGTGGAAAATTTACTGCAGCCAATTTTACACTGTTGGGAATTTATTCACAGCCTATTTGTGCATGCCTTTTGTTCTCTTGTATCTCCTTTTATTTAATCCTTTTAAAGTAGCAATCTGCAAATTGGAATTTGGCTGTGTGCCTTTCTTAGCTGTGTCTTCTCTCTGCAGCCAGTATTTCACTTTCAGCCTGTATGTGCTTTATCTTTGTCCTTTCCTCAGCAGCATTTTTGCAGATTTGAATTTTGATGTCTTCTTGAGTTCTCGTTGTCTTCTCTGTATCATTTCTAGGGCTCAGAAATATATTTTTCTTCACTTCCTGGCACCACATTTCATGTATTACTGCAGTGTGTTCTCAACAAGAGGATTTATTGACTTGGGAAGAAATGGCAGCCTACAGTCAGCTTGCCTCATGGTGGAGTGACAGGACTATGGCAAGCCAGGCAGTACACTTCATAAGATTGTGTTTTCAAAACCCAAACAGAAAGAGAGAGTGAAAGAGAGATGGATAGAAAGGTGGAGAGAGTGTGAGAGAGAAAAGGAGAAAGAGAGAGTGAAAGAGGGGGGAGAGAAGGAGAAATAGAGAGACAACAGGGGGATGAAGAGAGGGGAAGCTGGAGGGAGAGAGGAAAGAGATGGTGGGAGAAGATGGAGGGAGGGAGAGAGAGCAGATCGAGAATAAGGAGAGGTTGGGGGAGGGAGAATGGAAGAGAAGCAGGGTGGTAGAAGGAGTGGGGCCGGAGACTGGGAATGGAGAGACAATGAAAGAAAGATGAGGATATGAGAGAGAAAGAGAAAGGCTGAATCAGAGAGAGAGAGAGAGGAGGAGGAAGAAGGTATTTTTAAAAATGAGAGAGGAGGATAGGGAAGAGAGGAAGGAGACAATATGAAAAAGAGAGAGAGGGAGAGAGAAAAATCAAAATGAAGAGACATAGGGACAAAGTGAGAATGTCAGAGTGGATAGGAGAGAGAAAGGAAGAGACAGATAGAGAGAGAGACAGAGCGTGTGAAAGAGAAAGGAAAGCAGATAATGAGCATGATAGAGAGGTTGTAATACCTTTGAGGAGGGGTGGGAGTTTGAGTTGAAGCATATTGAAGGTGATGATATTTCCCGTGTTATTGATGTTCATCTTGTCATTCTTTACCTGCCCAGCTTTCATGGTGCTGCTGGCGATGGCTGTCTACACTGGCGTTACGGTGAATTTCCTGGGCAAACGCTTTGGTGACTGGCGGTTCTCCTGGTCCTACATTCTGGGATGGGTGGCGATGCTCCTGACCTTCTTCGCGGGTAAGCTTTCAGCCAAAAGGATCGAACAATCTAACTCATCGGAACTCCCTCCAGCAATGTGCCCGTCCCTGGCAGCAGGGGCAGTGCTGATCTACACCAGCACCCACAACAATGCACACAGAACCAGGCCATTTGGCCCATCTGCTACATGCTGATGTCTCTGCTCCACATGAGTTTCATCCCATCCCCTCTCTTCATCTCCCCCATCACCAGCTGCATCTATTTCTCTCTCCCTCATGTGTTAATCCAGTTTCCCCCTTAAATACATCAACACTATTCACCTCTCACTGTGGGAGCGAGTCCCACATTCTCAACACTATTCACCTCTCCCTGTGGGAGCGAGTCCCACATTCTCAACACTATTCACCTCTCCCTGTGGGAGCGAGTCCCACATTCCCAACACTATTCACCTCTCCCTGTGGGAGCGAGTCCCACATTCTCAACACTATTCACCTCTCCCTGTGGGAGCGAGTCCCACATTCTCAACATTCCCTGTGGGAGCGAGTCCCACATTCTCAACACTCCCTGTGGGAGCGAGTCCCACATTCTCAATACTATTCACCTCTCCCTGTGGGAGCGAGTCCCACATTCTCAACACTATTCACCTCTCCCTGTGGGAGCGAGTCACACATTCTCAACACTATTCACCTCTCCCTGTGGGAGCGAGTCCCACATTCTCAACACTCCCTGTGGGAGCGAGTCACACATTCTCAACACTATTCACCTCTCTCTGTGGGAGTGAGTCACACATTCTCATCGCTCCCTGTGGGAGAGAGTCACACATTCTCAAAACTCCCTGTGGGAGCGAGTCCCCCAATCTCCCCACTGCCTCCGGGAGTGAGTCCCACATTCTCCCCACTCCCTGTGGGAGTGAGTCCCACATTCTCCCCACTCCCTGTAGAAACATGGGGCGAAATTCTCCGGAAACGGCACGATGTCCGCCGACTGGCGCCCAAAACGGCGCAAATCAGTCGGGCATCACGACGCCCCAAAGGAGCGGAATGCTCCGCATCTTTGGGGGCCGAGCCCCAACCTTAAGGGGCTAGGTCGGCGCCGGTCGAATTTCCACCCCGACAGCTGGCGGAAAAGGCCTTTGGTGCCCCGCCAGCTGGCGAGGAAATGACATCTCCGGGCGGCGCATGCGCGGGAGTGTTAGCGGCCGCTGACGGCATTCCCGCGCATGCGCATTGGAGGGAGTCTCTTCTGCCTCCGCCATGGTGGAGACCGTGGCGAAGGCGGAAGGAAAAGAGTGCCCCCACGGCACAGGCCCACCCGTTCGGCAACCGGCGGGGGCGGGATTCACGCCAGCCCCCGGCGATTCTCCGACCCGGCGGGGGGGGTCATCAATATTCAACAGTCACAAATAAATCCAATGGGGAATTCAGGAGAGTGGGGAGAATTGGGACTCACTCCCACAGGGAGTGGGGAGAATGTGGGACTCGCTCCACAGAGAGTGGAGAGAATTTGAGGCTCACTCCACAGGGAGTGGGGAGAATGTGCGACTCTCTCCCACAGGGAGTGGGGAGAATGTGAGGCTCACTCCCACAGGGAGTGGGGAGAATGTGAGGCTTACTCCACAGGGAGTGGGGAGAATGTGAGGCTCACTCCACAGGGAGTGGGGAGAATGTGGGACGCATCCCCAGAGAGTGTGGGAGAAGGGAGAATGTGGGACCCGCTCCCAGAGAGTGTGGGTGAATGTGGGACCCAATCGCGGGCCAGACAACCGTGGGGGCACCCCCCGGGGCCAGATCATCCTGCGCCCCCCCCCCCCCCCCAGGACCCCGGAGACCGCCCACGTCACCTTGTCCCGCCGGTAAGGTAGGTGGTTTAATCTACGCCGGCGGGACAGGCATTTTAGCAGCGGGACTTCGGCCCATCCGGGCCGGAGAATCGCGTGGGGGGGCCCGCCAACCGGCGCAGCGCGATTCCCGCCCCCGCCGAATATCCGGTGCCAGAGACTTCGGCAACCGGCGGGGGCGGGATTCACGCCCTTGTTCCACATTCCCCCCACTCCTTTTGGAAGCGAGTCCCACATTCTACCCACTCCCTTTGACAGCGAGTTCTACATTCTCTCCACTCTCTGTGGGAACGATCCACATTCTCCCCACTCCCTGTGGGAGTGAGTCCCACATTCCTCCCACTCCTTTTGACAGCGAGTTCCACATTCTCTTCACTCCCTGGGCGAAATTCTCCGGAAACAGCGCGATGTCCGCCGACTGGCGCCCAAAACGGCGCAAATCAGTCGGGCATCGCGCCGCCCCAAAGGTGCGGAATGCTCCGCATCTTTGGGGGCCGAGCCCCAACCTTAAGGGGCTAGGTCGGCGGCGGACGAATTTCTGCCCCGCCAGCTGGCGGAAAAGGCCTTTGGTGCCCCGCCAGCTGGCGCGGAAATGACATCTCCGGGCGGCGCATTAGCGGGAGCGTTAGCGGCCGCTGACGGCATTCCCGCGCATGCGCAGTGGAGGGAGTCTCTTCTGCCTCTGCCATGGTGGAGACCGTGGCGAAGGCGGAAGGAAAAGAGTGCCCCCACGGCACAGGCCCGCCCGCGGATTGGTGGGCCCCGATCGGGGCTGGATTCACGCCCCGTGTGGGAACGATCCACATTCTCCCCACTCCTTGTGAGAGTGTGTCCCACATTCTCCCCACTCCCTGTGGGAGCGAGTCCCACATTCACCCACACTCTCTGGGAGCGGGTCCCACATTCTCCCTTCTCCCAAACTCTCTGGGGATGCGTCCCACATTCTCCCCACTCCCTGTGGAGTGAGCCTCACATTCTCCCCACTCCCTGTGGAGTAAGCCTCACATTCTCCCCACTCCCTGTGGGAGAGAGTCGCACATTCTCCCCAGTCCCTGTGGAGTGAGCCTCACATTCTCTCCACTCTCTGCGGAGCGAGTCCCACATTCTTCCCACTCCCTGTGGGAGTGAGTCCCAATTATCCCCACTCTCCTGGATTCCCCATTGGATTTATTTGTGACTGCTGAATATTGATGGCCCCGAGTTCTGCTCTCACTCCTCCGACACAAGTGGGAACATCTTCTCTACGTCGACCTTATCGAGACCCTTTCCAAACTTTATTGACCTGGATCACTTCACCCCCTTGGCCTTCACTTTTCTGCAGCGTCTGAACTTTCTACAACCTGGGGCGAAATTCTCCGACCCCCCCCCCCACCGGGTCGGAGAATTGCCGGGGGCTGGTGTGAATCCCGCCCCCGCCGGTTGCCGAACGGGCGGGCCTGTGCCGTGGGGGCACTCTTTCCCTTCCGCCTTCGCCACGGTCTCCACCATGGCGGAGGCAGAAGAGACTCCCTCCAATGCGCATGTGCGGGAATGCCGTCAGCGGCCGCTGACGCTCCCGCGCATGCGCCGCCCGGAGATGTCATTTCCGCGCCAGCTGGCGGGGCACCAAAGGCCTTTTCCACCAGCTGGCGGGGCGGAAATTAGTCCGGCGCGGGCCTAGCCCCTTAAGGTTGGGGCTCGGCCCCCAAAGATGCGGTGCATTCCGCACCTTTGGGGCGGCGCGATGCCCTACTGATTTGCGCCGTTTTGGGCACCAGTCGGCGGACATTGCGCCGTTTCCAGAGAATTTTGCCAAGGATCTCTGTTTTAAAGTTGTTTGGTGTCGAACTATCTGGTAGTTGAACCTGTTCATTGTGAACACACGTCGAAACGTACAATTCGAGGACAAAGCACGATCCAGGACCTATCTCCATCCTGACCCCTCGCTGCTTATAGACCACTCCATTATTGAGCAACTACTCTCACCATGTGACACCTTGCAGCACATTGTGGGTGGTATTGGTCCCCAATCCCACGTTAACCCTTACTAACCCACATACACTTATGCTACGGGGACGGCAGGAGGTTACACAGGTTGGAGGGTTGGAGGCACTGGAAGAGGTTGTAGAGATAGGGAGGGTTGTAGGGACTGGAGGAGTTTACAGAGATATGGAGAAGTGAAGGGGGCTGGAGGAGGTCACAGAGATAGGGAGGGTCGTAGGATCTGGAGGAGGTTACAGAGATAGGGAGGGTTGTAGGGGTTGGAGGTAGTTACAGAGATAGGGAAGGTTGTAGGGGCTGGAGGAGGCTACAGAGATGGGGAGGGTTGTAGGGGTTGGAGGTGGTTACAGAGATAGGGAGAGTTGTAGGGGTTGGAGGCGGTTACAGAGATAGGGAGGTTTGTAGGGGTTGGAGGCGGTTACAGAGATAGGGAGGGTCGTAGGGGTTGGAGGCAGTTACAGAGATAGGGAAGGTTGTAGGGTCTGGAGGAGGTTACAGAGATAGGGACGGTTGGAGGGGTTGGAGGAGGTTACAGACACAGGGAGGATTGGAGGATTGGTGGAGGTTACAGAGATAGGGAGGGTTGTAGGGTCTGGAGGAGGTTACAGAGATAGGGAGGGTTGGAGGGCTGGAGGTGGTTACAGAGATAGGGAGGGTTGTAGGGGTTGGAGGCAGTTACAGAGATAGGGAAGGTTGTAGGGGCTGGAGGCGGTTACAGAGATAGGGAGGTTTGTAGGGGTTGGAGGCGGTTACAGTGATAGGGAGGGTTGTAGGGGTTGGAGGCGGTTCCAGAGATAGGGAAGGTTGTAGGGGCTGGAGGAGGCTACACAGATAGGGAGGGTTGTAGGGGTTGGAGGCGGGGACAGAGATAGGGAAGGTTGTAGGGGCTGGAGGAGGTCACAGAGATAGGGAAGGTTGTAGGGTCTGGAGGAGGTTACAGAGATAGGGAGGGTTGTAGGGTCTGGAGGAGGTTACAGAGATAGGGAAGGTTGGAGGGGTTGGAGGAGGTTGCAGAGATAGGGAGGGTTGGAGGAGCTGGAGGAGGTTACAGAGATAGGGAGGGTTGGAGGGGCTGGAGGTGGTTACAGAGATAGGGAGGGTTGTAGGGGTTGGAGGCGGTTACAGAGATAGGGAGGGTTCGAGGTGCTGGAGGAGGTTACAGAGATAGGGAGGGTTGTAGGGTCTCGAGGAGGTTACAGAGATATGGGGCGTCATTCTCCGACCCCCCCGCCGGGTCGGAGAATGGCCGTTGGCCGCCGTGAATCCCGCCCCCGCCCCCACCGAAGTCGCCGGTACCGGAGATTGGGCGGGGGCGGGAATCGGGCCGCGCCGGTTGGCGGGACCCCCCGCTCAATTCTCCGGCCCGGATGGGCCAAAGTCCCGCCCAGAAATTGCCTGTCCCGCCGGCGAAAATCAAAGCTGGTATTTACCGGTGGGACCAGGCGGCGTGGGCAGGCTCCGGGGTCCTGGGGGGGGGGGGTGAGGCAATCTGACCCCGGGGGGTGTCCCCACGGTGGCCTGGCCCGCGATCGGGTCCCACCGATCCACGGGCGGGCCTGTGCCGTGGGGGCACTCTTTCCCTTCCGCCTCCGCCACGGCCTCGACCATGGCGGAGGCGGAAGAGACTCTCCCCACTGCGCATGCGCGGGAAACTGACAGCGGCCGCTGACGCTCCCGCGCATGCGCCGCATTTCCGCGCCAGCTGGCGGGGCACCAAACGCCATACCGCCAGCTGCCGGGGCAACAAACGCCATTTCCGCCAGCTGGCGGGGCAGAAATCCCTCCGGCGTCGGCCTAGCCCCTCAATGTTGGGGCTAGGCCCCCAAAGATGCGGAGCATTCCGCACCTTTGGGCCGGCGCGATGCCCGTCTGATTGGCGCCGTTTTTGGCGCCAGTCGGCGGACATCGCGCCGTTGGGGGAGAATTTCGCCCAGGGAGTGTTGGAGGGGTTGGAGGCGGTTACAGAGATAGGGAGGGCTGTAGGGGCTGGACGAGGCTACAGAGATAGGGAGGGCTGTAGGGGCTGGAGGAGGCGACAGAGATAGGGAGGGTTGTAGGGTTTGGAGGTGGTTACAGAGATAGGGAGGGCTGTAGGGGCTGGATGAGGTTACAGAGATAGGGAGGGCTGTAAAAGGTTACAGAGATAGGGAGGGTTGGAGGAGCTGGAGGAGGTTACAGAGATAGGGAGGGCTGTAGGGGCTAGAGGAGGTTACAGAGATAGGGAGGGTTGGAGGAGCTGGAGGAGGTTACAGAGATAGGGAGGGCTGTAGGGGCTGGAGGAGGTTACAGAGATAGGGAGGGCTGTAGGGGCTTGACGCGGTGACAGAGATAGGGAGGGCTGTAAGGGCTGGACGAGGTTACAGAGATCGGGTGGGTTGTATAGTCTAAGGAGAAGAAAACAAGGATGTGAATTTGTAAATGGAGACATGTGCGGACCAGGAGCCAATGGAAGTCAGTGAGTAACCAGATGTGATGAGCTAACGGGGGTGATGCGAGTTTGGACATCATGGCAGCAGAGTTTGGGATGAGCTGGAATTTCTAGAGGGGGTTGGGAGAGTTGAGGCCGGAGGGAAGATTGCGATGGATTTCATTGCCCTGTTAACTCTGTCCTATTTCCACCTTTCCAGGAATCTTCTATATGTGTGCTTATAGGATGAGCGAATGTCGGAGAATGTCCGGATCACGCTAGGAGGGAATGATGGGAATGGGAAAGACCGGTTCCTCTGGTAAAACTGCCAAGGCCATCCACATCCTGGCTATAAACTGTTATTGGATTCAAACTTTTGCCTTTCTCCAGATAATCTTCTTGCTGGTTTTTATGAAGTTGGATGTCGAACCTCGTGTAGATCAGGCTGGAGTGAAAATTGAAACATTCGGGAAAACTCTCGAAACATGAATAAAAACCTGGAAAGCAAAAATGTGTCAACAATGCGCAATTATTTTCAGGGGCAACAGCATTCCCCAAGTCTCTCCCACACACGCACTCGCTCCATCCTCCATTCCCACACTCCATTTCACGGTCTCTCTCCCACACTCCCTCTTTTGGCCCTGCGTCCCCTCACACATTGAGGGAGTGCTGCACTGTCAGAGGGTCAGTACTGAGGGAGTGCTGCACTGACAGAGGGTCAGTACTGAGGGAGTGCTGCACTGTCAGAGGGTCAGTACTGAGGGAGTGCTGCACTGACAGAGGGTCAGTACTGAGGGAGTGCTGCACTGTCAGAGGGTCAGTACTGAGGGAGTGCTGCACTGTCAGAGGGTCAGTACTGACGGAGTGCTGCACTGTCAGAGGGTCAGTACTGAGGGAGTGCTGCACTGTCAGAGGGTCAGTACTGAGGGAGTGCTGCACTGTCAGAGGGTCAGTACTGAGCGACTGCTGCACTGTCAGAGGGTCAGTACTGAGGGAGAGCTGCACTGTCAGAGGGCCAGTACTGAGGGAGTGCTGCACTGTCAGAGGGTCAGTACTGAGGGAGTGCTGCATTGTCAGAGGGTCAGCACTGAGGGAGTGCTGCACTGTCAGAGGGTCAGGACTGAGCAACTGCTGCACTGTCAGAGGGTCAGTACTGACGGACAGCTGCACTGTCAGAGGGTCAGTACTGAGCGTCTGCTGCACTGTCAGAGGGTCAGTACTGAGGGAGTGCTGCACTGTCAGAGGGCCAGTACTGAGGGAGTGCCGCATTGTCAGAGGGTCAGTATTGAGCGACTGCTGCACTGTCAGAGGGTCAGTACTGAGGGAGTGCTGCACTGTCAGAGGGTCAGTACAGAGCGACTGCTGCACTGTCAGAGGGTCAGTACTGAGCGACAGCTGCACTGTCAGAGGGTCAGTACTGAGGGAGTGCTGCACTGTCAGAGGTTCAGTACGGAGGGAGTGCTGCACTGTCAGAGGGTCAGTGCTGAGGGAGTGCTGCATTGTCAGAGGGTCAGTACTGTGGGAGTGCTGCACGGTCAGAGGGTCAGTATTGAGCGACTGCTGCACTGTCAGAAGGTCAGTACGGAGGGAGTGCTGCACTGTCAGAGGGTCAGTACTGTGGGAGTGCTGCACGGTCAGAGGGTCAGTATTGAGCGACTGCTGCACTGTCAGAGGGTCAGTACGGAGGGAGTGCTGCACTGTCAAAGGGTCAGTGCTGAGGGAGTGCTGCATTGTCAGAGGGTCAGTACTGAGGGAGTGCTGCACTGTCAGAGGATCAGTATTGAGCGACTGCTGCACTGTCAGAGAGTCAGTACTGAGGGAGTGCTGCACGGTCAGAGGGTCAGTACTGAGCGACTGCTGCACTGTCAGAGGGTCAGGACTGAGCAACTGCTGCACTGTCAGAGGGTCAGTACTGACGGACAGCTGCACTGTCAGAGGGTCAGTACTGAGCGTCTGCTGCACTGTCAGAGGGTCAGTACTGAGGGAGTGCTGCACTGTCAGAGGGCCAGTACTGAGGGAGTGCCGCATTGTCAGAGGGTCAGTATTGAGCGACTGCTGCACTGTCAGAGGGTCAGTACTGAGGGAGTGCTGCACTGTCAGAGGGTCAGTACAGAGCGACTGCTGCACTGTCAGAGGGTCAGTACTGAGCGACAGCTGCACTGTCAGAGGGTCAGTACTGAGGGAGCGCTGCACTGTCAGAGGTTCAGTACGGAGGGAGTGCTGCACTGTCAGAGGGTCAGTGCTGAGGGAGTGCTGCATTGTCAGAGGGTCAGTACTGTGGGAGTGCTGCACGGTCAGAGGGTCAGTATTGAGCGACTGCTGCACTGTCAGAAGGTCAGTACGGAGGGAGTGCTGCACTGTCAGAGGGTCAGTACTGTGGGAGTGCTGCACGGTCAGAGGGTCAGTATTGAGCGACTGCTGCACTGTCAGAGGGTCAGTACGGAGGGAGTGCTGCACTGTCAGAGGGTCAGTGCTGAGGGAGTGCTGCATTGTCAGAGGGTCAGTACTGAGGGAGTGCTGCACTGTCAGAGGATCAGTATTGAGCGACTGCTGCACTGTCAGAGGGTCAGTACTGAGGGAGTGCTGCACGGTCAGAGGGTCAGTACTGAGCGACTGCTGCACTGTCAGAGGATTAGTACTGAGGGAGTGCTGCACTGTCAGAGGATCAGTACTGAGGGAAGGCTGCATTGTCAGAGGGTCAGTACTGAGGGAGTGCTGCACTGTCAGAGGGTCAGTACGGAGGGAGTGCTGCACTGTCAGAGGGTCAGTACCGAGGGAGCGCTGCACTGTCAGAGGGTCAGTACTGAGGGAGTGCTGCACTGTCTGCGAGTCAGTACTGAGGGAGTGCTGCACTGTCGGAGGGTCAGTACTGAGGGAGTGCTGCACTGGCAGCGGGTCAGTACTGAGCGACTGCTGCACTGTCAGAGGGTCCGTACTGAGCGACTGCTGCACATTTTGAGGGCCAGTACTGAGGGAGTGCTGTACTGTCAGAGGGTCAGTACTGAGCGACTGCTGCACTGTCAGAGGGTCAGTACTGAGCGACAGCTGCACTGTCAGAGGGTCAGTACTGAGGGACTGCTGCACCGTCAGAGGGTCAGTACTGAGTGACTGCTGCACTGTCAGAGGGTCAGTACTGAGGGAGTGCTGCACTGTCAGAGGGTCAGTGCTGAGGGAGTGCTGCACTGTCAGAGGGTCAGTACTGAGCGACTGCTGCACTGTCAGAGGGTCAGTACTGAGGGAGTGCTGCACTGTCAGAGGGTCAGTACTGAGGGAGTGCTGCACTGTCAGAGGGTCAGTACTGAGGGAGTGCTGCACTGTCAGAGGGTCAGTACTGAGCGACTGCTGCACTGTCAGAGGGTCAGTACTGAGGGAGTGCTGCACTGTCAGAAGGACAGTACTGAGGGAGTGCTGCACTGTCAGAGGGTCAGTACTGAGCGACTGCTGCACTGTCAGAGGGTCAGTACTGAGGGAGTGCTGCACTGTCAGAGGGTCAGTGCTGAGGGAGTGCTGCACTGTCAGAGGATCAGTACTGAGTGACTGCTGCACTGTCAGAGGGTCAGTACTGAGGGAGTGCTGCACTGTCAGAGGGTCAGTACTGAGCGACTGCTGCACTGTCAGAGGATCAGTACTGAGTGACTGCTGCACTGTCAGAGTGTCAGTACTGAGGGAGTGCTGCACTGTCAGAAGGACAGTACTGAGGGAGTGCTGCACTGTCAGAGGGTCAGTACTGAGCGACTGCTGCACTGTCAGAGGGTCAGTACTGAGGGAGTGCTGCACTGTCAGAGGGTCAGTGCTGAGGGAGTGCTGCACTGTCAGAGGATCAGTACTGAGTGACTGCTGCACTGTCAGAGGGTGAGTACTGAGGGAGTGCTGCACTGTCAGAGGGTCAGTACTGAGGGAGTTCTGCACTGTCAGAGGGTCAGTACTGAGCGACTGCTGCACTGTCAGAGGGTCAGTACTGAGGGAGTGCAGCACTGTCAGAGGGTCAGTACTGAGGGAGTGCTGCACTATCAGAGGGTCAGTACTGAGCGACTGCTGCACTGTCAGAGGGTCAGTACTGAGGGAGTGCTGCACTGTCAGAGGGTCAGTACTGAGGGAGTGCTGCACTGTAGAGGGTCAGTACTGAGGGAGTGCTGCACTGTCAGAGGGTCAGTACTGAGGGAGTGCTGCACTGTCAGAGGGTCAGTACTGAGCGACTGCTGCACTGTCAGAGGGTCAGTACGGGGGGAGTGCTGCACTGTCAGAGGGTCAGTGCTGAGGGAGTGCTGCATTGTCAGAGGGTCAGTACTGAGCAACTGCTGCATTGTCAGTGGGTCAGTACTGAGGGAGCGCTGCACTGTCAGAGGGTCAATACTGATGTCGTGCTGCATTGTCAGAGGGTCAGAACTGAGGGAGTGCTGCACTGTCAGAGGGTCAGTACGGAGGGAGTGCTGCAATGTCAGAGGGTCAGTGCTGAGTGAGTGCTGCACTGTCAGATGATCAGTACTGAGTGACTGCTGCACTGTCAGAGGGTGAGTACTGAGGGAGTGCTGCACTGTCAGAGGGTCAGTACTGAGGGAGTGCTGCACTATCAGAGGGTCAGTACTGAACGACTGCTGCACTGTCAGAGGGTCAGTACTGAGGGAGTGCTGCACTGTCAGAGGGTCAGTACTGAGGGAGTGCTGCACTGTCAGAGGGTCAGTACTGAGCGACTGCTGCACTGTCAGAGGGTCAGTACTGAGGGAGTGCTGCACAATCAGAGGGTCAGTACTGAGGGAGTGCTGCACTGTCAGAGGGTCAGTACGGAGGGAGTGCTGCACTGTCAGAGGGTCAGTACCGAGGGAGCGCTGCACTGTCAGAGGGTCAGTACTGAGGGAGTGCTGCACTGTCTGCGAGTCAGTACTGAGGGAGTGCTGCACTGTCGGAGGGTCAGTACTGAGGGAGTGCTGCACTGGCAGCGGGTCAGTACTGAGCGACTGCTGCACTGTCAGAGGGTCCGTACTGAGCGACTGCTGCACATTTTGAGGGCCAGTACTGAGGGAGTGCTGTACTGTCAGAGGGTCAGTACTGAGCGACTGCTGCACTGTCAGAGGGTCAGTACTGAGCGACAGCTGCACTGTCAGAGGGTCAGTACTGAGGGACTGCTGCACCGTCAGAGGGTCAGTACTGAGTGACTGCTGCACTGTCAGAGGGTCAGTACTGAGGGAGTGCTGCACTGTCAGAGGGTCAGTGCTGAGGGAGTGCTGCACTGTCAGAGGGTCAGTACTGAGCGACTGCTGCACTGTCAGAGGGTCAGTACTGAGGGAGTGCTGCACTGTCAGAGGGTCAGTACTGAGGGAGTGCTGCACTGTCAGAGGGTCAGTACTGAGGGAGTGCTGCACTGTCAGAGGGTCAGTACTGAGCGACTGCTGCACTGTCAGAGGGTCAGTACTGAGGGAGTGCTGCACTGTCAGAAGGACAGTACTGAGGGAGTGCTGCACTGTCAGAGGGTCAGTACTGAGCGACTGCTGCACTGTCAGAGGGTCAGTACTGAGGGAGTGCTGCACTGTCAGAGGGTCAGTGCTGAGGGAGTGCTGCACTGTCAGAGGATCAGTACTGAGTGACTGCTGCACTGTCAGAGGGTCAGTACTGAGGGAGTGCTGCACTGTCAGAGGGTCAGTACTGAGCGACTGCTGCACTGTCAGAGGATCAGTACTGAGTGACTGCTGCACTGTCAGAGTGTCAGTACTGAGGGAGTGCTGCACTGTCAGAAGGACAGTACTGAGGGAGTGCTGCACTGTCAGAGGGTCAGTACTGAGCGACTGCTGCACTGTCAGAGGGTCAGTACTGAGGGAGTGCTGCACTGTCAGAGGGTCAGTGCTGAGGGAGTGCTGCACTGTCAGAGGATCAGTACTGAGTGACTGCTGCACTGTCAGAGGGTGAGTACTGAGGGAGTGCTGCACTGTCAGAGGGTCAGTACTGAGGGAGTTCTGCACTGTCAGAGGGTCAGTACTGAGCGACTGCTGCACTGTCAGAGGGTCAGTACTGAGGGAGTGCAGCACTGTCAGAGGGTCAGTACTGAGGGAGTGCTGCACTATCAGAGGGTCAGTACTGAGCGACTGCTGCACTGTCAGAGGGTCAGTACTGAGGGAGTGCTGCACTGTCAGAGGGTCAGTACTGAGGGAGTGCTGCACTGTAGAGGGTCAGTACTGAGGGAGTGCTGCACTGTCAGAGGGTCAGTACTGAGGGAGTGCTGCACTGTCAGAGGGTCAGTACTGAGCGACTGCTGCACTGTCAGAGTGTCAGTACGGGGGGAGTGCTGCACTGTCAGAGGGTCAGTGCTGAGGGAGTGCTGCATTGTCAGAGGGTCAGTACTGAGCAACTGCTGCATTGTCAGTGGGTCAGTACTGAGGGAGCGCTGCACTGTCAGAGGGTCAATACTGATGTCGTGCTGCATTGTCAGAGGGTCAGAACTGAGGGAGTGCTGCACTGTCAGAGGGTCAGTACGGAGGGAGTGCTGCAATGTCAGAGGGTCAGTGCTGAGTGAGTGCTGCACTGTCAGATGATCAGTACTGAGTGACTGCTGCACTGTCAGAGGGTGAGTACTGAGGGAGTGCTGCACTGTCAGAGGGTCAGTACTGAGGGAGTGCTGCACTATCAGAGGGTCAGTACTGAACGACTGCTGCACTGTCAGAGGGTCAGTACTGAGGGAGTGCTGCACTGTCAGAGGGTCAGTACTGAGGGAGTGCTGCACTGTCAGAGGGTCAGTACTGAGCGACTGCTGCACTGTCAGAGGGTCAGTACTGAGGGAGTGCTGCACAATCAGAGGGTCAGTACTGAGGGAGTGCTGCATTGTCAGAGGGTCAGTACTGAGCGACTGCTGGACTGTCAGAGGGTCAGTACGGGGGGAGTGCTGCACTATCAGAGGGTCAGTGCTGAGGGAGTGCTGCACTGTCAGAGGGTCAGTACTGAGGGAGTGCTGCACTGTCAGAGTGTCAGTACTGAGGGAGTGCTGCACTGTCAGAGGGCCAGTACTGAGCGAGTGCAGCATTGTCAGAGGGTCAGTACTGAGCGACTGCTGCACTGTCAGAGGGTCAGTACTGACGGACTGCTGCACTGTCAGAGGGTCAGTACTGAGCGTCTGCTGCACTGTCAGAGGGTCAGTGCTGAGGGAGTGCTGCACTGTCAGAGGGCCAATACTGAGGGAGTGCCGCATTGTCAGAGGGTCAGTATTGAGCGACTGCTGCACTGTCAGAGGGTCAGTACGGAGGGAGTTCTGCACTGTCAGAGGATCAGTACTGAGGGAATGCTGAATTGTCAGAGGGTCAGTACTGAGGGAGTGCTGCACTGTCAGAGGATCAGTACTGAGGGAATGCTGAATTGTCAGAGGGTCAGTACTGAGGGAGTGCTGCACTTTCAGAGGGTCAGTACGGAGGGAGTGCTGCACTGTCAGAGGGTCAGTACTGAGGGAGCGCTGCACTGTCAGAGGGTCAGTACTGAGCGACTGCTGCACTGTCTGAGAGTCAGTACTGAGGGAGTCCTGCACTGTCAGAGGGTCAGTACTGAGGGACTGCTGCACTGTCAGAGGATTAGTACTGAGGGAGTGCTGCACTGTCAGAGGATCAGTACTGAGGGAATGCTGAATTGTCAGAGGGTCAGTACTGAGGGAGTGCTGCACTGTCAGAGGGTCAGTACGGAGGGAGTGCTGCACTGTCAGAGGGTCAGTACTGAGGGAGCGCTGCACTGTCAGAGGGTCAGTACTGAGGGAGTGCTGCACTGTCTGAGAGTCAGTACTGAGGGAGTGCTGCACTGTCAGAGGGTCAGTACTGAGGGAGTGCTGCACTGTCAGAGGGTCCGTACTGAGCGACTGCTGCACATTCAGAGGGCCAGTACTGAGGGAGTGCAGCACTGTCAGAGGGTCAGTACTGAGCGACTGCTGCACTGTCAGAGGGTCAGTACTGAGCGACAGCTGCACCGTCAGAGGGTCAGTACTGAGTGACTGCTGCACTGTCAGAGGGTCAGCACTGAAGGAGTGCTGCACTGTCAGAGGGTCAGTACTGAGGGAGTGCGGCACTATCAGAGGGTCAGTACTGAACGACTGCTGCACTGTCAGAGGGTCAGTACTGAGGGAGTGCTGCACTGTCAGAGGGTCAGTACTGAGGGAGTGCTGCACTGTCAGAGGGTCAGTACTGAGCGACTGCTGCACTGTCAGAGGGTCAGTATGAGGGAGTGCTGCACTGTCAGAGGGTCAGTACTGAGGGAGTGCTGCATTGTCAGAGGGTCAGTACTGAGCGACTGCTGGACTGTCAGAGGGTCAGTACGGGGGGAGTGCTACACTATCAGAGGGTCAGTGCTGAGGGAGTGCTGCACTGTCTGAGAGTCAGTACTGAGGGAGTGCTGCACTGTCAGAGGGTCAGTACTGAGGGAGTGCTGCACTGTCAGAGGGTCCGTACTGAGCGACTGCTGCACATTCAGAGGGCCAGTACTGAGGGAGTGCAGCACTGTCAGAGGGTCAGTACTGAGCGACTGCTGCACTGTCAGAGGGTCAGTACTGAGCGACAGCTGCACTGTCAGAGGGTCAGTACTGAGGGACTGCTGCACCGTCAGAGGGTCAGTACTGAGTGACTGCTGCACTGTCAGAGGGTCAGCACTGAGGGAGTGCTGCACTGTCAGAGGGTCAGTACTGAGGGAGTGCGGCACTATCAGAGGGTCAGTACTGAACGACTGCTGCACTGTCAGAGGGTCAGTACTGAGGGAGTGCTGCACTGTCAGAGGGTCAGTACTGAGGGAGTGCTGCACTGTCAGAGGGTCAGTACTGAGCGACTGCTGCACTGTCAGAGGGTCAGTATGAGGGAGTGCTGCACTGTCAGAGGGTCAGTACTGAGGGAGTGCTGCATTGTCAGAGGGTCAGTACTGAGCGACTGCTGGACTGTCAGAGGGTCAGTACGGGGGGAGTGCTACACTATCAGAGGGTCAGTGCTGAGGGAGTGCTGCACTGTCAGAGGGTCAGTACTGAGCGACTGCTGCACTGTCAGAGGGTCAGTACTGAGGGAGTGCTACACTATCAGAGGGTCAGTGCTGAGGGAGTGCTGCACTGTCAGAGGGTCAGTACTGAGGGAGTGCTGCACTGTCAGAGGGTCAGTACTGAGGGAGTGCTGCACTGTCAGAGGGCCAGTACTGAGGGAGTGCAGCATTGTCAGAGGGTCAGTACTGAGCGACTGCTGCACTGTCAGAGGGTCAGTACTGACGGACTGCTGCACTGTCAGAGGGTCAGTACTGAGCGTCTGCTGCACTGTCAGAGGGTCAGTGCTGAGGGAGTGCTGCACTGTCAGAGGGCCAATACTGAGGGAGTGCCGCATTGTCAGAGGGTCAGTATTGAGCGACTGCTGCACTGTCAGAGGGTCAGTACGGAGGGAGTGCTGCACTGTCAGAGGGTCAGTACTGAGGGAGTGCTGCACGGTCAGAGGGTCAGTATTGAGCGACTGCTGCACTGTCAGAGGGTCAGTACGGAGGGACTCCTGCACCGTCAGAGGGTCAGTGCTGAGGGAGTGCTGCACTGTCAGAGGGTCAGTACTGAGCGACTGCTGCACTGTCAGAGGATCAGTACAGAGGGAGTGCTGCACTGTCAGAGGATCAGTACTGAGGGAATGCTGAATTGTCAGAGGGTCAGTACTGAGGGAGTGCTGCACTGTCAGAGGATCAGTACTGAGGGAATGCTGAATTGTCAGAGGGTCAGTACTGAGCGAGTGCTGCACTGTCAGAGGGTCAGTACGGAGGGAGTGCTGCACTGTCAGAGGGTCAGTACTGAGCGACTGCTGCACTGTCAGAGGATTAGCACTGAGGGAATGCTGAATTGTCAGAGGGTCAGTACTGAGGGAGTGCTGCACTGTCAGAGGGTCAGTACGGAGGGAGTGCTGCACTGTCAGAGGGTCAGTACTGAGGGAGCGCTGCACTGTCAGAGGGTCAGTACTGAGGGAGTGCTGCACTGTCTGAGAGTCAGTACTGAGGGAGTGCTGCACTGTCAGAGGGTCAGTACTGAGGGAGTGCTGCACTGTCAGAGGGTCCGTACTGAGCGACTGCTGCACATTCAGAGGGCCAGTACTGAGGGAGTGCTGCACTGTCAGAGGGTCAGTACTGAGCGACTGCTGCACTGTCAGAGGGTCAGTACTGAGCGACAGCTGCACTGTCAGAGGGTCAGTACTGAGGGACTGCTGCACCGTCAGAGGGTCAGTACTGAGTGGCTGCTGCACTGTCAGAGGGTCAGTACTGAGGGAGTGCTGCACTGTCAGAGGGTCAGTGCTGAGGGAGTGCTGCACTGTCAGAGGGTCAGTACTGAGCGACTGCTGCACTGTCAGAGAGTCAGTACTGAGGGAGTGCTGCACTGTCAGAGGGTCAGTACTGAGGGAGTGCTGCACTGTCAGAGGGTCAGTACTGAGGGAGTGCTGCACTATCAGAGGGTCAGTACTGAGCGACTGCTGCACTGTCAGAGGGTCAGTACTGAGGGAGTGCTGCACTGTCAGAGGGTCAGTACTGAGGGAGTGCTGCACTGTCAGAGGGTCAGTACTGAGGGAGTGCTGCACTGTCAGATGGTCAGTACTGAGGGAGTGCTGCATTGTCAGAGGGTCAGTACTGAGCGACTGCTGCACTGTCAGAGGGTCAGTACGGGGGGAGTGCTGCACTATCAGAGGGTCAGTGCTGAGGGAGTGCTGCATTGTCAGAGGGTCAGTACTGAGCAACTGCTGCACTGTCAGAGGGTCAGTACTGAGGGAGTGCTGCACTATCAGAGGGTCAGTACTGAGCGACTGCTGCACTGTCAGAGGGTCAGTACTGAGGGAGTGCTGCACTGTCAGAGGGTCAGTACTGAGCGACTGCTGCACTGTCAGAGGGTCAGTGCTGAGGGAGTGCTGCATTGTCAGTGGGTCAGTACTGAGGAGCGCTGCACTGTCAGAGGGTCAATACTGATGTAGTGCTGCATTGTCAGAGGGTCAGTACTGAGGGAGTGCTGCACTGTCAGAGGGTCAGTACGGAGGGAGTTCTGCACTGTCAGAGGGTCAGTGCTGAGGGAGTGCTGCACTGTCAGAGGATCAGTACTGAGTGACTGCTGCACTGTCAGAGGGTGAGTACTGAGGGAGTGTTGCACTGTCAGAGGGTCGGTATTGAGGGAGTGCTGCACTGTCAGAGGGTCAGTACTGAGCGACTGCTGCACTGTCAGAGGGTCAGCACTGAGGGAGTGCTGCACTGTCAGAGGGTCAGTACTGAGGGAGTGCTGCACTATCAGAGGGTCAGTACTGAGCGACTGCTGCACTGTCAGAGGGTCAGTACTGAGGGAGTGCTGCACTGTCAGATGGTCAGTACTGAGGGAGTGCTGCACTGTCAGAGGGTCAGTACTGAGCGAGTGCTGCACTGTCAGAGGGTCAGTACTGAGCGACTGCTGCACTGTCAGAGGGTCAGTACGGGGGGAGTGCTGCACTATCAGATGGTCAGTGCTGAGGGAATGCTGCATTGTCAGAGGGTCAGTACTGAGCAACTGCTGCACTGTCAGAAGGTCAGTGCTGAGGGAGTGCTGCATTGTCAGTGTGTCAGTACTGAGGGAGCGCTGCACTGTCAGAGGGTCAATACTGATGTAGTGCTGCATTGTCAGAGTGTCAGTACTGAGGGAGTGCTGCACCGTCAGAGGGTCAGTACGGAGGGAGTGCTGCGCTGTCAGAGGGTCAATACTGATGTAGTGCTGCATTTTCAGAGGGTCAGTACTGAGGGAGTGCTGCACTGTCAGAGGGTCAGTGCTGAGGGAGTGCTGCACTGTCAGAGGGTCTGTACTGAGTAACTGCTGCACTGTCAGAGGGTCAGTGCTGATGGACTGCTGCATTGTCAGAGGGTCAGTACTGAGGGAGTGCTGCATTGTCAGAGGGTCAGTACTGAGGGATTGCTGCACTGTCAGAGGGTCAGTACTGAGCGACTGCTGCACTGTCAGAGGGTCCGTACTGTGCGAGTGCTGCACTGTCAGAGTGTCAGTACTGAGGGACTGCTGCACTATCAGAAGGTCAGCACTGAGGGACTGCTCCACTGTCAGAGGGTCAGTACTGAGGGAGTGCTGCACTGTCAGAAGGTCAGTACTGAAGGAGTGCTGCACTGACAGAGGGTCAGTACTGAGCGACTGCTGCTCTGTCAGAGGGTCAGTACTGAGGGAGTGCTGCATTGTCAGAGGGTCAGTACTGAGGGAGTGCTGCACTGTCTGAGGGTCAGTACTGAGGGAGTGCTGCACTGTCAGAGGGTCAGTGTTGAGGGAGTGCTGCACTGTCAGCGGGTTAATGCCGTTAATGCCGACGTGTATCCCGTGGGCGCCGCTATCTTGCTTGCCTCAGGATACGTGCGACCCCTGGGCGCCCCCATCTTCCCCTCATCTGGCCTCGGGCGGCCCGTGGGCACCGCAATCTTCAACGCCGCCCGCCACGTGAGCCCCGTGGGGCTTCCCCGCCACAGGACCCCTGCACGTCGGGCACCTCATCGGGCCGCTCATCGCCTGCAACCGCCACCGACCAGCCAGGGGCCTTCCAACACCAGCTACAGCTCGCCTCCATCACGCTCGACCTCAACCTCACAACCTCGCAACCGCGTCGACGTCGGTAAAGGTCGATGGGTAAAAGACATCATGCCTTCTTGACTCCGGAAGCACAGAGAGCTTCATCCACCCCGATACGGTAAGGCGCTGCTACCTCGTGGTACACCCCATTAACCAGAGAATCTCCTCGGCCTCCGGATCCCACTCCGTGGAGATCCAGGGGTACTGCACCGCCACCCTCACCATCCAGGGCGTAGAGTTCAGAAACTTCCGGCTCTATGTCCTCCCCAACCTCTGCGCTGCCTTGCTACTCGGCCTGGACTTCCAGTGCAACCTCCAAAGTCTACCCTGAAATTCGGCGGGCCCCTACCACCCCTTACTGTATACGGTCTCACGACCCTTCCGGTCGACCCGCCTTCTCTGTTTGCAAACCTCACCCCGGATTGCAAACCTGTCGCCACCAGGAACAGACGGTACAGCGCCCAGGACAGGACCTTCATCAGGTCTGAAGTCCAGCGGCTGCTACGGGAAGGCATCATCGAGGCCAGCAACAGCCCCTGGAGAGCCCAAGTGGTAGTGGTGAAAACAGGGGAGAAAAACAGGATGGTCGTTGACTTACAGTCAGACCATCAATCGGTACACTCAGCTCGACGCGTACCCCCTCCCACGCATATCTGATATGGTCAAGCAGATTGCACAGTACCGGGTCTTCTCGACAGTGGACCTGAAATCTGCCTACCACCAGCTCTCCATTCGCAAGGCGGACCGCCCGTACACCGCGTTTGAAGCGGACGGCCGCCTTTACCACTTCCTTAGGGTTCCCTTCGGCATCACTAATGGGGCCTCGGTCTTCCAACAGGAGATGGACTGAATGGTTGACCGGTACGGACTGCAGGCCACTTTCCCGTACCTGGATAGCGTCACCATCTGCGGCCACAACCTGCAGGACCACGACGCTAACCTTTCCAAATTCCCCCACACCGCCAAACTCCTCAACCTAACGTACAACAAGGAGAAGTGCGTGTTCAGCACCAACCGCTCAGCCATCCTCGGCTATGTGGTGCAAAATGGAGTTCTGGGGCCCGACCCCAATCGCATGCGCCCCCTCATGGAACTCCCTCTCCCCCACTGCCCCAAGACCCTCATACGATGCCTGGGGTTCTTCTCATACTACGCCCAGTGGGTCCCTAACTATGCGGACAAGGCCCACCCACTCATTCACTCCACCGTTTTCCCACTGACGGCCGAGTCTCACCAGGCTTTCAACCGTATCAAGGCCGACATCGCCAAGGCCGTGATGCACGCAGTCGACGAGACGCTCCCCTTCCAAGTCGAGAGCGATGTATCAGACATCGCTCTAACCGCCACCCTCAACCAGGCAGGCAGGCCCGTGGCATGCTTTTCACGCACCCTCCATGCCTCTGAAATTCGGCACTCCTCCGTCGAGAAGGAGGCCCAAGCCATCGTAGAAGCTGTGCGGCATTGGAGGCATTACCTGGCCGGCAGGAGATTCACTCTCCTCACTGACCAACGGTCGGTTGCCTTCATGTTTGTAGCTCACAAAGACTCACGAGAGACGAATAGAGATGAAGTCGATGAGGCTTTATTAAGCGTGACTTGTTCCCCGCAGTTCAGTCGCAGACTGGCCTGCGGGGGAGAACTCCTGGTTCTTATACTCCGCCTTCAGGGCGGAGCTAGAGGTCAACAGCCAACCAGGACCCAGGATCTGTCAGCCAATGACATCGCGGCTTCACAGTCCCACATGACCCCTAATGCATACTACCACAATGTTCAATAACCCACAGCGGGGCAAGATCAAAAATGATAAAATCTTGAGGTGGAGTATTGAGCTGTCCACCTACAATTATGAGATTTTGTATCGCCCCGGCAAGCTCAACGAGCCCCCACTATGCCCTATCCCGAGGTACATGTGCCAGCGCACAAGTGGACCGACTCCGGACCCTACACGACTGTGGTGAATGTATTATATCAATAATCCACCGTTGTATCTTTGCAATGCTGTTGCCCTTGTATTTGTATCTGTGTTATGCTGTTGCCCTTGTGGGCTCCACCTATGGGCCATTGTATGGCATCATCCATAAGGGAAAATGTTGGGGCATGTATTGCTCCTCCCTTGAAGGGAGGTATAAAGAGCAGTCGGCCTGTAGGCGGCTCTCTGTGTTAGATCAGTCGCAGGCAGGCACTGTTCTAAGTTGATTAAAGCCACAGTTTATTTCTACTCTTGTCTCAAGTGAATTGATGGTCGCATTAATTTAATCAACTACAACGCAACTATGGAATAGGCCCTCAAACCTAACCGACTGGAACTCGATCCGCAGGCTGCGAAGACGAAATAAATTTTTTCTCACTGGCCCCGCTGTTTCAAGGCCTATCTCGCCGCCTCCTCCTCGCCTTCTGTCACCGACAAACAGAAGCTGAGCCTCCTCCACGCACGCATGAGCCATCGAATCTCTGGTCAACTCGAGGAGGCTTCCTCCTACGCAGACGCCCTCGCGATGCTCGAACGCCTCTATGTACGGCCCGTGAACGAGGTATACGCGCGACACATTCTCACCACTCGTCGCCAGCGCCCCGAGGAATCGCTAGAAGACTACCTACGTGACCTCAAAGTCCTCACACGCAGCTGCAACTACCAGGCTGTTACGGCCACTCAACATATGGACCTCGCCGTCCGAACCGTCTACGTGGCGGGTGTCCGGTCCGACTACGTGCGACAGTGCCTACTCGATAAAGAGGCCCTAGCCCTGATCAGACGGTAAAGTTAGCCTCCTCTCTGGAAGTAGCGTTCCAAAGCCTTATCGTGTTCCCGTCTGACCACACGACCCCCTCCCTCGTGGACCCCCCACCACAGACTACCCCAGGCCTGTGCCGCGCGGCTGCCCGCCCATCATGGGGGCTATCCTACTATTTCTGCGGCCAGACCCAACACCCCCGGCAGCGCTGCCCGGCCCGTAACGCGAACTGCAGCAGCTGCGGGAGAAAAGGACATTTCGCCAAAGTCTGCCTGGCCAGGTCTAAGAACTCCAACTCACAGGCCCGATCCTCAGACTCACAGGTCCGCAGATCCCGCAATGTGGCAACGTGTCTGCCGACTCCACCCCCTGTAGACGCATCATCAGCCTCGTGCTATCCGTGGGGGCAGCAATCTTCCAGCCCACACAGCACGTGCGACTCACAGGGCCATCACCTTGGCTATCCTCCCCCCCGCGGCCGGCCACGTGCGATCCATGGGGGCCGCCATCTCGGACGCCATCTTCCTCACCGCCCGACACACTCGACCAACGGGGGCCGCCATCTTGGCCGCCATCTGCTACGCCGCTCGACACATGCGACCAACAAGGGCAGCTATCGTGGAACCGCCCCAGTGCCTCCGACCACGCCGGCTACCTGCAACTCAGCGCGGTCACTCTGGACCAGTCGCGACCCAAACACCTCCGGAGTTCCATGATGACCGTTCGGGTAAACGGGCACGAAACGCCTTGCCTCTTTGACTCCGGGAGCACAGAGAGCTTCATTCAGCCAGACATGGTAAGACGCTGCTCGCTCCCAATTTTCCCGGCGTACCAAACCGTCTCTCTCGCCTCTGGGTCGCATTCGGTACAAATCCGAGGGTGCACTACCGCAACCCTAGCAATACAGGGCGCCGAGTACGCCAATTTTAAATTATACGTACTCCCAGACCTCTGCGCTCCTCTCCTATTGGGACTAGATTTCCAATGCAACCTCAGGAGCCTAACCCTGAAATTCAGGGGGCCCCTACCCCCACTCACCGTATGTAGCCTCGCGACCCGAAAGGTCGACCCTGCCCCACTCTTTGCAAACCTCACCGCCGACCAGTCGCCGCCAGAACCAGGCGGTATAGCAAACAGGACAGGACTTTCATCAGGTCCGAGGTCCAGCGACTCTTACGGGAGGGAATCATCGAGACCAGCAATAGCCCCTGGAGAGCTCAGGTGGTGCTCGTCAAGACCGGGGAAAAGAACCGGATGGTTGTAGATTACAGCCAAACCATAAACCGGTACACGCAACTCGATGTGTACCCCCTTCCCCGGATTGCAGACATGGTTAACCAGATCGCACACTACCAGGTGTTCTCCACGGTGGATCTGAAGTCTGCGTACCACCAGCTCCCAATCCGCCCGGAAGACCGCCACTACACGGCTTTTGAGGCAGACGGCCGCCTTTTCCACTTCCTCCGGGTCCCCTTTGGCGTCACAAACTGGGTTTTGGTGTTCCAAAGAACAATGGACTGAATGGTGGACCAGTACGGGCTGCGGGCCACATTTCCGCACTTGGACAATGTCACCATCTGCGGCCATGATCAGCAGGACCACGATGCCAACCTCCACAGATTTCTCCAAACCACCCAAGCCCTTAACCTCACTTACAACGAGGAGAAATGCGTTTCCCGCACATGAGACTAGCCATCCTCGGCTACGTTGTGGAAAACGGGGTTCTAGGACCCGACCCCGACCGCATGCGCCCCCTCCTGCAACTCCCCCTCCCTCACTGCCCCAAGGCCCTGAAGAGGTGCCTCGGGTTCTTTTCATATTATGCCCAGTGGATTCCCAACTATGCGGACAAAGCCCGCCCACTAATCAAGGCCACCATCTTCCCACTGGCGGCTGAGGCCCGCCAGGCCTTCAGCTGCATCAAGGGGGACATCGCCAAAGCCGTGATGCGCGCGGTGGACGAGTCCGTCCCCTTCCAGGTGGAGAGCGACGCATCAGAGGTCGCCCTCGCCGCTACCCTCAATCAAGCAGGCAGACCGGTAGCGTTTTTTTCACGCACCCTCACCACCTCCGAAATTCGGCACTCCTCAGTCGAAAATGAGGCCCAAGCCATCGTGGAAGCTGTACGGCACTGGAGGCACTACCTCGCTGGTAGGTCAGCGACCAACGATCGGTAGCCTTCATGCTCGATAATACGCAGCGGGGCAAAATCAAGAACAATAAGATCTTGAGGTGGAGAATCGAGCTCTCCACCTATAATTACGATATAGTATATCGTCCTGGGAAGCTGAACAAGCCCCCAGATGCCCTGTCCCGCGGCACATGCGCCAGCGCGCAAGATGACCGACTACGGGCTATCCACGATGACCTCTGCCACCCAGGGGTCACCCGGCTTATCCACTACATCAAGGCCCGCAACCTGCCCTACTCCACCGAGGAGGTCAGAGCCATGACCAGGGACTGCCAGATCTGTGCGGAGTGTAAACCGCACTTCTATCAGCCAGGTAAGGCCCACCTGGTGAAGGCATCCCAGCCCTTTGACCGTGTTGTACCCTCAATAACGACGCTAGAGAGTAAAACGGTAAAGAAGGCTTTAATAAGCTAAGAACTAGCCGCCTCAGTATCAATTTCAAAGATCCCCTCCCCTCCAATAACCGCAATACATATTTGCTCAATATTATTGATGAGTTCTCCCACTTCCCCTTTGCAATCCCTTGCCCCGACATGACCACGTCCACCGTCATTAAAGCCCTACATAGTGTCTTCACCCTGTTTGGTTTCCCCAGTTATGTCCACAGTGACCGGGGCTCGTCGTTCATGAGCGACGAACTGTGTCAGTACCTGCTCAGTAAGGGCATCGCCTTGAGCAGGACTACCAGCTGTAACCCCCGGGGAAACGGGCAGGTGGAGAGGGAGAACACGAGGGTCTGGCAGACCGTCCTACTGACCCTGCAGTCTAGGAATCTCCCAGTTTCTCACTGGCAGGAGGTCCTCCCCGATGCGCTCCGCTCTATTAGGTCCCTACTTTGCGCGGCCACAAACGAGACCGCTTGTTTGTTTTCCCTAGGGGAGCTACCTCAGGGGCCTCACTTCCGTCCTGGCTGAAGACACCGGGGCCCGTCCTACTCAGAAAACACGTCAGGAGCCATAAGTCCGACCCTCTGGTAGAGAGGGTCCAGCTCCTACACTCAAACCCTCAGTACGCTTATATCAAACACCCCGATGGCCGACAGAATACGGTCTCCCTCCGGGACCTGGCGCCCGCCGGTTTCACCACCACCACCACTCCACCTTATCCCGCCCAACCTACCATGACCAGCGCCCCGCCCCTATATGGCTCCCGCGCTCCCTCCCGCCCGCCATCCCCCCTTCACCGATCCACAGGAATGAAGCTCCAGAAGAGATGCTCCCGGAGTCCACGTCTGTACCCGCACCGGCGCCCTCACTACCGATGCCAGCACGGATGAGCTCAACACCCGGGCAGAGCTTCGGCGATCACAGCGCACAATCCGTGCGCCGGACCGGCTGAACTTATGAACCCGTCACCACCGCCGGACTTCATTTTTTAACAGGGGGTGAATGTGATGAATGTATTATACCAATAATCCACCATTGTATCTGTACTATGCTGTTGCCCTCGTATTTGTATCTGTGCCATGCTGTACTGTTGCCCTTGTGGGCTCCACCTATGGGCCATTGTATGCATTATCCATAAGGGAACATGTTGGGGCCTGTATGGGCTCCGCCCATGACTCCTCCCCTTGAAGGGAGGTAGAAAGAGCAGACACCCTATAGGCGGTTCTCAGGGTTAGATCAGTCGCAGGCAGGCACTGTTCTAGTTGATTAAAGCCACAGTTTATTTCTACTCTTGTCTCGAGTGAATTGATGGTCGCATCAACGACGCTCTCTGTCACCCAGGGGTCACCCGGTTCTTTCACTTCATTAAGGCGCGCAATCTGCCCTACTCCATTGAGGAGGTCAGGGCGGTCACCAGAGACTGCCAGGTCTGCGATGAGTGCAAAGCGCACTTCTACCGGCCAGACAGAGTACACCTAGTGAAGGCCTCCCACCCCTTTGAACGCCTCAGCGTGGATTTCAAAGGGCCCCTCCACTCCACCGACCGAAACACATATTTCCTTAACGTGGTCGACGAATACTCCAGATTCCCCTTCGCCGTCCCATGCCACGATATGATGTCTGCCACAGTCATCAAAGCACTCAACACCATCTTCGCCCTGTTCGGTTTCCCCGCCTACATCCACATCGACCGGGGATCCTCATTTATGAGCGATGAACTGCGCCAGTACCTGCTCAGCATCGCCTCGAGCAGGACGACCTACTACAAACCCCGGGGAAACGGGCAGGTGGAGCACGAGAATGGGATGGTCTGGAAGGCCATCCAGCTGGCCCTACGGTCCAAGAATCTCCCGGTCTCCCGCTAGCAGGAGGTCCTGCCCGACGCCCTTCACTCCATTCGGTCGCAACTTTGCACTGTGACTAATGCAACCCCCCATGAACGTCTCCTTGCCTTCCCCAGGAAGTCCACCTCCGGGGTTTCGCTCCCAACGTGGCTGGCAGCTCCTGGACCTGTCCTCCTCCACAAACACGTGCGGCTCCACAAGGCGGACCCGTTGGTCGAGAGGGTACAGCTACTCCATGTTAACCCGCAGAATGCCTACGCAGCGTACCCCGACGGCCGCCAAGACACAGTCTCCCTCAGGGACCTGGCACCAGCTGGGTCCCCCCCCCCTCCTCTGCCCCGGTGCCATCCTTCCACCCCCAGAGCACCTCACCACAGCCGCCGCTCCAGGACGATCCGTCCTCCCCTTGGTCCCACCCGGGGATGAAGATGAGGTCTACACGCTCCCGGAGTCACCGGCGACCGAACCGACGCCTGCATCGCCACCGGGACTGCGGCGCTCACAACGGAGGATCAAGGCACCCGATCGTCTTAATTTGTGGACATTCCCCAAAATGTTAACCTATGCATGTAAATAGTCTTCCACCATCCCCGCTGGACTCTTTTTTAACAGGGGGTGAATGTGGTAGTCACCACTGTTGTATATATCACATATGAGATGTAATACGGTAAGGCTCCTGTACTACAGGTATGGGGTTAGATCTCTGCCTGCTGGCTCCGCCCAGTAGTCGGAGTATAAACGTGTGTGCTCACCGAGCTGCAGCCGTTTTGGCAGCAGCTGCAGAAGGCCACACATCTCTGCGTAATCAAGCCTCGATTACACTCTACTCTCGTCTCGTCGTAATTGATAGTGCATCACTCTCTTCCTGCCTTCTTCATTCTCTGTGTCTCCTGTTTCCCCTTCTCTCATTTTCTCAGTCTCTCTCTGTCTCTCACTCTCTGTCTCTCTCTTGCACACTCACTTTTTCGCTGTCTCTTGCTCTCTTTGTCTCTCCTTCTCTGTCTCTCTCTCTCTCTCGCTCACCCTCCCTCTGTTTCCCTTTCTCTCACACTCCCTGCCTCTCATTATGTCTCTCTCTCGCTTACCATCTCTACCTCTCTCGCTCACTCACTCTCTGTTTCTCTCTCTTGTTGTTGCACCTTGTTACAATCTCTCCCAGTTACACTTTAATTTCAAACACATTTCCCTGTCTCTTTAGTTCTGATGAAGAACCCAATGGACTTGAAACATTAACCCAGTTCTCTCCCCCTACGAGTGTTGCCGTAACAGGAAGGTACTTCAGTTATACAGGGCATTGATGAGCCCACATCTCAAACGCTGTGTGCGGTTTCGGTCTCCTTATTTCAGTAAGAATGTAAATATATTGGAAGCGTTTCAGAGGAGGTTTACCAGGTCTATACCTGGAATGCAGGTTGCTTTATGAGGATAAGTTGGACAGATTGGGTTTGTTTCCACTTGAGTGTAGAAAAGGGAGGGGATGAAGATGGTTCAAAAAATATATATTTTCCAAGTATTGCCAAAAACGCACAGTCAAAAACATTTAAATATGATACAAGCAATTTGTCATTTTTGTTTTAACAAACTAAAAATAACCTCAAAACTCCCTAGCCCCCTGGCCCAACCCCCTCACCCCCCCCCCCCCCCCCCACTGCACCCCATCTTCTCTTCCCTACCCTCTCAAGTTGTTGGCCATGAACAGATCCTTGAAGCAGGCGATGAGCGGATTCCACCTGAAGTAAATCCCTTCCTCCAACCCTCTGGTGGCATACTTAATCTTTTCCAATCTCAGAAACTCTGCCAAGTCTCCCAACCATGCCCAGGCTACAGGTGGTGCTGATGACCTCCATCCAAGCAGGACCCGTCTCCGGGCTATCAGAGAGGCGAAGGCCAAGACATCAGCCTTCCAGCCCTCAAGAACCTCCGCCGGGTCCAATACTCCAAAGATCGCCACCAATGGGCGCTGCTACAGTCTGACCACCACGAGAACCAACTTAGGGCAGGACCAAAACATGTGTGAGTAGTTCGCCGGCCCTCTCAAACACGCTCACACCTGTTCTCTAGTCGGGGGTAGACCCCCCTCATGCTCATTCTAGCCAAGTGCGCCCTCTAGATTTTGTTAAACTGTATCAGGCTCAGCTTGGCATGAGAAGAGGTAGAATTCATCCTGTGCAAATTCTCACTCCATACCCCACCTCAAGCCCCAGCCCTTCTTCCCACTTCCCCCTTACTTCCTCTGATGGAGCCTTCCCTGTCTTCAAGCAACCACCCATGTATATCGGATGTCTTCCCTTCCCCATCTCCTCCACAGCTATCATCCTGCCCATCAGTGTAGGCCCCTCACCGGCAGATACCTAAACGTACTCCCCCCTCGGGTTGAAATTTCTCCATCATCTCCTCCAGCCCCGTGAACCTACCTCCACAAACAGACCCCTGAACCTCTCAGCCCCCTCCCTCTTCCAAATCTTCTACATTTCATCCATCCCCGACGATGCAAGCCCAAGGTTCCCGCGGATTAGTGACAATAATGACATTGCTCCCAATTTAAATGGCTGCCGAAACTGATTCCAGATTCTTCGAGGTGCCACCGCTACCAGGCTCACCGTGAATCTGGCCGGAGAGAGCGGAAGAACGGCCGTAGCCAATGCTCACAGACATCTACACAGGAGGCCTCCTCCATCTGCCCCCACCCCGACCCCAGCTCCTGAAACTACCCTCGCACTCTCTCGATGTTCGCTGCCAGTAATAGAACATTAGATTTGGTAACACTGGTGGCACTGTGGTTCAGTGGAGTTTACACGTTTTCCCCGTGCGTCTTACCCCCGCAGGGTAGGCCAAGCTAAATCGCCCCTTAATTAGAAAACAAAAAGAATTGGGGACACTAAATTTAAAATAAACACCAGCCCTTCCGAACGCCGTCCCCTCTGCAGGAAGGCTGCTCGAATCCTGGGAGTCTTACCCACCCACACAAACACCGAGATTAACGATAAAAGATTTGGGAAGGAAGATCGGGAGAGACTGGAACACAAATAAGAACCTCGGCAGAATGTTCACTTTGATCGTCTGCACTCGACCCGCCAGAGTGGGAGGGCATCCCACCTCTTCAAGTCCCCCTTCATCCCTCCCACCAGACTGGCCAAGTTCAGCGTGTGTGACAGGGCCGTGTCACTCGCCGCCTGAATCCCTAAATATCTAAAGTTTGTCTTGGCCAGCTTGAAAGGCAGCCTCTCCAACTCTGCCCCACTTCCCAAGGGATTCGCCGGGAAAATCTCGGGCGGGATTCTCCGACCCCACGCCAGGTCGGAGAATTGCCGGGGGGTGCGGCGTGAATCACGCCCCGCCGGCTGCCGAATTCTCCGGTGCCGGGGATTTGTCGGGGAGGGGAATCGCGCTGCGCTGGTCGACCGCCCCCCACCCCTGGCGATTCTCCAGCCCGCGATGGGCCGAGTGGCCGCCTGTTTTCGGCTGGTCCCGCCGGCGTAAATTACAACAGGTACTTACCGGCGGGATCTGGCTCCGCGGGTGGCCTCCGCGGTCCTCGGGGGGGGCATGGGGGGGTCTGGCCCCGGTAGGTGCCCCCACGGTGGCCTGGCCCACGATCGGAGCCAACCGATCCGCGGGTGGGCCTGTGCCGTGGGGGCACTCTATTCCTCCACGTCGGCCGCTGTAACAGTCCGCAATGACCGACGCGGAGATGAATCCCCTGCGCAAGCGCTGGGATAACGCCAGCACACGCTGGCACTCCCGCGCATGCGCCAACTCGCGCCGGCCGGCGGAGGTCCTTCGGCGGCGGTTGGCGTGGCCCCAAGCACCTTGCGCGCTGGCTGGCGAGGCGCAAACCACTCCGGCGCCGGCCTAGCCCCTGAGGGTGCGGAGGATTCCGCACCTTCGGGGCAGCCCGACGCCGGACTGGTTCACGCCACTCCTTCTCGCCGGAGTTGCCCGCCTCGCCGGTTCGCGGAGAATCCCGCCCCTCATTCTGGCTCACATTCAGCTTGTATCCCGAGAAGGATCCGAACTTCCTCAGCTGCTCCATTATCCTTCCCACATGAGAGAGAGGATCTGAAACGTGCAACAGATCGTCCGCATACAGGGACACCCTATGCTCCTTGCCCCCCTTCTGAATACCTCTCCACCCACCCGATTGCCAAAGGCTCGATCGCCAGCGCAAACAACAACAAGGACAATGGGCATCCCTGCCTTGTGCCCCAATATAACCAGAAATACCCTGAGCTCACTGCGTTGCCCGGACATTCGCCAGGGGGGCACTCTAGGCCTAAGTATTGAGCCAGTTTTTACGCGGGGTTCCTCCCTCGTAGTTATGGCTTAGCTTAATACACAGCTCAGCAGACACATCAACCTGGTTAAGATGGCTTTATTATTCCAAGCTTGGTTCATGTCCATGGGAGAAAGATCTGGATAAATGCCACGATCAATCTGGCTGACACTGATACAAACACACCAATTAGAGGATTTCCCCAAAATCAATAGCCCACTCCAGTTGGACTTGATCCAATCCTTGGAGCCGTCACTTCTATATTAGCCAGTAAAATTTACTTTAAGCAAAATTATGACTTGTGATCAGCTCATGATTTAACCCTATCCTGTCACCTGTTGTTTATCAGGATATTGTGTCCATTCTAAAGTTGCTTTTCTGACATTACCATCATACGTGTCACAGTCAGTTCCTGTCCACCTCATTGCTCATCCAGGGGCAGGATGCCAAAGTTGGTTTCCACTTCACACCATGGATTGTTGGAGACAGGATATTGGGGGCACTGATAAGAACTGTTTACTGAGTTGACCGTGTAATTTGCTGACCACACAATCCTGTTTTTCTCAAAAACATGGGCAAGTTAGCTAGCTTAAATCCCATCATGCATTGTGGCTACTGTTGTAGCAAGGGTTTAAATGCTTATTACTGCTATGTCCTAAAACACATGTTTAATATTTAATAATGATTACTGGGTATACTTTCTGTGATTAATCTCAATCCTTAATAAACTAACCTATGTAGAACTATTCTAGTATTATCCTTGCTGTTCAGTTTTAAGAGGTCTCATCTCTGGACACCCCTCCAGGCACCATGCAACAACTTCACCCAGGAGATAAGTGTTCGCCCAAACCCAAATTGTCCCAAGACCTCAAAGGGGTACCTCCACTCCACCCGATCTAAAGCCTTCTCTGCATCCATGGAGATGATTACTTCAGGCACTTACGTCCCAGAGGGCAACAGGACCAGAGTCAACAGTCTCCGGATATTGGCTGACAACTGTCAACCCTTGACAAACCCTGTCTGGTCCTCAGATACCACCTCTGGCAAGCACCCCTCCAGACGCTTCGCCAGAACCTTAGCTAATATCTTTGCATTGGCAATCAAGAATGAAATAGGTCTGTAAGTGCCATGGGATCCTTGTCCTTTTTTCGGGATCAGACAGATCGACGCCTGTGCCCACGTGGCCTGCAGCACCACTTTGACAAAGAATTATTGAACATCCCAATAAATGTGGCGCCAGTAGTCCGCAAATTGTTTCCAAAATTCCACCAGGAAACCATCCGGTCCCGGTGCCTTCCCCAACTGCATGGAACTAATACATTCCATAACCTCCACCAATGCCAACGGCGCCTCCAACCCCTGCCCCTTTGCCCTCTCCACCACTAGGAAGTCCAGCCCTTCCAAAAACTGCTCCATCCCCGAGCCCTCCTCCGGAGGCTCAGATTTATACAGCCCCCGGGAGAAAGCCTCAAAAGCTCTATTAATCTTATCCGGAGAAGTAACCAGCCCTCCCCTCGTCCTTAACCTGGGCTATCTCCCATGCGGCCGCCTGCCACCTTGGCTGGTGAGCTAGCAGATGGTTCACCTTATCACCATGTTCAGAAAATGCCCCTCGCGAGCGGCGAAGCTGGTTCACTGCCTTCCTCGTCGATACAAGCTCAACTTTCATTTGTTACTCTTCCTCTCCACTAACAGCTCCGTTATCGAGGCCGTGGTGTACTGCCAGTTCACCCCAGAAATCAGTCAACCAACTGTTGTGTTTGGTCCTTTGTACTTCACGAAGGAACTCACCAAACACTGTGACTTGTCCAAAACAGAAGTTTTTATTGAGTCTTGTGTGATAAGACAGCAACCTGATACAGAAAACGTTATCATGGAGTCTGCTAATTACTCCTCGGGATCTTGCACCTAGCACTGACCATTCACATGTACGTCTTATTACCCTCGCAATTATATCGGAGTCACAGCTCACATGACCTTGGTGTAGAGACCGCACAGTGTGTCTGTACCACCACCTGCTGGTTGGAGGTCGCAGACCTTCCAAGTATGATAAAGCCCATAGGCATATCACCACACTTTCAACCCTTCCAACCTTGCCCCTGTGGGCCCGGTATGAGATTACCTCCCCTCTGATCACCACCTTCAACCTCCCCAAAACCTCCCCATTCAGATTAAAACCTACGTAGTTTCTTCTACAAAACACCTTGTCTGCAAGGAGCACTGAGTCTAACCTCCACGGGAGGTGGGGGGCTACTGGGCTCGGTCAGTCTCCGGCCTCAAAAACGCATAGTGCGATGCATGGTCCGATATTATGACCGCCGAGTACCCAGCCTCCACCACCCCCGGGAGCTACGATTTCCACACCACAAAAAAGAATATTTGGGAGTAGACCAGGTGCATGGGGAAAAGGAGGAGATCTCCCTCAACCTCGGGTGAATAAACCTCCACGGATCTACCTCCCCCATCTGCTCCATGAACACTGCGAGCTTGTTCGCCATCCCGATGTTACAAAAGACTTGGGACTTGACCTGTCCACCCTCAGACCCAATACACAATTAAAATCTCCCTCCATGATCAACTGATGCAAGTCCAGGTTGGAGATCGCCGGTAACACCTTCAAAGAATCCCTAGAGAGCAGAAGGAGGCCATTCGGCCCATCACATCTGCACCGACCCTTCAAACGAACACTCTGCCCATTTACAAGTATCCAGCCCTACCTAACCCCGGAATCCCGTGCCCCAACCTGCACACTGCTGGACATTAAGGGACAATTTAGCATGGCCAGTCCACCTAACCCGCACATCTTTGGACTGTGGGAGCAAACCAGAGCACCCGGAGGAAACCCACGCAGACACGGGGTGAACGAATCAGAGAATCCTGCTCACAGCGGATGGCGTGTCTCCAAGAAACAGGTGGCTGTGAGGGGAAAGAATCCAGGCCAATAACTGTCCGTGTCTCTCTCCACAGATGCTGCCAGAACTGCTGTGTTTATCCTGGGTATTCAATTTATGAATTGATTTATGTATTTATTGATAGACAGATTGATATACTGATTGATTCATTCAATGACCTTCAATTTCCTGAAGTGCTGGAAGGAGTTGGCTGAGCACGCAGTGAAATGAGTTAGGAACGAATGTCCACAAGCCCGGGGCTCCGATCGGACGGTTTGAGGGAAGGGCTAGCCAATGATCAAGTGGCGGTGAATCTGCGGGGCGGATGTGGAATCGGTCAGGCAGAAGGGGGCGGAAGTGCGCGCCAGTCAATAGGCTCCGCCGAGCGATATCCAGCCAGAAGCTGGGGGGGAAAGGAAGATGGCGATGCGGCTGTTGGTGGCGGTCAAGCGGGTGATCGACTATGCGGTGAAGGTGAGAGGCTCCCATCCCGGGGGAAGAAAGGGTCTTGTGACACCCCCCCACCCAGGGGCTTTCTAACCCCATTTGACCCTTTGGGGCTCCCCCCAGTCCAGTGACCTGATCCAAACGAATCTCAGAACGGACTCTCCAACAATGCATCACTCCCTCAGTACTGCCCCTCTGACAGTGCAGCACTCCCTCAGTACTGACTCGCTGACAGTGCAGCACTCCCTCAGTACTGCCCCTCTGACAGTGCAGCACTCCCTCAGTACTGCCCCTCTGACACTGCAGCACTCCCTCAGCACTGCCCCTCTGACACTGCAGCACTCCCTCAGCACTGCCCCTCTGACACTGCAGCACTCCCTCAGCACTGCCCCTCTGACACTGCAGCACTCCCTCAGCACTGACCCTCTGACAGTGCAGCACTCCCACTGCACTGCCCCTCTGACAGTGCAGCACTCCCTCAGCACTGCCCCTCTGACAGTGCAGCACTCCCTCAGCACTGCCCCTCTGACACTGCAGCACTCCCTCAGCACTGCCCCTCTGACAGTGCAGCACTCCCTCAGTACTGACCCTCTGACAGTGCAGCACTCCCTCAGTACTGACCCTCTGACAGTGCAGCACTCCCTCAGTACTGACCCTCTGACAGTGCAGCACTCCCTCAGTACTGACCCTCTGACAGTGCAGCACTCCCTCAGTACTGACACTCTGACAGTGCAGCACTCCCTCAGCACTGACCCTCTGACAATGCAGCACTCCCTCAGCACTGACCCTCTGACAGTGCAGCACTCCCTCAGCACTGCCCCTCTGACAGTGCAGCACTCCCTCAGCACTGCCCCTCTGACAGTGCAGCACTCCCTCAGTACTAACCCTCTGACACTGCAGCACTCCCTCAGCACTGACCCTCTGACAGTGCAGCACTCCCTCAGTACTAACCCTCTGACAGTGCAGCACTCCTTCAGTACTGACCCTCTGACAGTGCAGCACTCCCACTGCACTGCCCCTCTGACAGTGCAGCACTCCCTCAGCACTGCCCCTCTGACAGTGCAGCACTCCCTCAGCACTGCCCCTCTGACAGTGCAGCACTCCCTCAGCACTGCCCCTCTGACACTGCAGCACTCCCTCAGCACTGCCCCTCTGACAGTGCAGCACTCCCTCAGCACTGCCCCTCTGACAGTGCAGCACTCCCTCACCACTGCCCCTCTGACAGTGCAGCACTCCCTCAGTATTGACCCTCTGACAGTGCAGCGCTCCCTCAGTACTGACCATCTGACAGTGCAGCACTCCCTCAGTACTGACCCTCTGACAGTGCAGCATTCCCTCAGTATTGACCCTCTGACAGTGCAGCGCTCCCTCAGTACTGACCATCTGACAGTGCAGCACTCCCTCAGTACTGACCCTCTGACAGTGCAGCACTCCCTCAGCACTGCCCCTCTGACAGTGCAGCACTCCCTCAGCACTGCCCCTCTGACAGTGCAGCACTCCCTCAGTACTGACCCTCTGACAGTGCAGCACTCCCTCAGTATTGACCATCTGACAGTGCAGCGCTCCCTCAGTGCTGACCCTCTGACAGTGCAGCATTCCCTCAGCACTGCCCCTCTGACAGTGCAGCACTCCCTCAGCACTGCCCCTCTGACAGAGCAGCACTCCCTCAGTACTGCCCCTCTGACAGTGCAGCACTCCCTCAGTGCTGACCCTCTGACAGTGCAGCACTCCCTCAGTACTGACCCTCTGACAGTGCAGCACTCCCTCAGTACTGACCCTCTGACAGTGCCGCACTCCCTCAGTACTGACCCTCTGACAGTGCAGCGCTCCCTCAGTACTGACTCTCTGACGATGCAGCACTCCCTCAGTACTGACCCTCTGACAGTGCAGCACTCCCTCAGTACTGACCATCTGACAGTGCAGCACTCCCTCAGTACTGACCCTCTGACAGTGCAGCTCTCCCTCAGCACTGCCCCTCTGACAGTGCAGCACTCCCTCAGTACTGTCCCTCTGACAGTGCAGCACTCCCTCAGTACTGCCCCTCTAACAGTGCAGCTCTCCCTCAGCACTGCCCCTCTGACAGTACAGCACTCCCTCAGCACTGCCCCTCTGACAGTGCAGCACTCCCTCAGCACTGCCCCTCTGACAGTACAGCACTCCCTCAGCACTGCCCCTCTGACAGTGCAGCACTCCCTCAGCACTGCCCCTCTGACAGGGCAGCGTTCCCTCAGTACTGACCATCTGACAGGGCAGCGTTCCCTCAGTACTGACCATCTGACAGTGCAGCACTCCCTCAGTACTGACCCTCTGACAGTTCAGCTCTCCCTCAGTACTGACTCTCTGACAGTTCAGTTCTCCCTCAGTACTGACCCTCTGACAGTGCAGCACTCCCTCAGTACTGACCCTCTGACAGTTCAGCTCTCCCTCAGTACTGACTCTCTGACAGTTCAGTTCTCCCTCAGTACTGACCCTCTGACAGTGCAGCACTCCCTCAGTACTGACCCTCTGACAGTGCAGCACTCCCTCAGTACTGACTCTCTGACAGTGCAGCACACCCTCAGCACTGACCCTCTGACAGTGCTGCACTCCCTCAGTACTGACCCTCTGACAGTGCAGCACTGCCTCAGTACTGACCCTCTGATAGTGCAGCACTGCCTCAGTACTGACCCTCTGACAGTGCGGCACTCCCTCAGTTCTGGTGTCAGACTGAATTGTGGGGTTCGGGTACAGCGTCTCTGGCTCTGACATTTTTCGCTGATGTTCTGTCTGTGTGCAGGTCCGGGTGAAGCCCGATCACACTGGAGTCGTTACAGATGGGGTGAAACACTCCATGAACCCTTTCTGTGAGATTTCCGTTGAGGAGGCTGTGCGTCTGAAGGAGAAGAAACACGCCAAGGAGGTTATTGTTGTGAGCTGTGGCCCCCAACAGTGTCAGGTAATCCAGATACTTCTATTCCTCTCTCCCTCCTGTGTTTATCCAGCTTATCCATGAAGGCCAGCCATCACCTTGCCCCTTGCCTGCGGTGTGGTGATCCTCAGGTTAAATCACCAGCAGTCAGCTCTCCCCCTCAAGGGAAAGCAGCCTATAGCCACCTGGGACTATGGCAAACTTTACCTTTCCACTACCTGCAGAGCAGGTCCACGCGTTCTCGTCACGGGAATGGGTCCCGCCGCTCCCCGCGGGAACGGGTCTGCGTGTTCCCGCCACGGGAGCGTGTCCCGCATCGCCACCACTCCCGGCGGGAGCAGGTTCTGCGTCCTCCCTGTTCCTAAACCTCTCCACTTCGCTCACCCACCCACGCTCACTCTCTCTCCTCCTTTAATACCCCTTTGTTCAAGCTATTGGTGGCACGTCCCTAATATGTTCGCATGTTCGGGGTCCGATTTAATCATGTTTACATTCCTGTGAAGCCGCTTGGGGACTATTTGCCTTTGTTGAACTTGCTCTGTGACTGCAGATTGTTAAGGTTTAATGATTGAAGATGTCATGTCCTCCACTGTTGCGACTAATTTTTCTGTCAGAATGCTGGTCAAAGTGTGAGTTTAGTTTGTAAAGTGGGTCAATACTGAGTTCACGGTGAATAGGCAGTGATATCCCTGACACTCCAGATCAAACCGGTGTGGGATGATTAACCAGAGTTAATCATTCTTGGCTGAAACAACAGAATGACGGAGCCTCGAACTCTGGGGCTTGGTGGAGTCGGGGCTCGACATTGAAGGCTCCAATCACAGAATATGGAATTTTAGCAGCCACACTGCTATCTGTGTCAAAGGGTCACAGGGCCAACACCCACTACAGTGCCTTGAGCCCCACACAGCAGTTTAACACATGCCTGTGCTGTCACTCTGCACCCCTTCCATATCTTAATAACCTCCTCCCGCCCCTACAACCCTCCCTCCAGCTCCTACAACCCTCGCTATCTCTGTGACCTCCTCCTGCCCCTGCAACACTCCGTCCCTCTGAAAACTCCTGCCATCCCTACACCCCCCCCCCCCCCCCCCCCCCCAATATCGAAAAACCCCTACACCGCTTCCCTATCTCTGAAACCTCCTTCAGCCTTGGCAACCCTCCCTAACTTTGCAACCTCCTCCAGCCACTACAACCCTCCCTATCTCTGTAACCTCCTCCAGCCACTACAACCCTCCCTATCTCTGTAACCTCCTCCCGCCCCTACAACTCTCCCTATCTCTGTAACCTCCTACAGCCACCACAGCCCTCCCTATCTCTGTAACTGCCTCCAGCCCCTACAACGCTCCCAATTTCTGTAACCTCCTCCAGCCACTACAACCCTCACTATCTCTGTAACCTCCTCCAGCCCCTACAACTCTCCCTATCTCTGTAACCTCCTACAGCCGCTACAGCCCTCCCTATCTCTGTAACCGCCTCCAGCCCCTACAACGCTCCCTATTTCTGTAACCTCCTCCAGCCACTACAACCCTCACTATCTCTGTAACCTCCTCCAGCCACTACAACCCTCACTATCTCTGTAACCTCCTCCAGCCACTACAACCCTCCCTATCTCTGTAACCTTCTCCAACCCCCAATAAAACTCAATTTCTCTGTAACTTCCTTCAACCCCTGCAACCCCTCATGATCTATGCGCTCCTTCTTGAACATTCCCCCCCCCCCCAATTCCCTTTGCTGCACCATTGGTGGCTGTGCATTCAGTTGCTGGAAGGGGAGGGAGGTCTCGAATTCCCTGTCTAAACCTCTCTGTTTTCGTCATCCGCAAGTACTAGTGATCGGAGTGGGAGTTATAATAATACTACTCTTTATTGTCACAAGTAGGCTTCCATTAACACTGCATTAAAATTGTGAAAATCCTCTAGTCGTCACATTCCGGTGCCTATTCGGGTACACCGAGGGAGAATTCAGAATGTCCAAATTACCTAACAGCACGTCTTTCTGGACTTGTGGGAGGAAACCAGAGCACGCGGAGGAAACCCAGGCAGACACGGGGAGAACTCCGCACAGACAGTGACCCAAGCTGGGAATTGGACCTGGGACCCTGGTGCTGTGAAGCAACAGTGCTAACCACTATGCTACCGTGACGCTCACAGTTAAGATGCAGGGCGAATGACTTGATTGCTGTGCTGCCTGCCTTGGATGAATGTCATTGTATGAAGTTAAAACAGATGATGGACTGACTGCTGCCCTCTCGTCTCCCACAGGAAACTATCCGTACGGCCTTGGCAATGGGGGCAGACAGGGGAATACACGTGGAGGTGACTGGGAAGGATTATGAGACGTTGGGGCCTCTGCAGGTCTCTAAGATACTAGCAGCTCTGGCAAAGAAAGAGGAGGCTGACCTGATCTTACTTGGCAAACAGGTGAGTGGGCGCTACCAGTAATCTGGACAACCCATCTCACATTATTACCCACATTGCATTGGCATGGTCACTGTTCCCAGCTGTTTATCCCTCAATTACTGTTTATTCAGGCCAATAAAAGAAGTGTTAGTCCCTCAGAACCACCCAGGACAAAGCAGCACCACTTGATTGCTCCCCCTTCCACAAACATTCACTCCCTCCACCACACAGTGGGCAGCTATGTGTATCAGCTACAAGATGCACTGCTGGATTTCGCAATGGGCAGCACCTTCCAAACTCATGACCACTGCCATCTAGAAGGACAAGGGCGGCAGGTACCTGGGAACCTCACCACCTGGAGGTTCCCCTCCAAGTCGCTCACCATCCTGACTTGGAAATATATCAGTCATTTCTTCACTGTCGCTGGCTGAAAATCCTGGAACTCCCTCCCTAACAGCACTCCGGGTGTACCTACACGACATGGACTGCAGCGGTTCAAGAAGGTAACTCACCAACACCTTCTGAAGGTGGGTCAGTACTGAGGGAGTGCTGCACTGTCAGAGGGTCAGTACTGAGGGAGTGCTGCACTGTCAGAGGGTCAGTACTGAGGGAGTGCTGCACTGTCAGAAGATCTATACTGAGGGAGCACTGCACTGTCGCAGGGTCAGTACTGAGGGAGTGCTGCATTGTCAGAGGGTCAGTACTGAGGGGGTGCTGCACTCTCGGAGGGCCAGTACTGAGGGAGCGCTGCACCGCCAGAGGGTCAGTACTGAGGGAGTGCTGCACTGTCGGAGGGCCAGGACTGAGGGAGTGCTGCACTCTCGGAGGGCCAGTACTGAGGGAGCTTGTTTTAGCCTTAGTTTACTTTATTCTTACTCTGTCACCTTTGCTCATGAGTCGCCAGGTATCTTTCTGATACCGCCACGTGGTTCAAATCCAAGTAAGGATTAATAATGCAACACACCGCTTAGTAAGAGTTAAATCAACGATCATTTATTATATACAGCAATTAATACTTGTACAATAATCCTACTTCTAAACTACTACCTACCACTAAAGGCCAATACTTAACTTTGGAAATGCCCACCAGGTCAGGGAAACGAATGGTCTTTCGAATTGGTTCTGGCCTGCGGGATTCAAAAGCTGGTACAAGTCGATAGTCAGGAGCGCCTATGGTAGCGATCGCTGGAGTAAGAATTACAGCTTTCTTGTAGACGGGTCTCGAAGGTTGCGAGCAGGAAGAGAAGGGTCGATTTGAACCTAGCCCCTATTCTTATAGTCCCCAGGGGCTTCCCGCCTCTCGGGGCGGACCTCGTACCTGGTTCCAAGTGATTGGACTTGATCCCAATCACTTGGTTTGATATGCTCCAATAATGGGGCGATTCCTTGATTTGGGGGGTGGTCGTTTACCTTCCTTTGTGTCAGCCCCTGCTGGTGCCGAAAGGTCTGGGTCGGCTTTGTGTTACTAATTTGTAGCAATTGTTCCCGGGGATGGCTGATTAACATGCAGATGGCTGGGTTGTTGTGATGTTGATGGCTGCAGGTATCGGTCTGGACTGACTTCCCCAGAGGCGAATACACTGTTTTACCTGCAGCTGTCCGTTTGAGTCCTGTTGGCTGATTTTCCCATCAGCCTCTTTCGTTCGCCATTTTAAATCGGGGTTTGACCATTCTAATTGGGAAGCAGCCATTTTACGTGGCTGCATTCCCTCCTTGTGATCCTAACGCGAAGTGTGAAGGATCACATCACTTTGTTCCTTACCATTCCCTGACCGGGGGGGGAGACACCTCCTACATGGCCTCTGCTCTGACCCTAGCTATGCACAAAACATTTTTACCTAACAATTCTAAGGGCGCTATGTCAAACAGGGACATGCATTACAAAATAACAAACTTGGAACCTCTTATTCATCCTTATTACACTATACTCGCTAAACATTGCATTATCCTATCTTCCTAAAACATACAACAAACTCACATCATTCCATATAATCTTTCCTGGCTTGGCAGTCAAGCTCAGGATCATACAAGGTTTTTTTTTTCATGAAAGGTTTTGTACATCTTTTTATTTACAGCAATAACGCAAGTGAATGCACTTTATTGTTTTTATTATAGATCACGGGGGTCGGGGGTCTGGTCGTAACTGAATATAGGGGATCTGATCCGATATACCGGGGTTCGAGCGCGGTACGCTCTCCTTCTCCACTTACGTAGGCGCATAGTCTGCACTACACAGCAGAGTATCGCCAACGCTAACAGTGCTTCGATCACGTAGGACAGGGAGTACCAGGTTATGAACCTGGCACACCAGGAAGATGCATTGTCGCTGGTGACTGGGCTTTGTGTACTGCGGGGCAGTGAAGCATTAACGGCAGGAAGGTTTGGAGTAATGGGGTTCGCGTTCTCGCGCAACCAAATGTCCAATAAACAAATGTTGAGCACGATGAAGGAAGTCCTCATGGCTGTCCTCTTTCCTTTTCTTTCTTTGTGTTCTCTGTTTTCTCCGGTCCTGGAGCTTCTGGAGTTCTGTAAAACAAGCATAGTATCTGTAACTACCTCTGTTTAATATCCGGTATGCTAGTGTGTCTGTCCTTTGGGGCCAATTATTCCCTTATAATTGGTCACTCCCTCATTTTTTTTTTTTTCAAAACAAATTTTAGGACACGGCACACTTCCCAGTGAGGGGCCAGTGCTGATTTACCATCCAAATGTTCCAGGATGTAAATAGCAGATGGCAGCAACCTAAAGGTCGCCTAAACAAATAAAAACTTTTTGAAATGAAAAATGTCAAATGAGGTGCGTATGGGCCACGACGGGTGAGATTTGGATGGAGTCCCCGGGTAGGACGGCTACCAATGCCGTATCTCCCCTACCCGAGCGTGTTTGACCAGCTGGGGGGTCCCCAGGCAGGGCGGGTCTCACGCCGTTTCTCCACTGCCTGAGCAACCGACAAGAATGGGCAAAAATGTAGTCATCGTGGTGGGGCTGCCATAGTGGTTCTATCCCTTGAACCAGAAGAGCAGTTACGATCGGGCGTCTGATACCCGAACAAGTATCAGCTGAAAAGCTAGTTCCGCTGAACAAGCGTGTGGTCTGTTGACCAGGTATCTGTAGATAAGTTGGTACCACTAAACAAGCGTGTGGTCTCTTGACCAGGTATCTGTAGATAAGTTGGTACCGCTGAACAAGCGGCTGGAAAACAAATTCTCCTGTTGGACGAACAACACGAAACAAACGTACGAACAACATGAAACATCCTGCAGGTTCCATCAGGAAGGACAACACTTCTCCCAAGCATTTCCTTTAAACATCATGTGGACACCTCAGTTCTCTGTTGCGAACAGGGTCGCAAAGGGGTTGACGGTTTGGGAGTCAGACTCGAGGTCGTCACCTTCTCCCGGGTGCCAAACTCTGGAGTGGATTAGGGCTAAAAGGGCTGCTTGGTGTGATTTGGGGTTGTTCTAGTCGTTGCGGACGAGTCTGTAGGAATTGTCGCGGTGCCAATAAGTTGTGTCGAGTTGTGTGGGGACAAAGTTGGGGTCGTCCGTGTGGTTCGGTGGTCGGTGGTGGGATTTATTTGGAAAATGATCAGGAAGGGATCACTTGGATCGTAGTCGGAGTCGCTGGGTGTGGGTCCGGTTGCATGGGGATAGTAGGGAGGCGTGCTGTGGCTATCGTCCGAGTCACAGTCGCTGTCTCTGCTGCTGCAGTCTGTGGGTGTTGCGGGGCGGAGTGTATATTTTGGGGGTGGAGTAGAGGTTGAATCCGTGGCTGGGCTGGACGTGGTGGGGGTTGGTCGGGCTACGTTGGCTGTGGGCGGGGTGTGGTCTGCTGCGTCAAGCATGACGTGGTGTGTGTGGTTCGACTGTGCTCCATAAACCTTCAACTGGTTTATATGAACCCACGCAGTCTTACCATTCGGGTACTTTATTTTGTAAACGGATGGGTTTACTTTATCCGCAATGGAATACGGACCCGAGTATTTGGAGACAGGAATGTGCTGGGGTTATATACAGACAACATCACTTGCTGTCCGATATCGTACTCCGTTACATGCACTGCCTTATCGAAACAAGCCTTGCTCTGTTTCTTTTTGGTGCCCAATTTTACTGCGGCTGCTAACTGAGCCGTTTTTACATTAGCAACTAATTGCTCCACGGCTTTCTTGTGGGTGAGGGCCGTTACTTCGGGGCTGGTCAGGTCTAAACCTAACAAGTATTCTATCCCTTTCATGGGGCGTCCGGTCATGAGGGTGTGTGGGGTGTAACCTGTGGAGGTGGAAACAGTGTTACGCAAAAACATCAGCGCAAAAGGGAGGACTGAGTCCCAAGTGGTGGTGTTCTGCTGGACCATTTTTCTGAGGGTGGTTTTTAGGGTCCGATTCATGCGCTCCACGATACCACTCGACTGTGGGTGGTACGCAATGTGGAATTTTTGGGTGATGCCAAATATCGTTGGGACGTTCTGCATGACACGTCCCGTAAAGTGAGAACCTTGGTCCGATTCTTGCGGGGGAGTCCCCATCTTGTAAAGATGTGGTGGGTTAGGATCTTGGCTGTGGTTTTCGCGGTGTTGGTGCGGGTTGGAAATGCTTCCACCCATTTTGTAAAGGTGTCTATGATCACCAGTACATATTTATAGCCATTCCTGCAAGGGCGCAATGGACCTATAAAATCAATCTGGAGGTTAGTCCAGGGGCCATTAACGGGGCGGGTGTGGCTGAGTTGGGCCTTTTTGGCATATCTGGCGGGGTTGTTCTGCGCACAGATGAGGCAATTCTCAATGTTATGGCTTACATCTTCCTTGAGATTTGGCCACCAACAAAGCTGTTTGAGATGGGCTGTAGTGGGATCGATTCCCTGGTGTCCATGACCATCATGGAACAAACAAATCAATTGGTTCCTGTCCTGCTCAGGAACTACATACAGGGTGTCCTTTAACACCACACCGTCATGTGTGGTCAGTGTATTTCTGAACCTCGTAGGAGGCTGGAAACCTTCCTTTCACAATCTCCGAGAGATTGCTGTCCTGCTTCTGGGCCTCTACTAGATCCTCTATTCTAGTCTGTGTGACCTGAACTGCACTCACAGGCGCGCTTTCGGGGGGCTTCCAAAAATACCCATGCCTGGAACCTGCCTTAGCGAGTGCATCGGCTTTTACATTTCCAGGGGGGAGGAACGATGGTGGCTGCGGACTTTTATGATCCCAAAAGTCCTGTTCTGGGCTTTATCTAAAATATGGCGGAGTAATGGGGCTGAGGGGAGGGGTTTCCCATCTGCGGAAACAAATCCTCTTGCTTCCCACAGGGGCAGAAATTCTGTGAGGCTCTTACAGACATAGAGGCTGTCCGAGTATATGTCTGCTGGGCTGGGGAAGGAATCTGGGTGATCTACAATGTATGCAATGGCTGCAAGCTCTGCTGCCTGCGCGCCTAAGTGTCCGGGTAGTTTCAATGCTATTTCCTCAATGGCGCGTCCCTGCGCGTCCTCACATGAATCCCGCAACCTGTTCTGCGCTTCCCATCTAAGACTGGAAGATCCATCCACATAAATCTTAATGGGTTCACACGTGTCCGTGTGCGGGGGGCTCTGAGTAGAATTTCCTATCTTTCTGGGGGGTGTTTTTGCTATAAAGGGGCCTGTGTTATGCTGTGGAGAGATGATCTCACATTCATAGGGGGTTCCGGGGTACTGCAAATTGTCCGCGAAGTATGTGTGTGTCTTTGTGCATTTTACTGTGATGTCCCGTCCCTGCAAGAGAAGGGTCCATCTAGCTGCGCGTATTTGGCTGGCGGTACCGTCCTTGAGTCGTCCGTCCAGTAAAAGTTGGGTGGGGGTGTGTTCGGTCAGAATGGTGATGGGGTTCAGTCCGGTAATGTATGAAAAGTACTGGACTGCCCAGAAAACTGCGAGCAGATGCCTCTCACAGGCTGATAATCCCTGCTCCACAGCGTCTAAAAGTCGGAAGGCGTAAGCTACGGGCCTTAGCTGGTCGTGCCTTTCCTGCAGGAGCACGGCTGAAAGGGTGCAGTCTGTGGTCGCTACCTCTATTGCGTAAGGGGAAAGCGGGTCTGGAACTTGTAGTGCGGGAGCGGCTATGAGCGCCTGTTTTAACGATTCCACAGCATCCGTTTGCTGCGGAAGCCATCCCCAGGGGGCTCCTTTCTTTAGGAGGTCTGAGAGGGGTGCTGTCTTGCTGGCGAAACCGTCAATGTGGTTTCGGCAGTAGCCAACCAGGCCTAAAAACGACCGGAGGGCTGAAACGTTCTGGGGAAGGGGCAATTTAGCGATTGAGTCAATTCTTTTATGCTCGATCTCGCGTTTACCATGCGTGATAATTGTTCCCAAATATACCACTTTTTCTTCCAAAATCTGGGCCTTTTTGGGCTTGACTTTACAACCAATGGAATGTAACAATTCCAGGAGTTCGGACAGAAGCTCAATGTGCTCTTCCTTTGTGTCTGTCTGCAGTAGTAGGTCGTCTACATACTGTACCAGACATTCGGGGCGTGAAAATTTCGCTAGTCCATTTGCCAGCTGTCAGTGGAAAATGGAGGGGGAGTTGTGGAATCCTTGTGGCAGGCATGTCCACGTGTACTGCTGTTCTTTAAAGGTGAAGGCAAATTTGTACTGGCACGCCTTTGTCAATGGAATGGACCAGAATCCATTACTGATGTCCAAAACCGTGAAATAGCGGGAGTTGAGTCCCTGTTTGAGCATGGTCTCGGGACTTGTTGCTACGGTGGGGGCTGCTGCGGGGGTGACTTTATTGAGTTCCCGATAATCAATGGTCAGGCGCCATGATCCGTCGGGCTTCCTTACTGGCCAAATCGGGGCATTATTAGTAGAGGCTACTGATCTTAGTACACCCTGCTCTAATAAGCTCTCTATAACTTTTAGGATTTCTCCCTCTGCTTCTAGGGAGAATCCGTACGGTTTTTGGGGTCTAGTTACTTGTACGGAGCCAGTCATCCGTCCACAGTCGTGCTTGTGGGTCGCGAATGCTGCCCTGTTCTTTTGCAGGACTGCCCTAACCTGCTTGTCCGTGCTAAGCGTGGTCGGGTTGAATCAAAATTCGCCTACTGCGCTAATTTTGTTCATGTAGTCCCCTATGTTGAGCGTTGCGGGGTCTCTAGCGGATTTCGCCATCTTCCAGACACACTGGTTGACTGGATCGAAGGATAGGTGGTGGGAATTCATAAAGTCGATTCCCAGAATGTGTTCTGCTGTGTGGGGCAGGTCTACTAAAACTACGGGGTGTTTTGTGGTTATGTTACCAATTTGAATGGGTACAGGGGCTGTGATGTGTCCCTGCTGTGAGTGGCCTGTAAAGCCGCTGAGGGTGATAGTGGCTGTAGTGGGCCACGTGTCCTTTTGAAAAAGGGTGGAGGAATTTATGGTGGTGCGGGACCCTCCTGTGTCCCAAAGAAATTCGATAGGCTGTCCCCGAATTTTCGCTGTGACTGCGGATCGTCCTGACCTATCCCAAAGGGTGTCGCAGACCCAACTGGGGGAGCCCGTACACCGTCAGTCCGTTCTGGTCAAGTCTGTCTGATCCGAACGGGCACTAACGCTATGGATGGGCTCTGCCTTTTTCTTACTGAGAGTGCCTGTCTGTTGGGCTCTCTGTGGCTTTTTGGGGCCATTGCACTCTTTCGCGAAATGTCCCAACTGTCCGCAGTTGTAACATTTTTGGGACTTGGGTGGGGGGCTGTTCTTTCCCTCATTTACCCATGCGGGGTTGTGAGGTGTGGCTTTTACTGCCTGCATGTCTGCGGCGGCTTGCTTCTCTTCGGTGTTTTTAGCTGTGGGTTTGCTCTGAACAGATTGCTCCCAAACGCAGGACAATCTTTTAACTACCCACTTCTCGTTATGGGCCTCCTCTGAGGGATCATAACTATTACAGGCATTCTGTCCTGCCTCTGTGGCATGGGAGATAAGGGTGCGGGTCCATTTCGCCATATTGTCTGGGGACAAATGGGCACGGTCTACGTCTCCAAAAACAGCTGCGAAGTAAATCCACAAGCGTCCTGCGAACGCTGTGGGGCGTTCAGACCTCTTCTGCCTACACTTATTTAGGCCATCTACGGGGTCACCCCGGTTATACCCGATCGCATCCAGGATCGCGGTATGCATTTCTGCAAGGGTGCCTTCTCCTATATTCTGTGGGTCGGGAAGGGCTGCTTCTACCGATGGATCTAAACTTAGAACCATGAGCTTCACATGCTCTCTCTCATCCAGGCCGTACATGTTCGCCTGATGTTTGACGGTGGCAAAGAAATGGTGGGGGTCTGCGGCGGGGAAGAACGGTGTGATCTTTGCACACGTGTCCCGTAATTGGGTCACTGTGAGGGGGGTGGAATATAGAAATTCCGCCTCGTCCGATGTGGCTGTGCGGTGAGTGGTTACAGGGTTCATTGGAGCCTGAACTACCTGCTGTGTGGGGGGTTGGGGTGCTTTTCTCCTTTGGGGCTTTCCCTGCGCACATGTTCCCTGAACATATCTCTGCGCTGTTTCTTGTAACTCTTCCCAATCAGGGCCGTCTTCCTGGTCTAATTTTTCCCCAAAGGTTTCCTGAAATCCTTTCTGGACAGAAAGCAGTGATTGCAGGTCTGCAATCTGCTTCCGGCACTTTGCATGATCTATTGTGCTCTGTCTTTGTTCCGTGGTTGCAGCGTGGAGCGCTCTCAAGGCTGCCTTGAGATCACTACATTGTTTCTGTAGCGTCTCCACCTGCCTTTCTGTTTCTTTCCTTACCAGGACTGCACGCTGCGTGTCCTGGTAGGCCTTTTCGTATTGTGACTGGAAACTACTTAAATGCGCCAGTGTGGAAACTACTTAAATGCGCCAGACAAGACTGGTGACCCCGTTTGGCGTCAGCCACCTCTTCATCCTTTGCTGCTAATTTCCTCCTTAACTCCAAATTATTTTTCTCAACCTCGCATACATCGACTTTACTCATCTGATGTATGCCCTCTAATTCTTTGCGGAGCGTCTTGACAACCTCCTCTGTGCCTCGCAATTGTGCCAAACAGGACACGATTGCCATCGGCTTACGAGCTTTCGCGAAGCTCTTTTTATGTATCTCACTCATGTTCTCCCACCAAGTATGCCCTATACTTCCCGGACCTGATTCGTTATTATCGCAGAAATCATTCGACATGGGCCATCTTTTGCCCTTGAGATATTTCCGGATTTCCTCTTCCCAAATGGGACACTGTCCCACTCTACTGCTGCTGGTCGCTGCGACCGCAAATTCCTGAGGGTTCATGAGGAGCTGCATTGCCTGCATGGCCATCTTTCCTATCCGCTTGCTTAGTTTAAATTTGGAACAGGGGGCTAAGGCGGTGTCGTAGATGCGGGCACGGCTTGCGCTAATTTCCGAAAATACAGACTTCCGACAGTTTTGACGCAACAAAAATCCATCAGTTTTACCTTATAGCCCTGTTAGTTACGCATGCATACACACACTTCCGAATTATGACTATTAATCAGAACTGCTTGAACACTTATGGTTTTCTGTTTCCAATTGGATTCTAATTCAAAATTTCTTGGGTTCTCCCGGAGTGGTTTTCCACTTCTAGATCGGGTCCCATCTGGGTCACCAAAATGCTGCTCGTTTTAGCCTTAGTTTACTTTATTCTTATTCTGTCACCTTTGCTCTTGAGTCGCCAGGTATCTTTCTGATACCGCTACGTGGTTCAAGTCCAAGTAATGATTAATAATGCAACACACCGCTTAGTAAGAGTTAAATCAACGCTCATTTATTATATACAGCAATTAATACTTGTACAATAATCCTACTTCTAGACTACTACCTACCACAGAAGGCCAATACTTAACTTTGGAAATGGCCCACCAGGCCAGGGAAACGAATGGTCTTTCGAATTGGTTCTGGCCTGCGGGATTCAAAAGCTGGTACAAGTCGATAGTCAGGAGCGCCAATCTGATAGCGATCGCTGGAGTAAGACTTACAGTTTTCTTGTAGACGGGTCTCGAAGGTTGCGAGCAGGAAGAGAAGGGGCGATTTGAACTTGGCCCCTATTCTTATAGTCCCCAGGGGCTTCCCGCCTCTCGGGGCGGACCTCGTACCTGGTTACAAGTGATTGGACTTGGTCCTAATCACTTGGTTCGATATGGGGGGGGGGTGGTCAGTGCTGAGAGTACGTCGTCCTGTTGGCGGGGTGGGGGGGTCAGTGCGGGTACGTCGCCCTGGTTGGGGGGGTGGGGGGGTCAGTGCTGAGGGTACGCCGCCCTGTTTGGGGGGGGGGGGGGGTCTGTGCTGAGGGTACGCCGCCCTGTTGGTGGTGGGGGGGGCAGTGCTGAGGGTACGCCGCCCTGTTGGTGGGGGGGGGTCAGTGCTGAGTGTACGCTGCCCTGTTGGTGGGGGGGGGTCAGTGCTGAGGGTACGTCGCCCTGTTTGGGGGGTGGGGGGGTCAGTGCTGAGGGTACACCGCCCTGTTGGGGGGGGGGGGGTGGTCTGTGCTGAGGGTACGCCGCCCGGTTGGGGGGGTGGGGGGGGCAGTGCTGAGGGTACGCCGCCCTGTTGGTTGGGGGGGGGGGGGCGTCAGTGCTGAGTGTACGCTGCCCTGTTGGTGGGGGGGGGGGGAGTCAGTGCTGAGGGTACGCCGCCCTGTTGGTGGTTGGGGGGGGGGGGCAGTGCTGAGGGTACGCCACCCTGTTGGTGGGGGGTCAGTGCTGAGGGTTCGCCGACCTGTTGGGGTGGCAGGGGGTCGGTGCTGAGGGTACGTCGCCCCGTTGGTGGGGGGGTCAGTGCTGAGGGTTCGCCGCCCTGTTGGGTTGGCAGGGGGGTCAGTGCTGAGGGTACGCCGCCCTGTTGGTGGGGGGGTCAGTGCTGAGGGTACGCCGCCCTGTTGGTGGGGGGGGGGGGGTCAGTGCTGAGGGTACGTCGCTCTGTTGGTGGGGGGGTGAGGTGAGGGGGGGGGTCAGTGCTGAGGGTACGTCGCCCTGCTGGTGGTGGGGGGTCAGTGCTGAGGGTACGCCGCCCTGTTGGTGGGGGTGGGGGTCAGTGCTGAGGGTACGCCGCCCTCTTGGTGGGGGGGGGGGGGGGGTCAGTGCTGAGGGTACGCCGCCCTGTTGGTGGGGGGGGGGGGTCAGTGCTGAGGGTACGCCGCCCTGTTGGTGGAGGGGGCGGGATCAGTGCTGAGGGTACGTCGCTCTGTTGGTGGGGGGGGGGTCAGTGCTGAGGGTACGTCGCCCTGTTGGTGGGGGGGTCAGTGCTGAGGTTTCGCCGCCCTGTTGGGGGGCAGGGGGGTCAGGGCTGAGGGCACGCCGCCCTGTTGGTGGGGGGGGGGGGGTTGGCTGAGGGTACGTCATGTGTTGGCGGGGGGGGGGGTTGGCTGAGGGGACGCCGCCCTGTTGGTGGGGGGGGGGGGGGTCAGTGCTGAGGGTACGTCGCCCTGTTGGTGGGGGGGGGGGGGGTCAGTGCTGAGGGTACGCTGCCCTGTTGGTTGGGGGGGGGGGGGTCAGTGCTGAGGGTACATCGCTCTGTTGGTGGGTGGGGGGGGTGGGGGTCAGTGCTGAGGGTACGGCGCCCTGTTGGTGGGGGGGGGTCAGTGCTGAGGGTACGTCGCCCTGTTGATTGGGGGGGCGGTCAGTGCTGAGGGTAGGTCGCCCTGTTTGGGGGGTGGGGGGGTCAGTGCTGAGGGTACGCCGCCCTGTTTTGGGGGGGGGTCTGTCCTGAGGGTACGCCGCCCTGTTGGTGGGTGGGGGTCAGTGCTGAGTGTACGCTGCCCTGTTGGTGGGGGTGGGTCAGGGCTGAGGGTACGCTGCCCTGTTGGTGGTGGGGGGTAAGTTCTGAGGGTACGTCACCCTGTTTGGGGGGTGGGGGGTCAGTGCTGAGGGTACGCCGCTCTGTTGGTGGGGGGGTGAGGGGGGGTCAGTGCTGAGGGTACGTCGCCCTGTTGGTGGGGGGGGGGTCAGTGCTGAGGGTAAGCCGCCCTGTTGGTGGGGGGAGGGGTCAGTGCTGAGGGTACGTCGCCCTGTTGGTGGGGGGGGGGGTCAGTGCTGAGGGTACGTCGCCCTGTTGGTGGGGGGTGAGGGGGGGGTCAGTGCTGAGGGTACGTCGCCCTGTTGGTGGTGGGGGGTCAGTGCTGAGGGTAAGCCGCCCTGTTGGTGGGGGGAGGGGTCAGTGCTGAGGGTACGTCGCCCTGTTGGTGGGGGGTGGGGTCAGTGCTGAGGGTACGTCGCCCTGTTGATGGGGGGGGGGGGGGGGGGGGGGGGTCAGTCCTGAGGGTACGTCGCCCTGTTGGTGAGGGGGGGGGGTCATTGCTGAGGGTACGCCGCCCTGCTGGGGGGGGAGGGTCAGTGCTGAGGGTACGCCGCCCTGTTGGAAGGGGGGGGGGGCGTCAGTGCTGAGAGTACGCCGCCCTGTTGGTAGGGGGGGGGGCGTCAGTGCTGAGAGTACGCCACCCTGTGTGGGGGGGGGGGGGTCAGTGCTGAGGGTACGCTGCCCTGTTGGTGGGGGGGGGGGGGGGGGGGGGTCAGTGCTGAGGGTACGTCGCTCTGTTGGTGGGTGGGGGGGGGTGGGGGTCAGTGCTGAGGGTACGGCGCCCTGTTGGTGGGGGGGGGGGTCAGTGCTGAGGGTACGTCGCCCTGTTTGGGGGGTGGGGGGGTCAGTGCTGAGGGGGGGTCTGTCCTGAGGGTACGCCGCCCTGTTGGTGGGGGGGGGTCAGTGCTGAGTGTACGCTGCCCTGTTGGTGGGGGTGGGTCAGTGCTGAGGGTACGCCGCCCTGTTGGTGGTGGGGGGTCAGTTCTGAGGGTACGTCACCCTGTTTGGGGGGTGGTGGGGTCAGTGCTGAGGGTACGCCGCCCTGTTGGTTGTTGGGGGTGGGGGGGGGCAGTGCTGAGGGTACGCCGCCCTGTTGGGGTGGCAGGGGGTCAGTGCTGAGGGTACGCCGCCCTGTTGGGGTGGCAGGGGGTCAGTGCTGAGGGTACGTCGCCCTGTTGGTGGGGGGGGGGGGGGGGAGTCAGTGCTGAGGGTACGCCGCCCTGTTGGTGGTTGGGGGGGGGGGGCAGTGCTGAGGGTACGCCACCCTGTTGGTGGGGGGTCAGTGCTGAGGGTTCGCCGACCTGTTGGGGTGGCAGGGGGTCAGTGCTGAGGGTACGTCGCCCTGTTGGTGGGGGGTCAGTGCTGAGGGTACGTCGCCCTGTTGGGTTGGCAGGGGGGTCAGTGCTGAGGGTACGTCGCCCTGTTGGTGGGGGTGGGGGTCAGTGCTGAGGGTACGCCGCCCTCTTGGTGGGGGGGGGGTCAGTGCTGAGGGTACGCCGCCCTGTTGGTGGGGGGTCAGTGCTGATGGTTCGCCGCCCTGTTGGGTTGGCAGGGGGGTCAGTGCTGAGGGTACGTTGCTCTGTTGGTGGGGGGGTCAGTGCTGAGGGTTCGCCGCCCTGTTGGAGTGGCAGGGGGGTCAGTGCTGAGGGTACGTCGCCCTGTTGGGTTGGCAGGGGGGTCAGTGCTGAGGGTACGTCGCCCTGTTGGTGGGGGTGGGGGGTCAGTGCTGAGGGTACGCCGCCCTCTTGGTGGGGGGGGGGGTGTCAGTGCTGTGGGTACGCCGCCCTGTTGGTGAGGGGTCAGTGCTGAGGGTTCGCCGCCCTGTTGGGTTGGCAGGGGGGTCAGTGCTGAGGGTACGTTGCTCTGTTGGTGGGGGGGGTCAGTGCTGAGGGTTCGCCGCCCTGTTGGGTTGGCAGGGGGGTCAGTGCTGAGGGTACGTTGCTCTGTTGGTGGGGGGGTCAGTGCTGAGGGTTCGCCGCCCTGTTGGTGGGGGGCGGGGGGTCAGTGCTGAGGGTACGTTGCTCTGTTGGTGGGGGGTGAGGGGGGGGACAGTGCTGAGGGTATGCTGCCCTGTTGGTGGGGGGGTGGGGTCAGTGCTGAGGGTACGTCGCTCTGTTGGTGGGGGGTGAGGGGGGGGTCAGTGCTGAGGTTACGCCGCCCTGTTGGTGGGGGTGGGGGTCAGTGCTGAGGGTACGCCGCCCTCTTGGTGGGGGGGGGGGGGTCAGTGCTGAGGGTACGCCGCCCTGTTGGTGGGGGGGGGTCAGTGCTGAGGGTACGTCGCTCTGTTGGTGGGGGGGGGGTCAGTGCTGAGGGTACGTCGCCCTGTTGGTGGGGGGGTCAGTGCTGAGTTTCGCCGCCCTGTTGGGGGGCAGGGGGGTCAGGGCTGAGGGCACGCCGCCCTGTTGGTGGGAGGGTCAGTGTTGAGGGTACGCCGCCCTGTTGGTGGGGGGGGGGGTTGGCTGAGGGTACACCGCCCTGTTGGTGGGGGGGTCAGTGTTGAGGGTACGCCGCCCTGTTGGTGGGGGGGGGGGGGTTGGCTGAGGGTACGCCGCCCTGTTGGTGGGGGGGGGAGGGTCAGTGCTGAGGGTACGTCATGTGTTGGCGGGGGGGGGGTTGGCTGAGGGTACGCCACCCTGTTGGTGGGGGGGGGGGGGTCAGTGCTGAGGGTACGTCGCTCTGTTGGTGGGGGGTGAGGGGGGGGGTCAGTCCTGAGGGTACGTCTCCCTGTTGGTGGGGGGGGGGGTCAGTGCTGAGGGTAAGCCGCCCTGTTGGTGGGGGGGGGTCAGTGCTGAGGGTACGTCGCCCTGTTGGTGGTGGGGGGGTCAGTGCTGAGGGTACGCCGCCCTGTTGGTAGGGGGGGGGTCAGTGCTGAGAGTACGCCACGTTGTTGGTGGGGGGGGGGGTCAGTGCTGAGGGTACGCTGCCCTGTTGGTGGGGGGGGGGGGGTCAGTGCTGAGGGTACGTCGCTCTGTTGGTGGGTGGGGGGGCTGGGGGTCAGTGCTGAGGGTACGGCGCCCTGTTGGTAGGGGGGGGGTCAGTGCTGAGGGTACGTCGCCCTGTTGATTGGGGGGGGGGTCAGTGCTGAGGGTACGTCGCCCTGTTTGGAGGGTGGGGGCGTCAGTGCTGAGGGTACGGCGCCCTGTTGGTGGGGGGGGGTCAGTGCTGAGGGTACGTCGCCCTGTTGATTGGGGGGGGGGTCAGTGCTGAGGGTACGTCGCCCTGTTTGGGGGGTGGGGGGGTCAGTGCTGAGGGTACGCCACGCTGTTTTGGGGGGGGGTCTGTCCTGAGGGTACGCCGCCCTGTTGGTGGGTGGGGGTCAGTGCTGAGTGTACGCTGCCCTGTTGGTGGGGGTGGGTCAGGGCTGAGGGTACGCCGCCCTGTTGGTGGTGGGGGGTCAGTTCTGAGGGTACGTCACCCTGTTTGGGGGGTGGGGGGGGGGGGTCAGTGCTGAGGGTACGCCGCTCTGTTGGTGGGGGGTGAGGGGGGCGTCAGTGCTGAGGGTACGTCGCCCTGTTGGTGGGGGGGGGTCAGTGCTGAGGGTAAGCCGCCCTGTTGGTGGGGGGAGGGGTCAGTGCTGAGGGTACGTCGCCCTGTTGGTGGGGGGGGGTCAGTGCTGAGGGTACGTCGCCCTGTTGGTGGGGGGGGGGAGGGGGGGGGGGTCAGTGCTGAGGGTACGTCGCCCTGTTGGTGAGGGGAAGGGGGGGGTCATTGCTGAGGGTACGCCGCCCTGTTGGTGGGGGGGGGGGCAGTGCTGAGGGTATGCCGCCCTGTTGGTAGGGGGGGGGGCGTCAGTGCTGAGGGTACGCCACCCTGTTGATGGGGGGGGGGTCAGTGCCCCCCTGTTGATTGGACGGGGGGTCAGTGCTGCGGGTACGTCGCCCTGTTTGGGGGCTGGGGGGGTCAGTGCTGAGGGTACGCCGCCCTGTTGGTGGGGGGGGTCAGTGCTGAGTGTACGCTGCCCTGTTGGTGGGGGTGAGTCAGGGCTGAGGGTACGCCGCCCTGTTGGTGGTGGGGGGTCAGTTCTGAGGGTACGTCACCCTGTTTGGGGGGTGGGGGGGTCAGTGCTGAGGGTACGCCGCCCTGTTGGTGGTTGGGGGTGGGGGGGGGCAGTGCTGAGGGTACGCCGCCCTGTTGGTGGGGGGGGGGGTCAGTGCTGAGTGTACGTTGCCCTGTTGGTGGGGGGGGGGGGGGGGTCAGTGCTGAGGGTACGCCGCCCTGTTGGGGTGGCAGGGGGTCAGTGCTGAGGGTACGTCGCCCTGTTGGTGGGGGGGGGGGGTCAGTGCTGAGGGTACGTCGCCCTGTTGGTGGGGGGGGGTCAGTGCTGAGGGTTCGCCACCCTGTTGGTGGGGTGGGGGGGGTGTCAGTGCTGAGGGTTCGCCGCCCTGTTGGGGTGGCAGGGGGTCAGTGCGGAGGGTACGCCGCCCTCTTGGTGGGGGGGGCGGGGTCAATGCTGAGGGTAGGCCTCCCTGTTGGAGTGGCGGGGGGGTCAGTGCTGAGGGTACGTCGCCCTGTTGTTGGGGGGGGGGATCAGTGCTGAGGGTACGCCACCCTGTTGGTGGGGGGGGTCAGTGCTGAGGGTACACCGCACTGTGTGGTGGGGGGGGTCAAGTGCTGAGGGTACGCCACCCTGTTGGTGGGGGGGGGTCAGTGCCGAGGGTACACCGCCCTGTTGGTTGGGGGGGGGAGGGCGTCAGTGCTGAGTGTACGCTGCCCTGTTGGGGGGGGGGGGTCAGTGCTGACGGTACACCGCCCCGTTGGTGGGGGGGGGGGTCAGTGCTGAGGGTGCGCCACCCTGTTGGTGGGGGGGGTCAGTGCTGAGGGTACGCCGCCCTGTTGGTTGGGGGGGGGGGTCAGTGCTGAGGGTACGTCGCCCTGATGGTGGGGGGGGGGGGGGGGGGGGGGTCAGTGCTGAGTGTACGCTGCCCTGTTGGTGGGGGGGGGGGGAGTCAGTGCTGAGGGTACGCCGCCCTGTTGGTGGTTGGGGGGGGGGGGAGGGCAGTGCCGAGGGTACGCCACCCTGTTGGTGGGGGGTCAGTGCTGAGGGTTCGCCGACCTGTTGGGGTGGCAGGGGGTCAGTGCTGAGGGTACGTCGCCCTGTTGGTGGGGAGTCAGTGCTGAGGGTTCGCCGCCCTGTTGGGTTGGCACGGGGGTCAGTGCTGAGGGTACGCCGCCCTGTTGGGTTGGCAGGGGGGGTCAGTGCTGAGGGTACGTTGCTCTGTTGGTGGGGGGGTCAGTGCTGAGGGTACGCTGCCCTGTTGGTGGGGGGGGGGTGTCAGTGCTGAGGGTACGTCGCTCTGTTGGTGGTGGGGGGGTCAGTGCTGAGGGTACGCCGCCCTGTTGGAGTGGCGGGGGGTCAGTGCGAAGGGTACGTCGCCCTGTTGTTGGGGGGGGGCAGTGCTGAGGGTACGCCGCCCTGTTGGAGTGGCGGGGGGTCAGTGCGAAGGGTACGTCGCCCTGTTGTTGGGGGGGGGTGTCAGTGCTGAGGGTACGCCACCCTGTTGGTGGGGGGGGTCAGTGCTGAGGGTACACCGCCCTGTTGGTGGGGGGGGGTCAGTGCTGAGGGTACGCCACCCTGTTGGTGGGGGGGGGTCAGTGCTGAGGGTATGCCGCCCTGTTGGTGGGGGGGGTCAGTGCTGAGGGTACGTCGCCCTGTTTGGGGGATGGGGGCGGTCAGTGCGGAGGGTACGCCGCCCTGTTGGTGGGGGGGGGGTCAGTGCTGAGGGTACGTCGCCCTGTTGGTGGGCGGGGGGGGTCAGTGCTGAGGGTACGCCACCCTGTTGGTGGAGGGGGGGGTCAGTGCTGAGGGTTCGCCGCCCTGTTGGTGGGGGGGGTGGTCAGTGCTGATGGTACACCGCTGTGTTGGTGGGGGGGGCGGGGGCAGTGCTGAGGGTACGCCACCCTGTTGGTGGTGGGGTGTCAGTTCTGAGGGTACGTCACCCTCTTTGGGGGTGGAGGGGTCAGTGCTGAGGGTACGCCGCCCTGTTGGTGGTTGGGGGTGGGGCAGTGCTCAGGGTACGCCGCCCTGTTGGTGGGGGGGGTCAGTGCTGAGTGTACGTTGCCCTGTTGGTGGGGGGGGGGGGGGGGTCAGTGCTGAGGGTACGCCGCCCTGTTGGGGTGGCAGGGGGTCAGTGCTGAGGGTACGTCGCCCTGTTGGTGGGGGGCGGGGGGGGGTCAGTGCTGAGGGTACGTCGCCCTGTTGGTGGGGGGGGTCAGTGCTGAGGGTTCGCCACCCTGTTGGTGGGGTGGGGGGGGGGGGGTGTCAGTGCTGAGGGTTCGCCGCCCTGTTGGGGTGGCAGGGGGTCAGTGCGGAGGGTACGCCGCCCTGTTGGTGGGGGGGGCTGGGTCAGTGCTGACGGTAGGCCTCCCTGTTGGTGGGGGGGGTCAGTGCTGATGGTACGCCGCTGTGTTGGTGGGGGGGGCGGGGGGCAGTGCTGAGGGTACGCCGCCCTGTTGGTGGGGGGGGTCAGTGCTGAGTGTACGTTGCCCTGTTGGTGGGGGGGGGGGGGGGGGTCAGTGCTGAGGGTACGCCGCCCTGTTGGGGTGGCAGGGGGGTCAGTGCTGAGGGTACGTCGCCCTGTTGGTGGGGGGGCGGGGGGGGTCAGTGCTGAGGGTACGTCGCCCTGTTGGTGGGGGGGGTCAGTGCTGAGGGTTCGCCACCCTGTTGGTGGGGTGGGGGGGGGGGGGTGTCAGTGCTGAGGGTTCGCCGCCCTGTTGGGGTGGCAGGGGGTCAGTGCGGAGGGTACGCCGCCCTGTTGGTGGGGGGGGCTGGGTCAGTGCTGACGGTAGGCCTCCCTGTTGGTGGGGGGGGTCAGTGCTGAGTGTACGCCACCCTGTTGTTGGGGGGGGGGTCAGTGCTGAGGGTACGCCGCCCTGTTGGTGGGGGGGGGTCAGTGCTGAGTGTACACCGCCCTGTTGGTGGGGGGGGGGGGTCAGTGCTGAGGGTACGTCGCCCTGTTTGGGGGATGGGGGCGGTCAGTGCTGAGGGTACGCACCCTGTTGGTGGGGGGGGGGGTCAGTGCTGAGGGTATGTCGCCCTGTTGGTGGGGGGGGGTCAGCGCTGAGCGTTCGCCACCCTGTTGGTGAGGGGGGGGGGGGGTCAGTGCTGAGGGTACGTCGCCCTGTTGGTGGTGGGGGGTGGGTGGGGCAGTGCTGAGTGTACGCCACCCTGTTGGTGGGGGGGGGGTCAGTTGCGGAGGGTTCGCCGCCCTGTTGGTGGGGGGGGGGTCAGTGCGGAGGGCACGCTGCCCTGTTGGTGGGGGGGCGGGTCAGTGCTGAGGGTACGTCGCTCTGTTGGTGGAGGGGTGGGTCAGTGCTGAGGGTACGTCGCCCTGTTGGTGAGGGGGGGGGTCAGTGCTGAGGATTCGCCACCCTGTTGGGGGGCAGGGGGGTCAGTGCTGAGGGTACGTCGCCCTGTTGGTGGGGGGGGGGGGTGGGGCAGTGCTGAGGGTACGCCGCCCTGTTGGTGAGGGGGGGGGCAGTGCTGAGGGTACGCTGCCCTGTTGGTGAGGGGGGGGGCAGTGCTGAGGGTACGCCGCCCTGTTGGTGAGGGGGGGGCAGTGCTGAGGGTACACCGCCCTGTTGGTGGGGGGGGGGGCAGTGCTGAGAGTACACCGCCCTGTTGGTGGGGGGGGGGTCAGTGCTGAGGGTACGCCGCCCTGTTGGTGAGGGGGGGGTCAGTGCTGAGGGTACGCCGCTCTGTTGGTGAGGGGGGGTCCGTGCTGAGGGTTCGCCGCCCTGTTGGTGAGGGGGGGGTCAGTGCTGAGGGTACGCCGCCCTGTTGGTGAGGGGGGGGTGGTCAGTGCTGAGGGTACACCGCCCTGTTGGTGAGGGGGGGTCCGTGCTGAGGGTTCGCCACCCTGTTGGTGAGGGGGGGGTCAGTGCTGAGGGTACACCGCCCTGTTGGTGTGGGGGGGGGGGGGGGGGTCAGTGCTGAAAGTACGTCGCTCTGTTGGTGGGGGGGCGGTGGCAGTGCTGAGGGTACACCGCCCTGTTGGTGGCGGGGGGGTCAGTGCTGAGGGTTCGCCACCCTGTCGAACGGAAGCACATCTGCCGTCCTTTCCTAGTCTGGCCTGCATTTGACTCCAGACCGACACTATTAACCTCCCCTCTGAAATGGCCGAGCAAGTCGCAGAGTTCAAGCGGCAGTTAAGGATGGATGATAAACGCTGGTCCACATCCATGCAAGATTAAATAAACATAATGAATGTGTTTTCTCGCT